>NC_143575.1:54701683-55010810 GCF_048544385.1 Mastigoproctus giganteus
TTCATAAATGAACGTTCTGTTATGGTAATAGAAATGAGAAAATACAGATATATACACCTAAAAATTAACAGATTTTCTAATTTTCACAACCTATTTGTAGGTGTCAAATGTATATTTTAGCCGTTAGGGGATAGCACAGCTTGGAACTCCACAAAGTTTACGAAAGATAGCCTTTGTTTGTCCATAAGATCTTCACTGAAAATGGGGAAGTTTGAGAAAATCACATGTCACCTTTAGATATTTTGCGTGTCCAACCGGAAAAAATTTGTCCCGTTATATTATTTTCAATTGCTAGAATTTGTACGAAATCGAACTTTTTGTGGCAGTTTCTCTTTCGAGATAGAGAAATTGTCCTTAAACGATTTCGCCCACCTTTCAATCCAACCCTCAGGTTTTTTATGCATTCCAACTCAAAAAAATCACGCAAAACCACTGTAAAACGGTTCGCAACCGAATCGTTGGAATTATTGAAATTATGAAAAATAAATATCGTAAAGCTACATTGACTGGTAGTTTAAAATCAACACTTGTTGACAAGCTGATGGAGGGGAAAAAATAGCATTCAATCTTAGCAACTGCGAATGGATCCAAAACAGTTAAAAGCTGAGATTTTTAATAAATTTTCAGTTATCCATCAACACTTTGTAACCTTTTCAAAACAAACGTGAAAAAATCAACTTAAAATTCTTAATTTTAAGCATTTTCCGTGTACTATAAGATAAATTTGAACCTGAACAGCTCATTCAAATCATAAAAAACATCCCCAAATAGCATAAAACTCCAACAAATACAGCCAAACCTCGGAAAATCTAAGAAAAGTTATGCAAAAAATCTTAATAACATGTTTTTCAACATTTATTTAAGATTGAGACCCCCCACCCACACAAGAGGATTACGGTGTCCCAGCAGATTAACGCCTCATGATTCGAAAATATATAGAGCATCATCACCAACTCATGGGGATTAATAATGATTATAACGTTCTTGGGTTTTTTTTCTCAGAATTCCAATAAGCTTACACATTAACATGAAAAAACAACGGAAACTGTGTACAAGTAATTAATGGATCCTTTAAAATTAGAGAAAATGATCAGAAAGAGAGAAAATAATCGGCTTTTTCTTCCATGTACCCAAGGAATGTGTTTGTGAGATTTTTAATTAAAATTTGCTTACACATCACAACATTTTTGTGCTGTCAAAACATGAAATTCATTCATCACAGTAAAAATCAGGGTGGAAACACACAAAACATTGTCAAGAGACAGAAATATAAGAAAATTAAGTAAAAATATCTTAAATAATACAGCTTCAACATTTATTCAACCCTCAGACCCCAGCCACAACTTCACAAGTTCTTAACAACCCCCCTCAAAACGATTATGGTGTTAAGACACGCCTAAGGTTAAAAAAATATTAACCGTTATCATTGGAATAATCAATGAAATAATCATTGAAATAATCAATTTTAGATCTTTTGTGTTTCCAGGAATTCCATCATCACTCAAAATTTCAGAAATTACACATTTGGAACCAAGGGAACATATTAGAATTAGTGAAAAATAATAGGGTTTTTTTCAAATAAAAAAGCGTTTTTTGTCTTATTTACAATCAAAATTTGAAAATTTGCATGTGTGCGACATATAGACAAATAACTTTGCTGGTTTTTACCTAGCAAAACAGTAAAAAGATTATATTTTTAATAATAAAAAAGACTTTCAAAGTACTCTGAACAGTTGAAATGTTAACAATTTTTGGACCTGTTGTTGCAGCAGAAACATGAAAATACACACACCACACTGTAAAATTAACAATGACAACAGAAACTATACTTTTATGAATCTATCTGTATAACAACTGATGGATTTTCATATGCACACACTCATACAAAAGATGAGCAAAAGTAATTTGAGACAAAAATCTTGATTTAACAAAGCTAGACAAACACAACATACAAGATGAGGGCAAAACGCCATACATGTGTTCAAACAATTCTAAACTACCATATTTAAAGTGCGTGTTACAATAAGAAAAACCAGCAGTGTGTTACAATAGGAAAACTCACCACAATTTTCCAGACACATAAGTAATTTTGAATCTCAAAGCAAACAAGAGATCCGAAACCATTGTAATAGCAGTAATAATCACCCCCCGTTACAATCATCCTTATTGATGTATCAGCAGATACCGTGTTTATTACATAATTCGTCATTTACCAATGTAACCCCTTATTTATATTTGAAAAAGGAAAAATTCGAAGCAAACGCATGAAAATTTAAGATAATTTTAACTGGAAGCGTATACATTTGAATCGTCACACATTTAATTTCATTATTTCGACTGAAATTAGCCGATTTCTGCCGAAGGCAATTAGGCTAACACACACACTGTGTATGCTATTTTCACATTCACGCTGAACCAAAATAAACCTGAAAAATGAAAAAAACAGCTGCAGATCACCGGCTATTTTACACACGCTAAGACCGAACAACACCAACCTAAGTCAAAGATGGGGTGCATAAGGAACAAACTTAAAACGGGAAAATTACACCCACTAACAATGCTCCTTTTTCATTTAACCCTGATCACTGTGGGACCACAAAATAGCGTTTTTATTAAATAAAATAGCTCGTTTGCAACGAGCTATTTTGTGCTCCCACAGTGATCAGGGTTAAATGAAAAAGGAGCATTGTTAGTGGGTGTAATTTTCCCGTTTTAAGTTTGTTCCTTATGCACCCCATCTTTGACTTAGGTTGGTGTTGTTCGGTCTTAGCGTGTGTAAAATAGCCGGTGATCTGCAGCTGTTTTTTTCATTTTTCAGGTTTATTTTGGTTCAGCGTGAATGTGAAAATAGCATACACAGTGTGTGTGTTAGCCTAATTGCCTTCGGCAGAAATCGGCTAATTTCAGTCGAAATAATGAAATTAAATGTGTGACGATTCAAATGTATACGCTTCCAGTTAAAATTATCTTAAATTTTCATGCGTTTGCTTCGAATTTTTCCTTTTTCAAATATAAATAAGGGGTTACATTGGTAAATGACGAATTATGTAATAAACACGGTATCTGCTGATACATCAATAAGGATGATTGTAACGGGGGGTGATTATTACTGCTATTACAATGGTTTCGGATCTCTTGTTTGCTTTGAGATTCAAAATTACTTATGTGTCTGGAAAATTGTGGTGAGTTTTCCTATTGTAACACACTGCTGGTTTTTCTTATTGTAACACGCACTTTAAATATGGTAGTTTAGAATTGTTTGAACACATGTATGGCGTTTTGCCCTCATCTTGTATGTTGTGTTTGTCTAGCTTTGTTAAATCAAGATTTTTGTCTCAAATTACTTTTGCTCATCTTTTGTATGAGTGTGTGCATATGAAAATCCATCAGTTGTTATACAGATAGATTCATAAAAGTATAGTTTCTGTTGTCATTGTTAATTTTACAGTGTGGTGTGTGTATTTTCATGTTTCTGCTGCAACAACAGGTCCAAAAATTGTTAACATTTCAACTGTTCAGAGTACTTTGAAAGTCTTTTTTATTATTAAAAATATAATCTTTTTACTGTTTTGCTAGGTAAAAACCAGCAAAGTTATTTGTCTATATGTCGCACACATGCAAATTTTCAAATTTTGATTGTAAATAAGACAAAAAACGCTTTTTTATTTGAAAAAAACCCTATTATTTTTCACTAATTCTAATATGTTCCCTTGGTTCCAAATGTGTAATTTCTGAAATTTTGAGTGATGATGGAATTCCTGGAAACACAAAAGATCTAAAATTGATTATTTCAATGATTATTTCATTGATTATTCCAATGATAACGGTTAATATTTTTTTAACCTTAGGCGTGTCTTAACACCATAATCGTTTTGAGGGGGGTTGTTAAGAACTTGTGAAGTTGTGGCTGGGGTCTGAGGGTTGAATAAATGTTGAAGCTGTATTATTTAAGATATTTTTACTTAATTTTCTTATATTTCTGTCTCTTGACAATGTTTTGTGTGTTTCCACCCTGATTTTTACTGTGATGAATGAATTTCATGTTTTGACAGCACAAAAATGTTGTGATGTGTAAGCAAATTTTAATTAAAAATCTCACAAACACATTCCTTGGGTACATGGAAGAAAAAGCCGATTATTTTCTCTCTTTCTGATCATTTTCTCTAATTTTAAAGGATCCATTAATTACTTGTACACAGTTTCCGTTGTTTTTTCATGTTAATGTGTAAGCTTATTGGAATTCTGAGAAAAAAAACCCAAGAACGTTATAATCATTATTAATCCCCATGAGTTGGTGATGATGCTCTATATATTTTCGAATCATGAGGCGTTAATCTGCTGGGACACCGTAATCCTCTTGTGTGGGTGGGGGGTCTCAATCTTAAATAAATGTTGAAAAACATGTTATTAAGATTTTTTGCATAACTTTTCTTAGATTTTCCGAGGTTTGGCTGTATTTGTTGGAGTTTTATGCTATTTGGGGATGTTTTTTATGATTTGAATGAGCTGTTCAGGTTCAAATTTATCTTATAGTACACGGAAAATGCTTAAAATTAAGAATTTTAAGTTGATTTTTTCACGTTTGTTTTGAAAAGGTTACAAAGTGTTGATGGATAACTGAAAATTTATTAAAAATCTCAGCTTTTAACTGTTTTGGATCCATTCGCAGTTGCTAAGATTGAATGCTATTTTTTCCCCTCCATCAGCTTGTCAACAAGTGTTGATTTTAAACTACCAGTCAATGTAGCTTTACGATATTTATTTTTCATAATTTCAATAATTCCAACGATTCGGTTGCGAACCGTTTTACAGTGGTTTTGCGTGATTTTTTTGAGTTGGAATGCATAAAAAACCTGAGGGTTGGATTGAAAGGTGGGCGAAATCGTTTAAGGACAATTTCTCTATCTCGAAAGAGAAACTGCCACAAAAAGTTCGATTTCGTACAAATTCTAGCAATTGAAAATAATATAACGGGACAAATTTTTTCCGGTTGGACACGCAAAATATCTAAAGGTGACATGTGATTTTCTCAAACTTCCCCATTTTCAGTGAAGATCTTATGGACAAACAAAGGCTATCTTTCGTAAACTTTGTGGAGTTCCAAGCTGTGCTATCCCCTAACGGCTAAAATATACATTTGACACCTACAAATAGGTTGTGAAAATTAGAAAATCTGTTAATTTTTAGGTGTATATATCTGTATTTTCTCATTTCTATTACCATAACAGAACGTTCATTTATGAAGTTTTAAATTATATCAGAAAAATATGTTCTAAATCTTTGCAGTTCACAGATCCAACAAAATGTGTGTTAACAAATTATGTAAAAAGGAGCACGTTAACTAATAAGTTGTTTTTAGCAACAGTATTTTTCAGCTTTCCCCACCAATCTGATTGGTTGTATTGGGTTAACATTTGAATCTGCTTGAGTTTAAAAGGGCTAGTTTTGCGTTTATTTCTTCATGCTACTCTCACGTTTTTTCCGTCCTTACAGTGTTGTGTAGGTACAGTTTGTGCATGTGTTCAGGGTCAGGTGTCTGTTATGATAAAAGTTCAGAGTGTTGTGACCTGTGGGTTTCCTGCAACGACGTAGACCTTTTGGAAGTTGCTGACTGTTGTGAGACCTTTGACTGGAACGCCTTGACATATTTTCCGAAAATACGGAGTTCAACTCCCTTGGATTCCTGCGAAGACCTTTCGGACGTTGCTAACCGTTATGAGGTCTTTGACTGGAATGCCTCGACATATTTTCCAAAAACACGGAGCTCAACTCCCATTAGTACGGGGCAGTCCTGTATCGATTACACCAATTTTCATCTCTATCGCTGAATAATAGCCTCTGTTCATGGGAAGTGTCTATGAAATTTTCAACCTCTGCAAGTTTGCATCTTTCATACGATGGTGATATATCCGCATCCAACTCCTCACGGTCGGCATCGGAAGTGTCAATAGGATCGGCATACGTTGATCGTGAGGTTCATTCACCGGACATAATTATTGTCAGGGAGTATGAAGAAGAAGAAGTAAATGTTGGTGGTCCTCGGAATCCCTATGCCGTTGACGAGAGCGGTTTTTCCACGTCCGGTGCTTCCACCGTGCCCATCATCTGGCACGATCGGAGTAACGATGCTTTAACAACAGATGGTGGTTACAGTAGCTTAATTTATTTAGATTAGGGAATCTTTAGTTGTAAGTATTTTGTATCTTTCTTTAGTTTTTTTAAGAATAAAATAGAATATTCTTTTGTAACTTTTATCTGTGTCTTTGTGGTTCCTTAACATTATTATTGATAGAGAAATAAGTTTTTATTCTTTTGCGAATTTTATCTGTGTCTTAGTACTATTATTGAGAGAGAAAATAAGTTCATACTAACGTCTTAGTGTTTTGGGAAAAACACAATCGCAGGATCACAATAAATATTATTGCGTTCATATAGACATGCAATTACAGTATTTTCTGTTGGCTACAGAGACATGTTACAATTATGTAAAAACTATGTTGTTTAATTGGGAATTGTGTTCCTGGAATTAAACCAAAGGATTATGACGTAAACGGAGGTTTATGGCACTGCTGTTTTGGGGGTTTTTTTCTCAGAGTTCTACCTATTTTGCGTTTTCCAGGCTTATGGACATATCAGTATACAGATTACGTTTCGCACAAATGTTGGAAACATTTTTGAAAAAATGTTGTGGATGTCACTTAATTTTTTGCTTGTTATCGTGCAAAGCTGGTTTATGATTGGTTAAACTCCCACGCGATAATTATAGCATTTCAGTTGCCTTTAGCCGTGGGGTTGATATCATTACAATTTCTGTATCTTCAAATGGATTGAAGCTCGTGTTGGTTTTGTGAATTTTTCAACCCTCCATTCAGATTCTTGTGTTGTTGTTATTAAAGTGGAGAAGAAACGTCCTGAATTGATAAAATATTCGCAGCAAAAGGAAGACAACGTGTCAAGGATTGTGGCACTGGGTAACATACAATTTCTAATGTAAACCATTCTCGTTCAGCTATGTGTGGGTAAAAATTTCGCTCACTGGAAAGACAAAATCTGAACTCTAATAAAACTAGATGAGTGGAAAACTATGTAAATAAGTTAAATTTAATTGCTAAGTACTTAAACTTAGCATCACCGGTCTATTTTTGTGGAGCTCAAAATTTTTTCCATACTGTAAATGCTGAACACTTTCTGGAACTATGCTTGAAAACTTCATACGGGAAAACAAAAAATGGATTGTTCTCATAACAGTATGCAATCTGAATTGAGATTTTATTATTAGTAAAGACCTGTGCGGTCTCTTTAGAATTCCGATAAAAGCTCGTTTAAACCGTGTCTGCAATGAAGATTTTAGAATTTTAACCAGAATAGTAAGAATGTTATACAGCTTGGGAGTTACGATGTTTACCTTGAAATTTTCACACAACCTGTGGTAAATTTATTTTAACTTTTTAAATTTCCCCTTATAAAACTTCAACCATTTTAAATTAATTTCCCCTTAATTTATTTTAACTTTTTAAATTTCCCCTTAAACTTCAACCATTTTAAATTAATTTCGAACTTTATAATTATGAAAAACACATTAATTGCATTCAAGTAATAACACTAATCAAATTATAACTGTGTTCGAAATAAAGAGAACCAGTGAAATCTTGCCATGAATGAGTCTGACTGTTCGTTATACGGCAAACAACAATATTCACGAGGATGTTCATGTACAAATTTATTCAAATCTATTCGAGAGCAACTGTAGTTCAGTATTCCAAACAAAAAAGGTCATCCGTTAAAATCTGTCTTCATTAAAAATTATATTGAAAATCACTTTCAAATCACAAAATACCATTGATTTCTTCATAAATACTTTAATTATGTTCAAATAATACCATTGATTTGTTCATGAATACTTTAAAAGATACCATTGGTTAAAAATATTGGTTATGAATACTTTAAAAATACCATTGATTTGTTCATGAATACTTTAAAGTAAAAACAATTCAAAATAGCACTAATTAATTTATTGCCTAAAAATAACATTATCATGGGAAGGATTCACGTGATTGGTGATGTCATCACAATCAAAGATTCAACATCTGTGTGCGGGGGTCGGGAGGGTGGAATACAGCCCTTGGTCAGCTAGCTTAAAAGTGTTTCCATGGCAGTGCCACCTAGCGGCGACAGTCGCAACCAAAATCGGTTCAAAGTGTTTGGGGGGTGGGTCGACAGACCACCCGCTGTGAAATTCTGTTCAAAGTGCTTCGATGACGGCGCCACCTAGTGGCGGGGTTGGGTCGACGGACCACCCGCTGACAAAATCTGTTCAAAGTGTTTTGGGGTGGGGGAGGGAGGGGGAAGTCTCCAGACCACCCGCTGTGCAATTCTGTTCAAAGTGTTTCGGGGGTAGGGGAGGGAGGGGGGGGAGGCATACCGCGAGCTCGGAGAGGGGAGGGTTGGCAGGGTGGGGGAAGGGAGGCTTGACAGACCGCCCCCCCTGGTCAGTTTCGTTCAAAGTGCCCCCTCTCCTACTTTCCACTGTTGTAGCTTATAGGCCAAAAGCCCTGCTTATTTCTTGGGCAGTTCGAAATACCTGATGAGGTCATTAAGCTCACTTTCTGTGATCTTATGTGGTTCAGAAGGATAAAGGTTTGGACAAAATGGTGGATCCCTCGACGTAGCTGCTATATTTCTTCGTGTATATCAAGTTGATGTCTTCATCTTGTGTACAGAAAAACGGTCGGGTGGTTCAGGAACAGGTAGTGCTTCACCGTGAGGCACTGGACGAATTGCAGATGGCATATTTGGGTACGTCACTGTCCACTTTTTCTTCATTGTCATCCCTTTTCTGATAGGAGGCGCCATACAGAAGTAAAGTCTGTGACGTGATTTGTTGGCTCCTTCCATATCATAGGCATGCGAAAGGCATAAAACGTCCCTTTCGATTCACTCACGCGTTGTTTTATGAACAGGTAGTGCAGCATATGTGTGGAGTCCTTGTCCTGGTCATCTTTAAGGTATGAAAGAGATATTAATCGTGGTTACCCACAGGGTTCTGTTTTAGGTCCCATATTGTGGAATCTTGTTTTAATAAACCAGTGATTGAGTAGATCCACAGCTCACTGCTATAAGGTGGCTTATGAAGATTATTTGGCTTTATGCGTGACTGTCAAGGGCAGTTTTGGAAAGTAGGTTAGATATGATTATCCCGGATTTAATCAAGTGGGCTGAATTAAACAAATTAAAGATCTCTTCCAATAAAACAGTTATGATGTTATTAAAAGGAAAGCTGGATTACAATAGACCACCCAGATTAAAAATAAATGGTAAACAGATTCCTTTAGTTTCTCAAGTTACCTAGGAGTAATTCTTGATGATAAATTGCAATTTACACAGCATTTAGATTACCTGAGTTCTGAGGTTAAAAATTATACAGCTTCCATTATTAGGTTAACTAGAAACGATTGGAGTTTAGGTAAGAAGGTTATACATTTATATTATAATACTATTTTTATACCAACAGTTACTTATGCCGCCTCTATTTGGTATGCAAGAACCGCTCGTGTAAAATTTAAGCAGAAATTATTGTCTCTACAAAGAGTTATGTTACTAACTGTTACGGGCATGTAAGACTGTGTCGACCAATGCATTGCAAATTTTAGCTGGGGTGATGCCTTTGGATTCATTTCTTGTATATAGATCATTCTGTTATTATTTACGTGAGGTCAAATAACTTTTTTGGGTATTACTGTAAATCTATCATTAACGATTACAGAAAACAAGCGGGATATATTATCTAAGTCAGTTTATTTGTCGCAGAAGCGTTGGGATTTAAGTGTAACTGGTAGGACAACATATTTTGTTATTTCTAGTGTACAATTTAATTATAAGAATAAATTAAACGAGTAGTTTTATCCTTGTATGGAGGCTTCATACATACTTACAGGACATGGTTCACTGAAAGTGAAATTACATCAGTTAGGATTGGAAGATGAGCCCTACTGTGTTTGTGGTATGGTAGAGTCATGTGTTATACGACTGTAATTTGTATGATGAGTTCAGATGTGAGCTGATGCATTTGGTGGCTAATTTTGGCAGGGGGAATGAGGCAGTGTTTTTATTATTTTTTTAAATTTATTATTTTATTTATTTACTTTTTTTTTGCGAGCTCCTAGGAGCAGGCATCCTAGGGCCAGGATGCTGGCATTCACTAGTCTTGCACTTCACTAGTGGGTGCGGGAGTTAAGTACATATCGTACCGTCTGTGATAGCAGACCGAGGCCTGGCTTTTCGTGCCAGGGCAGGCACTGGGTGATATTTGCCCAATTGTGGCTATCACCTGGTGGCTGAGTGGCCTCTTCACTATAACATACTACACACATTTTTACACACACTAACTTTAGTGTGTGTAAAAATGTTCAATTTAGTTCAATAATTGTAGGCATATTGCTCAATTTAGTTGAGCAATATGCCTACAATTATATTAGTGGAGATGGATGTAGATCCGGGTGCAACACTGTGACGGAAATATATGTATGTATAAACTAACTAACTGTCCTGGTCACCCACTTCACACCTAAAGTACAAGAAGTAGGCCTTCTTTATGGCTAGAGTTAAGGGACGCTTTCTTGAAGCTAACGTGACTTCTCCATATACGTAACAGAAGTTATCCGGACTATTCACACAGTTACGGGGTATATGAATTTTACTCGACACGAATACTGCGCAAAAAATAGGAATCTCACAGAAAACAAACGTTAACTGAGAGCAAATTACCAAGTACCTAGTCTTATTCGAGGATGACTGCAACAGAGTTGAAGACTCGTTTGCTGCGACAACAACTTATCACGTGATGCAGAACGAAGCGACAGTTGCCGATCAAGTGATAAGAGCGTGTGGTACTGAAACTACGGCGTTGCCATGCGTTTTCTGAGAGCCATAGTTGATAATGTACAGTAACTCGCTAATATGAGACCCCAACTGCAAAACAAGAGCCAATCGGCAAATTTTAATGTGATTTTCGTATTCAGCAGCATAAAATTAGTTAAGCTTGGGTATTTTCGTTTTCGTAACATTTTACATGTTAAACAGTGTTATTCGGACAGTTGTTAAGGAATAATGAATTCCGATGCTGCTTCTGGTAATGAAACCGAAGACGATGGTACTGATAATCACGAAGTAAAAAGCGGTTTCCTCCCAATCATATCTCACACCATTAGAGAAAAGGCTGGAGATAAAATGCGTGATGGCAATGGAGATATTGATGATGAGTCTGATTTTCTGTAGCCTCGATTTCGACGAAAATACCGATGAAGGCCTAATACGGAAATTATTTCGAAACAGTCATTCCCACGAAACTTGATAAGATGCACTTCATATTAAAGAATTTTATGCTTTTTAATTCCAATTACTGTATTTGCAGTTTTATTGTATGACCAATGGTGTTCAGTAAAATATTAAAACCACTGTCAGCGGTATATTTTGAAGTTGGCAGCGGACTAAACTCGGATATTTTGGGTACTTTCGTTTATTGTTTGGGGTAGCCTTTAAAGTGGTCCTGCCCAATTTTATCTCATTGAAGTACTGCGGGAAGATGAATTTAATTATTCGGGTGGCCTAAATATAATAGTTTTTTTTTTTTTAAGTACTGCGGAGAGCGGATATGGGGTACACCCCTGGTGCCGTCAGACAACTAACACACTTTACTTTGAAGTACTGCGGTGATGGGGGAAGCCCCCGGTGCCGTCAGACAAGTAACACACGGAAGTATAGTTTTACTAATTGCACTAAATATGTTACATTACCTTTATTTATAGTTGGTGAAAAGTATAATAGACCTTTAGTCTAGCTTTATTGTGGTTACTGTTAAAAACCAGTTTGTGTCTGAATAACAAAAAAACATAATTAGAAAGGATCGTTTCTTTCTTTCCTTATTGTTTCTCGAGAGAATAAAAGAAAGTAGGTTCTAACCTACCTTCTCAGTTTCTCTCTGGAGAAGAGAGAAATGGCAAGAACTTCAGATTATTAGAACTGACTTCAGATTTTGCCCAGAAATTCATATTCATTACTACACTTGGTAGAATCGCCGTCCTCCTATACAGGGTAGAAAAGACCCGAATTTGAATTCCATTGATGACGAAGGATTTTTATGGGCCTGTTTCACAATGTGACTGAGTTAGTTGATATGAGGATAGGTAGGCACGGTTTTTTCTCGCAGAAATTCGAGTTTTTCGTTCAGTAAACAAGTAAATCGACCACAGAACACATGCAATTTATAGATATAAATATATACGGCGCTCATGCACCTAAAAACCCTACAACAACATATCCGTTAAGAATGTTTGTATAGTTTTATATGTAATCAATATGTTTATAATTATGTCGGACATTATATTGAAACAATACTGCCATTTTATTTAATTGAAATTGAATTCGTTGTTCGGTGAAATTGAATAAAGGAATAATTCTGATATGCTATCAATCTTGTGAAACCTTAATGCTGATCACAACCAGCGAGAGAAACAGAGAAATGCCAAGAGCATCGTGGAGATGTCAGGAAGTGTGACCTACCTCACTAATCCGGATACCCCAAATGAAAAACCGAAAAAATTTGCCTACGATTACAGCTATTGGTCTCACAATGGCTACAAAGAACTTAAGGATGGCTATCTAGCTCCGGATCCAAGCCATTATAATGGCAGTTTATTCTGCGATCAGGTAATAATAATTCTTTTGTTTCTATTCAACTGTAATTTTCTTTTATCTTTTACTTAAATTAATTTTCTTAGTTTTAACTGCATTATTCTTAGTTAATTTTGACTTATTTTAATACGTTATTGTGGGCATTGGTATGGCTCATCATAAAAGTCAGTTTTTGTTATTGGAATTTACATTTGTACGCAGTTTTATTTTCTTATCGTTTCTGTATGTATATATCAAAAGAATATCATTCCAAACATATCTGCGAGTACCTGATAATCTCAGCTCCCGTATTTCCATCACATTTGTAATATCAGTTATAAATGTTTGGTTTACATTCCAGCATGACCACAGAAGTTAGAGGTATTTACACAGTTGATGATTTCGATGATGAATACGGTAATGACTGTAATTCATTTCGACAATGAATACAATCATTACCATATATGGTAGTCATGCGAGCTGGAACCAACTCAAACGCGTTTGTTACCGCTTCCCCGCTCTGCTGTGTTAGGCCTAGACTCAACTTTTATCATCAGTCTCTGGTCTTTTCTCCGATCCAATATAGGATAACCAGCCTCCTCCTATACTAAATCTTATTTTTATAATTAGCAAAAAACTGTGTAAACTCCGATACTTTTCAATTTGGAATTCTCCAGAAGCCGGCACATTTTACAAAAGAATCGTCTTTTTACAATCCAAAAATGCTAAGAAAGCGGTCTGGCACTCGCTTCAAAAATCCTGAATAAAAAAAGGTAACATTTCTCTCTCTTTTAGTGCTCTCACTTATTCAGTGACACAGCGCGAATATTTCTTGCAAATTGCAACTTTGTGGTGGTCGTATAGCACTCGTGAAGTGGTGACTAGTTTGGCATCACTTTAGAACAGCTAGGAGCAGAGAGGTAAATGTCCAGTGGAGTAACAGCTGGAAAAGTATATGCTTCATTAATCCGACCTGAATCTATGATAAAGGGACGGATGTACCAAGACCTATGGGATATTTTGAAGTTGGGAGCTTTGGGAGACTGGAGGGAAGGATTTGACTGCACTCAGGACAAGTTTAATAAGACCGGCTGCACCCAGAGAAGATTTATGCTCAGATAAATAAGTTGTCTAGGGCCAAAAATATGGCAAGGAGCTTGAGCTCACGGTCCAGAATCTGTTGCATTAATTAAATTAGCGCGTGTAAGCGATTGGGGTGAGTGAGTGATTTTAGTTTTTTTTTTTTTTTTGCGCATGAGCAACTAAGGCTATGAGGTGCCAAGTCCAATACTAAAATATATTAAAAACAGCTGGCACCAACAAATAGGTTACAATGTCGAAATGTACAAAGATTGAAAAACATTATTTATAGTTTTTAAAATTTTCGGGCATATCGTCTTTGTCAGATAAAATCTGAGTGTATAAGGCTCAGTCAGACAGTTAAAACCACTAAAATATAAACGGCCCGCATTTGAGAAATCAGGACATTCCATAAGAATATGTTTGACCATTAAAATGGTATCACAGTGCTCGAACGTAGGAGAGTCATCAGCCCTGAGCAGAAAGAAATGTCAGAGATGAATCTTCTGTGCGGAGTTGACCAAGAACAACTTCCTCTTTCCGATCCCTGCGCAGACTAGACTGCCATAGTTTGAGTTCAGGCTTAATCACATGTAGTTTGTTTGTTACCCTGCCACGAATCTTGCGACTATGAATATAACTTTTTACAGATTATTTGCCTGTAGTCTGTATACGAGGCTAACAAGTCAAGATTATTTCCCGGGCTGCTGATTTCCCTGCAATATCAACCAAATCGTTTCTGCTAATCCCGATATGACTGGGGGGGGGGGTCCAGCAGAAGCTGTTATCGAACACGCCTTCAGAGATTGCATATCATCAGCTAAACCCGGGACAGAGTTGAATGGGTAGTGCAGCTCATCTCTGATGAAACGTGTAGTGTCCTTAAAGAATCGGTGTGTATAATAAGCTTTTGGTATTGACAAGCTCTTATGTTATCTAAGGTTAGCTCTATAGCGTGGAGCTCTGTGAGGTATATACTGCATTCAGGGGAATCTGCTCAGATATAGTATTATTATTATTATTATTATTATTATTTTAAATTTATTGTACTAGGCGGTCTCAGCCAGCTTTCCTGATATCCCCGCCACTAATCACAAGTCTGTACAGATAATTACAGACTTACAGCACTCCCGCTCCATTACAAGATATTGAAGTTCTGAGCTTCATGTACCCGCACCATTATATGACATTGAAGCGCTGCAGTTCATATAAAATGAATTTGGAGTCCCTACCACGAAAAGTAGTTAGTGGGAAATTGCAGTCAGTGCATACAATTTCAATGTAATGTCCAGCCTGAGAAAAAGTCATTTTTAATAAATGAAATATAACCCGGAAAGCTGAATTCCACACCGTGGAGGTATTCTCCGAAGTAAATTGCAATCAGACTGTGGAAGTATTCTTATCAGTAAATTGTAGTATTTTCTGAAAACGCAGCAGCAGATTGCAGACACACGATTCTGACTTCGAGCCTTCTGTGTAAACTGTCAAGAAGTCACAATGTTCAACTCTGTGTTCTGAATAGAGCTGAAGAGAGACGGTAAACGGGTATCAGACTTCATCCAGTTCTTAAGGGAGAAGTCACATGCTGGTATTTGAACATTCCAAAGTGGAAGGGGCTGCTTTGCTGAGTGCGAAAGCTTGTCTACCGTGATGTTAACTATCTGAATAGCTCTTGGACAAGAATACCGAATGGACGGTTGGCAGTCTGACGAGTGTTAAAGATTTTCTCATCGTGGCTCAAAAACGCATGTCCACTTTGTGTGGTCTGGTAGTAGTTCAGCGTAAAAGCATACTGTAGAAACAACAATTTTCATCGAAGCGACAAAGATGGTTCATTTGCTTACACACAACTTTGGATAGGAGATGCTCTCAATGCACTAGTAGCAATACGATTAGCCTGATGGGAATGGGGTCAAGTCACCGAAGGACACTATTTCTGGCGGACACATATGTGAGACCATTCATCTTAATTTTGATGGCAGAGGTGCGTCGGTTTGAATTGCAAGTAGAAGAAAGAGCACGGAGAGCGTTTAACCCTGTTATGTACTTTTTTGTGTAGATGACGAATATGTCGGAGAAATGTCAACTTTTTGTTAACTGAGTCTCAAGAAACTAGTCCCGGTACTATTGGAATCGTGCTTTACCCAAGTCTTAATTTAGATTCAGGGTGATGGACTTGTGCAGCAGCGCTGCGACCCTATGTCCCGCTAGTAGGCGAAATAAAAATTGTTGCCCAAAATGGTGAATACTGTACTGATAAATGTTAACCAAAATGAATATAAAAAAAAAAAAAAAAAAAATTGGCGCCCTCATGAACTGTCTCCCACACAGGCCACGCCTACCTCGCTTACTAGTTGACAGAAATGTACGCAAACGGTCTTCTTCGGTGAGAACCTGAAATCATTGGCGATTGCCCAGTAGTTAAGGTGATTAATGATTAATGGCTTGTTGCAGTTCTCTTGATAACTGTCACGTTCCATGACTGAAAAATATGCTGATGTCATCGACACAGAAAGCACTCTTTACGGTTTCAGGAAGTTGCTCGATAATGGAGTTTACTTTAATGGCAAAAAGTGTAACACTTAAAATGGATCCCTCCACTTGGCAAAAGGACCGATTGAGGGTGGTTCCTGCTCGAACTTGGAAAAACCGAAGGGACAAAATATTTTATAATAAAATCGGGAAGGTGGTTTCTTAGACCGAGGTTATAAAGATATTTTAAAATACCAAATCTTCAAGTTGTGTCACGCTTTTTCCATATCAAAGAAGGTGGACACCAAGTGCTCTCTTTTTAGGAAAAGATCTCTAATAGATGTTTCTATTCTAATTAAGTGGGCCCAGTGGACCTGTTCTTTCGGAGTTATTACAAAATCATTAAGCACCCTGCTACAATTTGATAACCTTCTGCCATTTTCAAACCTTAATAACTCCTGATGTGTGAATGTAGATGCAAAATACTCATTCAGTTTGTTTGCTATCTGAGCAGGATCATCAACAGCCAAACCATCGATATCCAGTGGACCAATCAGATTCATCCCCTTCCTTTTAGAGTTTATATAAATAAAGAAATCTTTGCTGTTTTTCTTAGCATCTTTTGCCAAAGATTTCTCGTAATCTGCCTTCGCCTGCCTAACCTCCTTTGTGACCTGATTACAGACTAGCTTATGTCTGCCATAGGCTTCTGAGTCGATTGATAATTTATATACATCCCATGCATTTTTCTTCTCTGTCACGAGTCTCATTAGTTCATTTGATAACCATTTAGGCCTAAACCTTGAACAATATTTTTTAATAGGTATGAAACTTTTAGTAGCATCCACGATTAATTCCTTAAATGCTTCCCGCTTAGAATTTACTGTTGGTAACATCGTCAGTTGATCCCACTGTACAGAATTTAAAAACTGTCTGAGACCATCGTAGTCGCCTTTACGAAAGCAAAAACCCTTTCCTTTACCCCTGATGGTAATTATATCTTTAAGTAAATCCCACATCAGTACACTTTGATCACTGCCACCTAGTGGTTCCTTTATCTGCAAATTCATAATACACGAATGATCACTGCTGATAACCAGATCAAGAGTATTACCCTCTCTGGTTGCCTCTCGAACATGCTGCTGCAGAAAACAATCATCCAATAAATCCACAAAAGTCTTACTAGTGTGTGAGTGACAAACCCACAAGTTCCAGTCAATATCTGGGAAATTAAAATCCCCCATTATAAGACATTCTCATTTACTAGCCCACTCTATTTCTCTGTACAATTGTTCATTGTACTCATTAGGCCTATAACACACTCCTACTCTTATTTTTGCTTTCGCAGTGCTTATGTCACACCAAACTGACTCAACAGTGCACTGTTCATCTATATCAACTGGATGCACTTCTTTTGATTTTATGCTTTTCTTAATTAACAGCATAACACCTCCTCCCTCCCTTCCTTCTTGTCTATCCTTTCTGTACACATTATACTCCCCAAATTCCAGTTCTGCATTCCTTATATCTGTGTGACACCACATCTCTGCTATCCCAACAATATCCACCTTTGATGTCTTGACCAACACTTCAAATTCTTCAAATTTGTTTACTATACTTCTAGCATTGGTATACATGTTCCTATTCTTATTATTAGTTACCCTAGCACATCCCATATACCCACCTGTTTCACGATGACTGCCATCAGTCCCTGAAACCCTCAGCACCCCTCGCTCCAGGTCGCTACTTATTCTAATAGAAGTTGTGCAAGAATCACCTTCACCTCTGCCTGCGGTTACTTTTAACCTTTTAATCGGTGAATCCCCCCAAGCTAGCAGTTTTCCGACCCACCTAACACGTCCTCGATAGCATCAGCAAATATTCTTGCACCTTTTCTATTTCAGTGGTGTATCCCATCCCTGTAGAAGCAGTCTCTCCTGTTAACAAGCACAGACCAGGCTGAAAAAAAATTTACCCCTTGAGCCCTGCACATTTCCTCCAGGGCCGAATTGATTGACAAGGCTCTCATCATGTACTTTCTCCTATCGTGTCTGGGCAGAATTGCAGACACTTTCAAATTTAACCCTAATTCACGACTTTTTTGCAAAATTGACCTGTACTTGTTAAGTAAATCTGCAGATCTCCTACTCTTAATGTCATTGGTGCCAACGTGTACAACAATATCACCTTTTGTGCCCTTAAAATATGACATATGCTTTAAAACGTCATCAACTTTTACCCCTGGCAGACATACCCTGTCCTTTTCCATCTATCCTTTTTACACAATATATTCCCCGTCTCCCTGACAATAGTCACCAACAATAACTAGTTCCTTTGGGACCAGCGCATTCTGCCTTGGAGATTGCCGCTGTGTTGCCTGATGCTCAGGAGTGAGCTCTGGCGTTTAGTTGGGCAGCTAAGAGCTTGACGGGCCCCTCATATTAATTTCTTCGAAGGCATCTACCCTACACCTCAAGCTCTCGTAGACGCCCAGTAGAACACTCAGTTGATGCCTAATTTCTAGACAATCTTTCTGCACCTGGCACACACACAGAGACATCCTCCTTGGCTAGATCATGTTCTGTTCCAGAGAGTTCTGAAACATTTCACAAGTTGCACATTTTTTTAGGCTGTGATGCGTTGGAGAATTTCTCCCCTCAGTTCTCCCCCGAGTCACAGCACTTCTGTCACTTTGTGCCCGTTGCTTTGCTGCTCTAGTCTGGGGCATGATATTTTAAATTAATAAGATCAATAAATTTAATTAATTAATTGTCTTAATACTACGCTATCTAATAGAATCCTAAATGCAGTGACGCGTATTACGCTATATAATTATACGTTAGCTTCCTAGTTACCGCAATTAAAAATTTGAATTCCCTACTACTCTATACAAAAACAATGGCTGCAAGATTCGAACGAAATAACAGTTTTACGTATATTAAGTAGTAATCTACAAAAACTCTTTATCTAAAATAAAAATAACCATAACAGTAACAATAACTATAAGACTACATATAAAGTACAATATAAAATAGCAATTAGGTAAATAAACAGGCAAACACTTATCGCTTTTTCGGAGCCTGTAATTCACAGCTGTAATTTTTAAAGAGAGTCAGCGCCCAAGCCTTGAATCCTCCCTGGAAACCAAAGTAGCCTGCTGATATTTGGTGTCGATCCGATTTTTCCATCTCGAGTAATGTTCGAACATGCGAAATTAAAAGTCGAATCTGTGCGGAAAGGTGTTGCTGTTGAATTGGAACTGATCCTAAAACCTTCTCAGGTTTTAAATGAAATATACGTTGAAAATGTGCCAATCGGACATTTTATTGTCCATTAACGGTCCAGTCATTGCGGATGTCCGGTTATAATCACAGTCCTCCTCAAACCAGGTTGAAAAAAGCCCAGGATCGAATCCCCTCAATGACGCGAGGGCGTCCACCAAAATAGGCAAATCGATCAGAGAACAGTCAGAACACACACGTAATTGGTCCTTGAGGTTGTCACACACATTCTCTCAGATATGCTAGACAACCGGTGAAATACCATCACCACTTTGCTTATTGGAGGCTTGAAGTGATGGAACCCATGTATAGTCTCCAGAGCTAAGTTCTGGTCAGCCCTTCCCCATCTCTTCCATCATGCAGTATGATTGATGACTTTTGAGGTTATGATGAACATCATGGCGAGATCCAATCTTCCTTACATTTCGAGCGTACAGCTTTAAAACGGTGTACGCAGGCCGGCCGCCAGTTAGTACCGAACCGAACCTATTGGTAATTCTTTAGGAGGCTTCTGAATCAGCTAGTGTATAATCTTGGTACCTCTACTCTGCCAGATAGTGACTAGGAGCCCGAGTAGTGTGTATACAGGGGTCATTGTCGAGGCCACGTTATGTCAAGGATCTAGGTATATTCTTACCATGTGTATGCCATATCCATAAATTTCATTACTTCATACAGCATTTCCTCCCCCTCCCTTTTCTTACTATTGAATACACCATGAATTGTCAAACTAATAGAGTAGATTATCTGCGAAAAGATCTAAACCTCCCAAACACTTTCTAGTTCATTTCACAAATATACGTGGTCTCAATTCTAATCTCAAAGATGTCCATTTCCACTTGCAGTCTTCCAAACCCCATGTACCTTTTCTGACAGGATATCAGTTATCGGTTGATTCAACTACTGCTCATCCCAGTTGCACAAACTATTCGCTGTATGATTCCTTTCGCCTCAAATGTGGTACTTGTGCATATGTCCGTTCCTATATTCCCTGTCAGAGACTAATTTGGAATCTCCTCTTTTCGATCTTCTCTGGCTTAAAATCTTTCTACCATTGTGTCAAAGTCATCTGTCTCTACCGTTCTCTCAACTCCACTAATCACTTGGAGCTGTTTGACTTCCTCTCTTTGCAACTTGACTTTCACCAGTCCAACATTCCTAACAGTGTGGTAATTTTCCTTGGTGATTTTAATGTTCACAACTCCAGCTGGCTTCCGTTTTCTAGTCACACCGATCCAGCTGGCCGAGATGTTGAGGCTTTTGCAATTACTAATGACCTTGCACAGATTATTCATTTACCTAGAAGAATACCGGACAATCCTAACCATACAGCCAACACGTTTGATCGTGTTGGCTGTATGGTTAGGATTGTTGGCTGTGTGGTTGGCTGTATGGTATAACAGTGTTGTGATTTTCCTTAGTGATTTTAATGTTCACAACTCCAGCTGGCTTCCGTTTTCTAGTCACACCGATCCAGCTGGCCGAGATGCTGAGGCTTTTGCAATTACTTGCAAAAGCCTCAGCAAATACCTTGCACAGATTGTTCATTTACCTACAAGAATACCGGACAATCCTAACCATACAGCCAACACGCTTGATCTTTTTCTCGCAAACAACCCTTGTAAGTACACGCTCGAAGTGAGTGGTCCTTTAGGCACCTCAGATCACAACTTGGCGATTGTCTCTTCTCCAATGGATCCTTTATCTCATGGCTATTCCCAACCTTGTATTATTTGGCATTGCAAAATGGGATGACCTGCGAGATTTCTTTTCTTCTTTTCCTTGGTTACATTACTGTTTCAAAATTTCTGATGTAACCGTATGCTCAAATCGTGTCAGTGAAATTATTCTTGTAGGTATGGAATCCTCTGTCCCACACTCCACTTTAAAATCTCGTCCTTTATCTAAACCCTGGTTTTCCAATAAATGTGCTAAGGCTGTTCAAGAGAAGAATGTTGCATATCGTAATTGGCTTGTTCCCAATTCTTCAGTTTCATTTTCTGCCTACACCAAAACTCGTAACAATTGTAAAGCAGTTATTAATCAGTCCAAACTAGATTTTGAATAGGCTAAGAGTAGAAAACTTACTTCTTGCCCTAATGGTATCCGAGCATTCTGGTCTCTTGCCAAAGCTATTGGCCGCAACTTTTGCCTGCTCCCACCTCTGCCAAAACCAGATGGTTCTGTTGTCATTTCAGCCAAGGATATAGCTGACCTACTAGCATCCCATTTTTCTTCCAACTCATGTATTAATGATCTTGGTAAAACACCTCCCACCATTCCCATCTCGCTCCATTCAATGCCTCCTATGGTCTTCCGTCAAAAGGATGTCAGAGGGATTTTGACGAATCTTGATGCTAAGAAAGCTCCAGGTTCTGATGGTATTTTTCCACTTGTTCTCAAAACCTGTGCTCTTGAACTTACTCCTGTTCTTTTCCGCCTTTTTTCACTTTCTTATTCCAAAGGTGGTTTTCCTTCTGCTTGGAAATTTGCTCATATCCAACCAGTTCCTAAAAAGGGCGACAGATCCCTCCCATCCAGTTATCGTCCCATTGCAATTACTTCTGCTCTTTCTAAAGTAATGGAGAAATCAATTAACCGCCAACTCTTAAACTATCTAGAAACCTTCCGTCTGATCAACGATCGCCAGTATGGATTCTGTCAGTGTCGATCCACTGACAGAATCCATACTGACAGAATCCACGATATATCACTGGTGATATTCTAGCTTATGTTGTCCATATAATTCAATGGATAAGTTCGGTGAAACACAAGCAGTTGCTCTTGACATCTCAAAAGCTTTCGATCGTGTTTGGCATAAAAGTCTTCTAAACAAGCTTCCATTTTATGGTTTGTCAACTGTTTCTTGTAATTGGTTATCCAGGTTTCTCTCTGATTGCTCACTGAGGGCGATGGTAGATGGCTCTTGTCTTTTAACTTCTCCAGTAATGCTGTTGTCCCCAAGGTTCAGTTCTTTCCACCACTCTTTTCCTCTTGTATATTAATGACCTTCTTTCATTGACCGGAAATCCTATGCATAGTTTTGCCGATGAGAGCACATTGCATTCCATTTTGAGAAACCTTTCCCTACTCAATCAGCTTCAACTTCTCGAATATCCGCCACCAATTCCTTAAATTCCGATCTCCAGGTTATTCCCCAGAGGAGCAAAGACAACTCAGTTGATTCCAATCCTTCTAAAATTCAGTCTTGTCTTATATCTCGCAAAAAGGGTTCTTCTACTCCTATGCTTATCTTTAGTGACACTCCGATTTCTAGGCAAGTTGATATATCTCTTTTGGGGATTACCCTGACTTCTAATCTCTCCCTCTTGGCACCAGCACATTACAAATATTGCTTTCTCTGTACCTAAAAAAAAACAACTTGGTTTTCTCTTTCGCTCTCGGCGTTACTTTTCTTCCAAAATTATTAGCTGTTCACTCTGTAGAAATTGCAAATCCGCCGTACCATGGAATATTATTCACTCATCTGGGGCAGTGCCCCCAACCCTGGCGGAGGCCAGCCGGAGTATAATGGGCAGCCTGGTTCACTTCCCAGTGGTGGTGGCGGGAAACGTGGGGTCCCTTAGGGGCCCTGCGGCCAAGCAGCCAGAGACAGAACATAGCACTACTCTGTCACAAACCAGCCATTACACTTTTTCTGGCTTTTACAGAGATTCTTTAATTCTTATCAAAGTACCATGGCGCAGATATGGGAAGCCACCGGTGGCTCCTTCCCAAAACACTATGCCACCATTCCCCCAAAACCTCTCTCAGGCTTCTAGATTGCATTCAGAAGAGGACAGTTAGGTTAATTAATGACTCATGCCTAACAGTCTCTCCACTCGCTGTCTCATAGACCTACTGTTTCTGCTGTATGCCTTTTCTACAGATACTTCCATGGGCACTGTTTTTCTGAATCGGCTTCTATAATTCCCGGTCTCTCTTTCAAAACAGTCCGAACACGTGCCGCCAACATCCATTTACTCTCCAACTTCAAACTCACAGAACCAACTTTTCATCTTTCTCGTTTATTCATTCAACTGCCGTTTTCGAACAACCTTCCGTCGTACGTATTTCCTGAAAATTACAGTCTACAGAAGTTCAAGTTAAATGTCTTCTTTATTCTTCTCAACCTGCAACCCAAGCACGGTACTAAGTACTATAGGTTCTAATACCTCTCGTGTTTGGGGTTTTCGTTATTTTAAATGAAATGAAATTTGGATTGCTCGACAAATCTTTCTAAAATGATCTAAAATTTCATCGAAATCTGTTCATTGTGAGTAAAATTGTTTCATGCGGACGGACCTATATGAAGACAATAGGCACTTTTTCGCAATTGAGAACGAATAAAACTGTTGAATACACCAAAGAATGTAAAAAAAAAAAAAAAAAACTAACGTTCACCAGTTTTGTTATTCTATCATATGTATTTCGTTAGTAATGTATTTGATACGTAAACAGTAAGTTTTCATTTACCGTTTACGTTATTAAAAAGGTAACTGAATTTGATTGAATAAAATTATTAGAAACAATTTCCAAAGAAGAGTAACCAAATTTAATAATCATTCGGAATGTTCGTAGCGAGAGAATAATCGTTACTAATTGAGATCTTGACAATGTAAATCTACTACTAGTTATAATTTATGAATCGATTATGCCCATCACTAGTATGGTAAGCACTGGATTTACCATATCTGTGAATACACTCCAGCACCTCGTGGTGTCTGCGCCACGACGTATCCAAGCCGGACTGCGTGTTAAAGTTGATACAACGGGATACTAGGTAGGAGTTCCTAATGCTAAGCTATTTCAGTGGAGAACTTCTAAACGGTTGCATTAAATTCTCTTATGAAAGTTTATACATCATTTCAGGAAAAAGTTTACAATGATTTAGGAAGAGGAGTGCTAAAAAATGCCTGGGACGGATACAATTCAGCTCTCTTTGCTTATGGACAGACAGGTTCTGGGAAATCATGGTCAATTGTGGGCTATGGACTGAATAAAGGTAACCAATGCAGTTTAAATATATTTCATATTTTACATAAAATGTCATTTGATATTTAAACAGCTAATTAACATGACTTGGTTTCTTTTTTGTATTGTCTTTATTGTGGCCACTTTTGAAAGGCGATATGAAAATGATTTTTTACTTAACAGTTACCGAAGAGCCCTCGCGGTAGAACTGTAGCTACAATCACTGTCCTCCCAGAACGGGTGGAAAGACCTGAATTCGAATCCGTCAATGGTCGAGGAATGTTTATGGGCATTTTTTCATAACGGGGCAGAGTGAGTCGTGGTTGTGAAGATATAGGGCTTAAATGCAGCGAAAGAACTTTACGATGAATAATTAAACTTTTAGAATTGCGATGGAAAGAATTCCTTTCCCAAAGGTGGAAATCTTTGGCAAAGGATGCAAAGAAAAACAGCAAAGAATTCTTTACTTATGTAAACTCTAGAACGAACGGGATAAATCAGTTTGGTCCACTTGATATCGATGGTTCCACTTTTGATGATCCTGCTCAGGTAGCTAACAAACTAAATGAGTATTTTGCATCTCCATTCACACATGAGGAGTTATTCAAGGAGGAGAATGCCCGAGGTGAATTAAACTCTGGCAGTGAGTGAACTAGATGATTTTGTAATAACTGAGTGCTAAGTGGAGGAGAAATTGTTGAAGATAAACATAAGAAAGGCACCTGGAGTGGATGGAATCTATCCAATTATATTAAAGGAGGCAGCGAAGGAAGTAAGCAAACCCTTAGCCATAATTATGAGAGCTTGCTTGGACTCTGGGGGGGGGGTACCCATGGACTGGAGATGTGCAAATGTGACCCCAGTCCACAAAGGAGGATCAAAGGGAGACACAGGTAATTACACACCTATTAGTTTAACTTCTTTTCCAGGGAAAGTAATGGGGGCACTGGTTAAAGAAGCACTGCAGGATTATCTGGACAAGACTTCAGATATAGCTCGCACACAGCATGTGTT
The DNA here is from genome assembly GCF_048544385.1 of Mastigoproctus giganteus. NCBI lineage: Eukaryota > Metazoa > Arthropoda > Arachnida > Uropygi > Thelyphonidae > Mastigoproctus > Mastigoproctus giganteus. The sequence continues at coordinate 54,727,174 of NC_143575.1, forward strand.
TGTTAAGGGGAAGTTTTGTCTGACCAATTTGATTGGATACTATGATGTGGTCACAAAGGAACTGGATCACCAAAATTGGAACTGGATGCAAAGATGGAAATCTTTGCATCCAGTTCCAATTTTGTGACCATCCAATTTTGATATCATATATTTGGATCTTAGAAAGGCTTTTGATACTGTTTCACATGGAAGACTGCTGCACAAATTGGAGTAGTGTGGCATTGGAGGCAAATTGCTGCTATGGATAAAGGGAAGGATGCCTGGGTGGGAGAAGACAGAGTGGAAATTAATGGACATTGCTCTTCGTGGACTAATGTTATTAGTGGACTCCCCCAGGGTTCAGTGTTGGGTCCATTGTTGTTTTCTGTATTCATTAGTGATATTGATGATAGTGTATCAGGCTTAATGTTCAAGTTTGCAGACGATACGAAGGTCGGCAGAGTTGTTAAAGACAGTACGCTCCTGCAACAGGATCTAGAAAAGTTGAGCAGATGGGCTGAGAGGTGGCAATTGAAGTTTTGCATTGACAAATGTAAAATACTACATATGGGAAGCAGTAACCCCAGAGTAACGTATCAACTGTGTGGTACTACACTGACAGTGGTAGAGAGTGAAAAGGACTTGGGGGGGGGGGGGTTAATTGTACAGGTAGATATGAAATTTTCTGAACATTGCAGACGGTCTGCAAGAGTAGCTCTTTGTGTCTTGTCAGTGATATACAGGAATTTCCCTAGCAGGGATAAGGAGGTGATTATCTCCTTGTATAAGACAATGGTCGGGCCAAACCTTGAATACTGTACACAGGTCTGGAGGCCTCATTTTAAGAAGGATGTAGAGCTGATGGAACTAGTACAGAGAAGGGGAAACAAGATTAGTGAATGGAACAAAGGGTTGCTCTTACGAAGAAAGAGCTTAAGTTTTGCAAATTACAGTGTCTGGAGACTAGGCACAAGTGATCTGATTGAGTTGTATAAAGCTTTGAATGGTTTGAGCATGCTCAATGCTGATGGGATCGTTCCTCCTGCTCAGAATAATCGTATGAGCGGGCATAAATTCAAATTGAGGAAAGACAGTTTTAGGATAGATGTGCAGAAGTTTGCCTTTTGCCAGCGGGTGGTTGATTGTTTCAATAAACTTCCATCTGTCGTTGTAGAAGTTGATAGCGTAAACAGATTCAAGGCAGAGCTAGACAAACATTTGGAGCGAGTGGATGAGTGAAATGAGAAGGGTGTGTGTGTTGTTTTTTTTTTTGGATGATGCTATATATGCTTGCTTTCTTGCATCATGTGCCCCTTGCTAATGCTAATTCTTCTAAAAAGAACGGTCTGATATTGTCAACTGGAATTTCATATTTAAGGACCATAAAATGTTTTAGAGAAGGACGACCATACATATGGACAAAATGTGGTTGCACAGCTGGAACCCAAACGAAACAGCGAGAAAGAAAGTAATGGCTGTCGTATTTCCGCCGGATTGATTGTGCCGGTGGGGATAATGGTTTTGTCCCTAAAGCTTTTTTTATATTTTTTAAGCTCAAAGGAAGACGGGAGATTATCATAATGAAATGATGTGGCCAAATTTCGAGCGTTACATAGAAGAAAAATTAATTCCCCCAAAAAGTCTATTAGTAATAGATAATGCCCCGTATCACAATCTTTTGTTAAAAAAGGTTCCAACGTTAACAGCGAAAAATGTGATATATGAGAATAGTTGCAAAAAACTGTACTATACGATCAGAATATGCAGAAAGATGAACTGTACAGTCTAATTAAACAGCATAAATTACCTACTAAAATTTATAAACTGGATAAAATATTAGAAAGATAGTACATGTTTGTACTTCGTTTGCCCCCTCCCCACCATGCAGACCGGAACCCAATTGAGTTAAACTGGGGACAGATAAAGCAGTGCGTTGCATTTCGTAAAGTGTCATTTAAATTTAAAAAAAAAAAGGTAAACTGCAGCCATGATCACTGCAAGATGAAAGTCTCTTCGACAATTCATGTTAAAGGAAATGGATCATAATCTGCCAGTCCAGTGTGGGTTGGCAGATCAGCTGTATTTAGGAGTCATGGGCTTGAACCCTGGTCTACTTAAAGAGCGTGTGCTACTGCATTCCCGCTCTTGACCACTCGCCTACATTAGATGACGTTAAATCATTATTTTGTTCAAAAGGCAACTGAAATTAGCATTTTACAATGGAAAGATTGCTACAAATATATTATTGAGATAGCATGTATAGATCAACAGACTAATTGATGAAAGGAGAGAAAATTTTACTATACAATTAGGAGTAAGTGAAGAAGAATCCTCATTTGATGAAGAAACAGACTGCAAGTGTGGATGAAATTAATTTACAGGCATGGATAAATTAAATTCTGATTAAGTTCACTTAAAAAAAATAAAATAATTTAAAGACTAAATGAATATGTATATATCAGTAGTGAAAGTATTTTTATAATTTACAATTAATAGTACATAAAAATTGTTACGAAAATGTCTGATTTTTATTTTTATGATAATTTTTTTTTCATTTGTTTTGATTTCTTTTATCAATAAAATAATTGAGTTAATAATTTTTTTTTTTTGCAAGATAAGATGTTACCAAGAAAGAAAATAGCATTTTTAAATATTTTTTATGTAAAAATTACATATTTATTGTATGTTAGTTTTGGTATTTTATTGAATGTTTTTCGTTTATTTAAAATGGCGCATTTTAAAATTTGTAGGTAGGCGTATAAGGTCTCTAGGATGGACCGTACAGTATTAAAAAATAATAATAATAAAATAATTAGGCATTCCGTGGTTTTGTACTGATAGCTTAAAAGTTCAACATTCACTCCCTTATATTAAATATTTGGACTTGCCCTAGGGTGATGCTTAGTTTAAGCCACATCCTGCTAAGCATGTTGCTGGACAGAGTAGTATCAAATACATATTTGCCCTCACTTAAAATTGCAGTTCTTTAAACTCAGACCCCCTTGACGCTGGATGATAGCGCTCCGCCACTCCTGGTTTGTTACGACAAACCACGTCATTCTTGAACCAATGAATCTCACTAATATTAAAAACAATGTTTTATATATTTTATACATTAAAAATATCTATACGCTATAATATATCTACACTATTTACAAATAATATTTACAATATATGTGTGTGTGTGCATGTGTGTATATATATGGATCAACTTGTGCGTATGTAAATAGCCTTATGTAAATTGGCTTATGTAAATAGCCTTATATTCCCTCTTTGTCTTCTCTCAAAGACCTTTTCTTACAAATTCTCTAAAAAATTTATAATTCTCTAATGTTAAAAACACATAACTGGGCTCCGTAACACTTATATTCAACTCTTGTAACATCTGTAGCCTTAAATCCTGATACAGTACACGGTGTCTCAGAATATGATTCGTATCCTCTCTTTCTCCACAAGAACAAAGTGCAGTCTGTTCAATCCCCAACTCACATAATCTTGCCTTCAGTCCGTGCTTATTAATTTTCATAGTAGTATACACACCCAGATCCGGCCACTTTGCGTACATCTTCAGGGCTACTACATCAGGCAGAAAGCAATAACTCAATCCTTGACATACTCATTCCATCTACATTACCATATTCTCTCAATTTCCTCTTGTATTCTTTTCATTTCTACTTTCATGTCCTGCTTCCCGAACCCTCGCGGTAGCACAGTGGTTACAATCACCACATCTCTCTCCCTGCTTCCCATGAACTTTATATTTTCGTAAGGCCATGCCACAGTAACCATTTGAATATTCGTTAACGTAGAATACTCCAGATATTCTTTTAGTACTAACAAATCTTCATGTTCTCTACCTGCTAATGGCTACAGTGCATTATTAGATACAGTCCGACAAGCTCGGCTTACCACCAAAAGTGCAAGTCTTTTGCAACTCGCACTTTTTCTCTTGAGTACTTAACTTGGGGCATTAAGGGCAAGTCGTTCATGAAAATTAAATAAGAAATATCATTCATGATATTTCTTATTTGATTTTCTAATATAATTCCTAGGTATTTAACATTAGTGGCATATTTAAAGGATCCAGCAGTAGTGCTCATGATGGGAGGCCACGTAATACTCAACTTTCCTTTTAAAATTATTATGCTAGACTTGGCAATTGATATCTCTAGCTTGTTCTCTTCGGTTCATAAACATGAGATTCTCATAATTTCTGCTGCTTTATCTTCTGATTGTTTCCTGGAGTCCCATTTAATCAAAATTGTCAAGTTATCAGCATATGCATATGGTTCAGAATCTCCCCAGTCTTTATTTAACAATTCATCCATCACGAAATTCCACAAGTGTGGACCCACAATCGGACCCTGGGGAAGACTAGTTATCTGCATCCTGAATTCCATATTATCCTTACAACCACATGGCTCTCACTAAAATAACTTCTCAAAAATTTTATACAATCCTCCGAGTAAGTGATCCTGTCTAAGCCTCCTCCTCAACACACTCCCCACCAGATCCTATCAAAAGCCCCTTTAGAGTCTAGAAAAATACCCATAACATATTTTTCTAAAGTGCACCTTATACCATCAAGAAGGCCCATATAATATAGCATCTTCAACCGACCTGCCCTTCTCGAAGCCATACTACCAGACAGAGAAAAGGCATTGTCCTTTATAATGATCCAACATCTTCAATGAACATCCTCTCGAACGTTTCCAAATCCTTGGAAGCAGAGAGATAGGCCTATATGATACAGGGTCCATTACATCTCTATCCAGCCTCTTTGCTGATATCTTAACAACCCCTTTTTCCAACATTTTTGGAAAAAGGGATTGTTATAATGCTTGGCCATTTCATTGCAAGAGACTTCAGACAGTGTTTTCCAGTGGATTTTCCCACTATTAACTACTGCTTCCTCTAATTCTTCCCTTGTAAACAAATCACTCTTTCCAGTTCCGCGATATTTCTTATTTAATTTTCTAACCTCTTTCTGCTGGACCGTTTCTTGGTCTTTTATATCTTGTGGAAAAAGTTTTCAAAATACACTTACCGCGTACCTCCAGTCTAACTTATTCTGTTCTAGACCCCCAACAGTATATTATAACTTGTCTAACTTCTTATCCATAACAATCTTATAATGAATACCCCCATATATTATCATTCCGTTTTTCATTGACAAAGTTTTTCTATGTTTCCTGTTTACTTTTTTTATGAACTTGAAATATTCTTTTTGCTCGTTCATATAATTCCTTTTACACTCTTCAATCTTATTTTGCACTCCAAGGCATCTGGACCTTTGGAATTCTCGTCTCAGCGAAAGACGCGTCTTCTCTTATTGATCAACTCACTCGACTACCAAGGCACTGTGTGACTGTATCTTTTATTTTCTTCAGAGTCCCGAATTGCCCGAGTAACCATATTACCAACAGTCCGACCTTTTCCTCAGGCGAACTGCCATTCTAGTGTTCTTCATTTTTAGCAATCAGATCTCTTCTAATACACTCTTCAAACTTATTCCATCTTGCAATTTTAATAGCATCTATCAATACTATACACTCCATTTCTCGTTCGACTGTCCTCAACCTTATAGGTGATACAGCGGTGGTCAATAGTTGTCCAATCATGCTGTACCTGCCAATTCACTATTTTTAATATAATTGATTGGGAAGCCGGAGTAACATCTATATTTGACTCTCCTACAGTAGAGGAATAAGTCGCTGACTACCCTAATTCATTTATAACAATTTCTGTTAAATTGTTTATTCAAACAAGTCACTTGTACTGTCAGTCTCTGGGCTACCCCACATTACAGAATTATTTCATTCGCATTACATTCGTATTTCTCGTCAGATCACCCTTTCGGTCTTGAGAATAGAACAAACTTTATCTATATATTGCAGATAAGGATTTAGTTCATGACTGAACTGGCAATAAATGCATACCAAAAAAAAAAAAAAAAGCTTCCAACTGTACGTCAGAATATACCATATGCATCTAATTAAGATCGTAAGAGCATCCAAGCTCAATATGTCCTATTAAAGTTATTATTAAAAACTATAAGAGGAAACCGCATACCTTTTTTTTATGTAGGACCGGAATTCTCTCAACCCTCACAGTTGAAGTATTATGTGATTATCTGATTAAACGAATGAATGTTCTATATTTAATATTAAATGAACTCAATTAAAAGATTGCAATGTATTCAATTTATGCGTACAAAAGGGTGGACATTATTCACGAAAAACACTTTACTTCTTGTGAGCACGGAAGCTACCCGAATAAGTTTGGTCCCTTATAAGAAGTTTAGACAATTTTTAGGTTTTTAGATATTTTAATTTCGATATACATTTATCTTATGTTTCTTAAGGATTAATTTGACAATTGTTTTCAGTTCTCACGTTGGCATACGTCATTGGTTGAGTTTTTGGGGGTGTGTTCATGGCTGTCGGCTTCCCTGGCTTTTCTTGGTGCGTTATGTTGGGGATGAGAATTGAATACGTGACAATCTTTTAACACATATCTATTTATATAATTTTAATGCAGTCTTTGTAATTGAGTTTATTTAATATTAAATATGGGACATTCATTCAAATAATCACATAATACTTAAACTGTGAGGGTTGAGAGAATTCCTGTCCTACATAAAAGGTATGAGGTTTCTTCTTATAGTTTTTAACCATATGCATCGCATAGTTCAGTTACTTGCGTAACCATTAGTTTTGAATTCCTAATAATTCAAATAATAATCCTAATAACTCATGGGGAAACCTTTTACGTAATCTTTTCCGACGTATGTCTCCTGGACCAGAAGGACATCCAGATCCCTGGATGTCCTCCCCTGTCTTCCATTTGCTTAAAGAACTGCAAGGCCACATCATATGCCTTTCTTCTGTTCACTTGCATTATATTCACTCCTTTAATTTGCAGTTCTTACTCCTTCATAATTAAATTTTCTTCTTTGTTAGCTCCAAATTTCTAATATATTCCGGACATAGTTTACCTTTAACAGAGTGATGTGATTGCCCAACCCGATCTTGCAGTTGGTATAGACAGGTCTCTCTTCTTTATGTGCACAATTTATGTACACATGTCTTATTCTGGCACAGTGATGATACGTCAGTTGTCCCCTACAGTATTTGAAAATATGCCCATAGGAAAGGCATTTGAAACATTTAGATACAATAACCATGTCGCGCACCTTGTACGACGACCGATTAACGTATATCCGCTCTTTCTGTACAAGTATTTTTCCAATTCTTGACGATATCCCCAATTCTTTTCAGTCTTGCCTGCTACTTTATTAACAGGCCCATTCCCATTTGTTCCGTTATATGCTCATATGTAAATCCATATTCCCTAAGGTTTTTCCTATAAATCTGATCAAACAAGGTCTTTTTTTTCTATATCCGGGTCTATAACATAGCCGATGATCTTTATACCAAGCTTCTGCGGCACCTGTCTTAAAACCGACTTCTAAGATTTTACCACACTTTTTTTATTATTAAGTCAGTATCTTTTTGCGAGTTCGTCTATCACCACGCCTTTATATCTTTTATCCTTCTCATTGTTTTTATTTTAATTGCACCTAAGGCTGGTCTAACATGTTTTAATTCCTGATGGACAGCCTCGCTTGAAGATATTTTTCTGTATCCGATTTAACTAAAACCACATATATGTTTTCCTGTACTGTTTACAGTTTCACTATTTTTTACCGCAATGACAGTATACGTTTCCTGTAGCCCCAGCTCAGCAGTCATTTGGCAATCCCTAGCACGTGCTTTTAAAACTCATTTTCTGTATAGAACTGTAATAGCTCTTGCCTCCATTATATCTCACATTTCCAAAATCGAGCCATTAGTCGCTCGCGTTACCTTGTCCTCATCACAAAATAAAAATTTCTATAAATGCGCCATGATCTCACGAATATCCTAATTCCGGCACGACAGGTGTCATCTAATATTTCACCTTCCTCTTCTTTGTCTGTACTTTTATGTCCTATAGTCGCCCTACTTCCACAAAAAGAGCTCTCGGTGTATAAGGGGATGAGTCCGATGTCTTACTACTAGAACCTCCAAAAACCTTCACCCTTTATCTGACTATTCTGTGCCATATTACCTTTCCTTTTAGCATTAATAGAGGTATACGACGCAAGAAAGCAAGCTTATATAGCATCAGCCAAAAAAAAAAAAAAAAAAAAAAAATTCCCCCTTCCCATTTCACCTATCCATAAACTCAATGTTTTTGCCTAGTTTTGCCTTGAATTTATTTAATTTGTCAACTTCTACAACGACAGACGGAAGTTTATTCCAGCAATCAACCACTGCTGGCTAAAGACAAATTTCCCCAAATCTATCCTACAACTGTCTTTCCTCAATATGAATATATGTCCCCTCAGGCGACTAATCTGAGCAAGAGGAAGAATCCAATCAGCATTGAGCTTGCTCAAACAAGGCCTTATACACCTCAATCAGATCACCTTGCAGGTATCTATTCTCCAGCTTTGTTCTGCTTAAGTTCTGCAATTTTCAGAACTTAAGCCTTTCTTGGTAAGAAGACCCCTTCGTCCCCCCCTCACCAATCTTGTTGCCCTTCTCTGTACTCCTTCCAGAAGCTCTACATCCTTCCTAAAATGAAGCCTCCAGACCTGTGTACAGTACTCAAAGTGTGGCCTGACCATTGTCTTATACAAAGGGATAACACCTCCTTATTCGTGTTAGAAAATATCCTGTATATCAATGACAAGACACCATGAGCAACGCTTGCAGACTATCTACACTGCTCAGAAAATTTCATATCTGATTGCACAATTACCTCCAGGTCTTTTTCATTCTCTACCACCCTGGGTATAGTACCACGCAGATTATTCGTTACTCTGGGGTTACTACTACCCATATACAGTACTTTACATTTCTCAATGTTAAACTTCAGTTGCCACCTCTCAGCCCATCTGATCAACTTTTTCTAGATCCTGTTGCAGTAGTGTACTGTCATTAGTCTCATTAACAACCCTGCCAACCTTTGTATCGTCTAAAAACTTCGACATTAACCCTGATATGCCTACACCAATATCATTGATAAATACAGAAAACAACAAAAATACAGAAAACAACAATAATCCACAAAGAGTAGTGTCTATTTATTACCACTCAACCATCCCTTTATCCATAGCAGCAACTTGCCCTTAATGCCATACTGCTTCAACTTGCACAGTAGTTTTCCATGTGCGACAGTAGCAAAAGCTTTCCTGAAATCCAAGTATACGATTAAAATTATTTATAGCATCCACTTGCTTTGTGACCTCATTGTATTATTCATTAAAATTAGTCTGACAAGACTTCGCCTTAACAAACTCGTGCTGTGTCCGAAATATAACCGCAGTGTTGGCTAGATGCTCCTGCAGTGCTTCTTTAACCAGTGCCTCCATTAATTTCCCCTGAACAGAAGTTAAACTAACAGGTCTGTAATTACTTGTCACCATTGTATCCCCCATTGTGAATTGCGGTCACATTTCCCCATCTCCAGTCCATGGGGACCTCCCGTGAGTCCAAGGAAGCTCTCATAATTATGGCTGAGGGTTTTTCTCGCTTCCTTTGCTGCCTCCTTTAATATAACTGGAGAGATCCCATCCACCCCAGGTGCCTTTATTATGTTTAACTTCAACACTTTCTCCTCCACTTTTCTCTCAGTTATTACAAAATCATTTAGCTCTCTGCCAGAGTTTGATAAACCCTTGCATTTTCCTCCCTGAATAACTCCTCATATGTGAATGTATATGTAAAATGCTTATCCAGTTTGTCAGTTAACTGAGGAGGATCATCAACAGTCAAACCATCGATATCAAGAGATATATCTGATTCATCCCCTTCCTTCTCGAGCTTACATAAGGAAAGAAGTCCTTTGCCAAAGATTACTTGCTGGATGCTATCCATTGAGAATTTGCTGTTGGTAACATCATCAGTTGGTCCACTGTATAGACTTTAAAAACTTTTCGAGACCGCCGTAGTCACCTTTACAAAAGCAAAAATCTTCCCTGTTACCCCGAAGGTAGTTACATCTTTGAGTAAATCCCACATCAGCACACTGCCACTTAGTGGTTTCTTTATTTGCAGATTCTTAATGCATGAAGAATCACTACTGATAATCAGAGTAAGAGTATTACTCCTTCTGATTGCCTCTCGAACATGCTGCTGTAGAAAACAATCATCCAATAAATTCAATTTATTCCTTGCCATGGCAGTTCCGCTATATACATATATACAATTGAAAGGGTGTGTTGCTCAGACACCAAAAATCTACTCAATAGGAATTAGCCTAAATTTGTCAAAATTCTGAAAAAACTTTTTTAATTTTTACAAAAATTTAAACTTGTAATACAATAAATAACAGAATGCAAACACCAAAATACAGGGTCTGCACAGATCACCTTAGCAACTGAAATGTTGCTGGTATTAGTCCTTAGTAAACACTCAGTCTATGGCACTGAATAAGAACAGTTTCCTTGTCTTTCTCTACGGTTTCAAGTCTGCTCTTTTCAGCCGCCCAGAGAAATCGTCCTGGCCACCCGCCCGAGACAGATGCAGGTGAGAGCAACCAACTGTCAAATCGAACACACAAAATTATAATTCTAATTCCGGAAAAAAAAGAGTTCATTACTAAACGCACTATGTCGCCGTTCCAGAAGCAGTTTGATTTACACAGCTGGCCCCTGGGACACTTTATTCAGAGTTATTTCATTTAAGTGAGCCAGTGACTCACTTAAATGAAATAAGACGACGAACTTGATTTTGACGAACTTGATTTTGTCTTGTCTAGAAAGCAGACGAACTCTAGTTCGTCTGCTTTCTAGACAAGACAATCAATAGTTTTATAAAAACGGTAAACAATCAATAGTTTTATAAAAACGGTAAACAATAAGCAGTCATCAATAGTTTTATAAAAACGGTAAACAATAAGCAGAGATCTGACACGTCGGGTCAACTTAAACAAATGAAAAAGAAAAGAAGATTTGATCAGAGAGAGCGACTTAGCCTCGTGGTGGGGATGAGGCATCACACCTCTACCATTAGTTATTGTTGTTATTGTTATTTGGTTTTTTAGGAGCATTAGCAGCTAAGGCCATATTGCTCCGGGGATATGCGGTGGTCATTCTCTGACCTTTCCGCATCCTCCATATTTGGTGGTGACGGGCTCGAACCCCGGTCTAATCAAGAAGCGTGTGCTACGCACTGCTGCTCCTTCCCACCTGGCTACGGAGGCGCCCTTACCATTAGTAGTTAGGTCACTACTATCTATGCTCAAATTACAACTTATACCGGCGTGATCAATCAACATGCAGGTTCACTTAATTAAGCGTCTAATGAGCGCAGGGCCTGCCTAAGCCACAAAATAGGACAACGTCCTCAAGGCAAGATCTTATTTGCCTGAGCGACATCCTCACAGGCATCATTGTCAGCATTCAAACATGGCAATCAGCCTTTACAGTTAGCCCGTCTCAGAGTAAGGGACACGACTCTGATTGGGTAGGAATACGAAATATGAAAATATTTTAGCCTGTAAAGATGAGTATTAATTTCTGCCGTCTGGACACCCTTAATGTTCAGGAATCGAATCATGTTGATTCTAGTAGGCCTGCAGTTTTGCAACTGATGGTGTGATAATACGATGCGCATGTGCTGCATTAGATGAAACAGATGATGTAAGCGCTCACGTTACCTAAATCACCTTCGTCCCTGAAATACAATGTGCTGTTATCTTATTATTTTTATTTTATTTATTTAATTTATTTTTTTTTCGAAACAACATATTCGATCCTTTAACAGTGCATTTAAGTAAACTCTGGTGATAAAGAACAGATGGCACATTCCATACAATATAAGCGTACATACTTTATTTATAATTTCATTTGGCAAAAATAACAACTTAGCTATCAAAGTTTCATATAAAATCTAGCGTGTACTAGAGAAATGTACAATAATAGAGAAATCCAGAAAGAGAGCAGTTCATAAATCTCCTTTTAAATGAAATCTTCCCCGCTAAAGAATACTTATAAATTTCTGTAGGGAGAGATATGCAGTGTATTGAAAGCAGATATGCTTTTGAAAATACTGTTTCACGCATGTGAACGAATTCAAGGTATTTATTGTCTGAGACGTCCGAATTGTAAAATTTTTAAGTCCTGTGCGAACCAAATCTTTGCATTTCAAGAATTATGTGCATCGATTTCTAAATCAAATAAATTGGTTGATTATCTGCATGATTTTACTCTTCCATAAAAAAGGGCTAATAAATTTACATTTCAGGTATCGTCCCTAAATTTTGTGAGGACATGTTCAAAACTATAGAAGGAAAGATAGAAATTGGTGACAAGACAGAGTTTGAAGTAAGTAATAACCAGTTTTTCAAAATTATCAGTGATATTTTCAGTCATTTTGATTTTTATAACATTCAGGATGTAATAAGAAAAGTTTATAATGGAAATTGTCGGACAGGTCCGAAATACGGACATCCCATTTTCTTTTTTATTTTACATTTCCCTAAAGTATTGTAATTATTTTAGCGATGTAAATTTGTTAATAGTATTATTTAAGTGATGATTTCTAGCACTAAAGTACAATTTCAGATTCTGTATCTGATATCTTTCTTCTACTTTACGAAATACAATATACGATGAACAAATGAAATATTTCATTTTTCAGAATGAATTTATATCTGATTAAGGTTCATTCACAAATCACATAATGCGATTTTTATTTTCAAAAATTTCCCACTATTATATTTCATGACAACAGTTTTTAGTCCCATTCCATCACATTATTTAAAAAATAATCACGTCTACAATTCATGCATATATCTCTAAAGCATCATACAATTTCATCTTCACTCCTCCCCTTTTGCCACGTAATTTCTAAATGATCCTTCACGATGCTATTCGCTTAATTTTCTCACTTCGGTATTATTGTCAGTCTGGTTCAATGTACACTGTACGCATATATGCGAATTCTCCTAAAAACTTAGCTAGATTAGAGTCCTGCATCGAGTCAGGTACCGGTTATCCACAGGTGCACGTAGGGTTGTGAGTGGGTTCTTCAGAAACGTTTTGGTTCGCGGGTCGGGTGCGGTTACTATTTTTGAATGTGAATAATTTAATACAGTGATAACAAAAATTAATATATTAACTCATAAGGTAAATATTTTGAGTTTTTTTCCTAAGTAACATTATTTACTAAATAATCAGGTGTATCGTATTTCTTTTTGTGTGATTTGAATCACACACAACACTTTTCCACTACTGTTTTCTTTATATATTGCGTATATTCGCCTGAAAGATGAAGATTAGTTTTCCAGATTTAAAATTATTATTTTTTAAAATCCTTCTCTCACAATATCTCATTGCCAGACTTGAAAAGTAGATGAAAATAAGATTTATAGGCTTCCTGAATTATTTCTTAATTTTGACGTTATTATTGTTATATTATATTGCTTCCGATTATGAACTTTGTACTCGGTGCTTCAGGATTAGAAATTGAAACTACGGTACTGTACTCTAAAAATGAAATCTTTCAACACAAAACTGAAAGAAGGCTATCTTTAAACGTTTCCCAAACACTAACTTAGGCTTCCATTCATCGCGGTAAATTCAAAATTATTGTATAATTTAAGTACCTTGTTGTCATGCATTCAAAACCGTCTGCATTCTAATTTTTTTTTTACTGTTTTTACAAAGTGTATATTTGGTGCTTTAAATTTTCATGCGCTTGGGCAACTTAGTCCATGATGTGTCTAGTCCAAGGATTTAAAGATGTGTGGTATACGAAAATATAAAATAATAAGAGTAATTAATCTTTATTGTACATAAAGATACCATACAATATACCCATCACGGCATGCTGCCAGGGATACGTGTATATCCTCCCCCCCCCCCCAAATTGTGAACGGCAGTTGTAGCCTTGGACGATTACGCGATCTGCATAAATTATATAGGATCATCCTGGTCAATGTAGCAAGTCACATTAAGTTATACAGTTTTGTCCATCTTTGTCGAGTACATTCCTACTCCCAGTAGGACTACGGGAGGGATTTAATGCTTGCCAACAGTGCCAGTGCAGCAAGCGAAAGAGTTTTCTGCATCTGGATTTCTAATCCAAGGAAGAACAATACAGCCGAAGCTGGAAACTGTGATGTCATGTTTCTGCGCAGCAGTTTACTAAAAACCTATAAAATTAATTATAATTATGATTATTTCATCCTTTTTTTTATTTATATTTTTTGCTGTTTTTATGTATTATATTCACTGAAAGGACAGAATTCACGGGAGACCTGGTTCCTGGGCAACGCAACGCTGTCACCCCCTCTCGATAGTGGACGAACTCGCCGCTTTGCAGGTATATAGGTACACTGCATTCACGTAGACGGTAATTCGATGTCAGTATGGATAAACGTAGTGAGTTAACCGACTTTGAAAGAGGGATGATAGCGGGTGCCCGACGCATGGGTCACTCTATCGCGGAGGTGATACAGAAATTGCACTATACCCGCTAGACAGTATCAAGAGTGTATCGGGAATACGCCATTTCCGGAATAACATTTCATCGTGGACAGCGCTGTGGTCGGAGAAAGGTGGCCGTCTGTTTCGCATTGTTCAGCCAACTGAAGAACAATAGTCAAGGTGTGTTTGTTTTAATTGCGGTCTCCAGGGAATCCCCTAAAGGCAAAGGCCGGCAAGTGTATGTATGTTATGTTGAGTGCCAGCACCTGGCGACTTCGCAGACAGGGGACAGGGAGACATATGGTCCCCTGACTCCCAACCTTGGTCACGTGGAGGCATGCCAGGGTCTTCTTTTTTTAGCTGAGATTTTTACTGGGGCTATCAGACAAGCCTGGGAGCCCCAAGGTGTTTAGAGAAAGGAAGTTGGGGATAAGAATGAGAAGCATGGGAATTGGAAGGGATGGAAAAGTTGGAGAGAAGATAAGGGAAAGAAAAGATGGACATCCCCTGAAATAGAAGAGAAAAGTTTACAATAGTTTATAGAGAAAAAATAAAATAATAATAAATAAAACAAAAAAAAAAAGTACCTATATACTGTACAATGTTTACTATTAGCTAAGTGAGTACGATCGCCACTCCCGGGGAACTTAATCAGAAAATCCAAAACTATAAATATCAGTCCATTACATTAACACCATTTCAAAAGTATTACTATTAGGCCACAGCAACCAGACGGAGAGCGACAATGGCAAAATCACTGCCGACTTCAACGAGGAACGTCTGCACTGAGACCATCAGGCGATCATTAGCCGCAATCAGTTATGGGAGCCGCCGACCCACCAGAGTCCCATTGCTAACACCACGACATAGGACTCACTGGGCGAAAGAACATCGGCACTGGACCTTGGATAATTGGAGAGACGGGTCTCCTGGTCCCATGAGTCCCGTTTTAAGTTATTTCGAGTGGAACGGGAGAGTGCGTATCTGGCGGAAACTGCACGAAGATATGCACCCATCATTTCAACTAGGAACTGAACATAAAAATAAAATAGAATAATAATATGCCTGAAAAGGTCAATAGATTGATCCTTGATTGGTGCTTGAAGTTATGTCGCTACCGCATTAGTTGTAATCAGGGCTCCCACTCACAAATTTAAAAAAAACTTAGATTGCAACTTAAATAAACCCAAAAAAACCTAGTTTTCATCATATAGTATAGCAACACAAATAAGATAAAACTTACCATGCAAAAATATCTTTTATTTAATTGTAATCAGAATTTTCATCCCATTCAGTTCCCTCCACATTTATTTTTTGAAGTTCTTTCATTTTTTTCAAACATTCTTCGTATCTTTTATGACAAGTTCCTTGTATGACTTCTTTTACCAATTCTGATTTAGGTTTCCATGTATAGCAATTTTGATTACATCTATTTATCACCTGTTTTGCCATTAGTCGATTTTTCACAGTTTCTGGTTTAAGGGAGTTTGTGGCTTTTGTTTTTATATGGTTTACTTGGGAGAAGATTCTTTCTACTCTTGCCGAAGAGTGAGGTAAAATAGCTAGACTGGTCATAAAGTAAGATAAAATCTCATATTTAGAATTATTAAAGCCATCTTTTACATTACGTAACAGATACCATAACTCAGGGATGGTTTTGTAAGAGAAATCTAAATCTTGATTTAAACGAAATGATCTCCATTCATCATCTAGAAGATCTAGTTTGTCTTCAGAAACAAGGTGAGGGAACTGCATTGCTAAATGGAAAATGGAGAATGGCGAATTGGCACGATCATGTATCACTGCTGGGTCAAGAACATTGAGACTGGCGATAATTCCATCATCATTTAGAGGAAATCTTTTTCTGATTTCCATACAAAGTTCAACAAGAAATTTTAAGCAATCATTTTTAAACCTGCTTTCACTGTCACCAAGTGGTGTTGAATTTAATAAGGCCATACAACAGCCTCCCAAATATATTTTATTCAGAGGCTTATGATTTATTGTATTGCTTGGATAAATTTCAACCAGCTTGCACGAAGTAATGACTTCTTTTATGAAAAAACTAAGAATATTTTTATACTCAATTGAAACCACCGAATGAAGTAAGTGCAATCTGAAATGCTCAGATTGAAATTCAATATTCAGGCAGTTTATTTTCTCCAGTACATATTCTAAAAACAACAACATATGCATAGTTCCTTTGGTGATCATAGTATTGTAAATATTTCCTGCACCATCGATTTTGTCAATTTTTGATTGAGACTGAAAATAAAGAACTAACACATCCCACTGCTCAATAATAATTTTTATTACATTGCCATGGGATAACCAACGTGTTTGTGCTAATTTGGGGATTTTATGCTTAGCAGTATCTACAACATCTTGAATCATTTTGAACTCGTTTAATCTTTTACTACTACGGGAAAAATAACAAGAGATGTCTTTTATAAATATTTCTAGATATGATGGCAGTACCTTGACTGAATGACTAGCACATAATGGAAAAGAATGGCAAACACATGCCATTATAAATACTGATGGTACATACTTTTTTAGCAATGACTGGAACCCACTCTTAGTACCCATCATAGTGGCACAATTATCACTTCCAGAGCCAACGAGATTACTTATTTGAATGTTTTTTTCTATGAAAAGATCTTTTACAGCTTGATAAAGCCCTTCTGAAGTACCATTTTCGACACAAAGAGTGTCAAGTAACACATCTACAACATCAAGTTTTTGAATATCAAAATATCTAACAAACAACAGCTAGAACTTGCGATAAAGATAAATCTGTACTTTCATCTATTATCATTGAAAACTTGTTGTTTCTGCATATGTTAGAAATGTATATATTTTCATGATAGGCTATGCCATCTTGTATAAGATAAGAGACTTTAGTCGCCTTCATCTGAACTTGTTTTGCAATATTGCTATCATGAAATGCTTTCTTACATGCTTCTATAAGGCGATCACATTGCGCAAATGGAATATTATGCTCAGAAATGAGTGCAGCAATTGTTAACTCTGCCTTTGCTACTTCATTCTCCGTAGGTTTTGTGAAGAACGTGTCTAATGTTGAACTTGTCTTAGCAATATCTGCACTTTTTTTTTTTTTAACTGTATTTTTATGCACTAGTAACATCGATTTATTGGCATTCTTTAATTTCATTTCACAACAAATACAGTAAGACGCACCTTTTTCATTACTGTCTTCTTTCAACCAATCCTTTAATTCCGGATCTTCTAACCATTCATTTCTAAAATTTTGAGTATACCACCGTTTACTCATCTTTCTCTGTGGGGAACAAGTTTCAGACATTGTGGGCAATTTGTGGGTATGGCTAATTAGCAATTATCTTATTTAAAATGTTCTATAAAATAAAAAATAAATCACTAATCCATTAACATAAAATAGAAATAGTCACTACAATTTAAATTTATTATATCACTGTATGTAGTACACGCATAAATGTAAAAATCACACCAAATAATGCAATAATACCACGAACGATCACGAAAGACTGTGCAGTAAAGACCGCCTTCCGCCTGCTCAATAGGCTGTGCATACATGTTAGTAACACGAACATGTATGCTTACATGTATGAACATGTAAGCGTAATTTCATAGTGTAGAACCCTGCGAAAACTTTGAAATCCTTTTACATTTGTAATATTTTGTACAAGCACTTGAGATATTACAAATTATGATCGGTATTGTTAGAATATAAAATTAAGAAAATTGTAAACTGTTATTAAATGTATTAAATTTTATTGTATTTACAAGAAATAAAAATAAATTTTGACTTAAAATTAAAAATTAACGAAAAAACCCAGATAATGAGATATTTTTGTGAAAAAAACCTATCAACCCAGATGACAATCAAAAAAAACCCAGATCTGGGTGGAAAAACCCAGGAGTGGGAGCCCTGGTTGTAATCATATCTTTCCTTCTGGCAAAGACAGCAGCTGCAAAAGCCTGGAGTGCAGACAAGTGATGTGGGGTCAGAACAAGTTGGTCAACTTGATTTATGCCGAAGGTTGGGACTTCATTTCGCAGCTCATTCCTAATATCTTCATAGCAGGCACATTCGTGGAGATGTTGCCAGTTTTCTTTTGCTCCACAGAAACAGAGGTCAGTATTTAACAGGCCAGCAGTACGGTAGACCTGAGTAGTGGCGCTGTGGCAATAACTTACGATTATGCAAATAACGTAAGTTATTTGCATAATCGTAACTAAGGTAGTTACGCGCCATACAGTGACACAGCGTCAGACAGTGACAAATTTTGTAAATAATTTTTTTTCTCCAATAAATGGCGAGCGCATTCTTTATTGTAACTGTTATCCAAATTTCTCTTCTGTACGAGCTTTAGAACTCGCTCCAAAGCCCTCTACACAGGGATACTTTAATCTTAACAACCCTGTATATTAAAACAATATTCTGAGGTGGCAGTGAATGGAGTATATTTTTTTAAAAAATCCTTTTTGTTGTAGCGGAGCTTTAATTTAAAAAGTTTAAAAATTTTATTTTTATTTATTATTATTATTTTTTTCTTGAACTTTACAAAGCAAGCTCTTGCTTCAATGTCTTGTCAAGTTTAGAGTCCCACAATAGTCTTCGAGAGCGGAGTGATAGAGGAGAATTTGGGAATGTTTTTTTGCGATAAAATATAGCTGAACGGTTCATTTGCAAGTTGTAGAAGAAAGCAGATCCCAGGTTATAAGTCTAGTGTCGTGTCGATATTTCTGAATTTCTCGATACCAAAACTTAATACAATGAGAAAGTCATCCGAATCAAAGGATATACCATTGAAAACAGGGTTAAATAATTTAATCTTAGTGAATAGACCTACAGTTTGATTATTTCTAATAGGAAAGCTAATAGTTTGAGTCCGGTTTAAGAGCTTTGAAATGATTATTAATAAGTTTTCGCGGGTACTTCAAGGCTTGTTTTTCGGAGGAACGTATTGCAGGAAAACACTTCTAACTTTTCCTCGCTCTCTCTCTGCTTCAAAGCAATTAGATGCAGAGTTGACTTTCTTAGAAACTATTCAGCTAGATTTAATCAAAGTAGCTATTTCTCCACCTAAAGACCTGTAGTTAAAGAAATTCGAAGCCAGAAAACGAAGACACCAGTAAGTCGCAGTTATTATCATATATCCAAGTTTCTTTAAACTGGTTACGTCGAAGTGAGCACTGAGAAACAAATCTTCTAGATTATAGAATTTATTTTTTATTCCTGTAAAAGTTTGGCATGAAAGTCGTTACATTTAACAAAGTGGAAGTTCGATTCTTCTCTTTTCGATTTGACCACGGTGTTGTCAGCCCGATTAAGACACATGTTGAAAAATGAGAGACATTTGCCTACAGTTCTCGGATTGACAAACATTGAGATAATAAGTTGCGGAGAAATACAACGAAACATTTATTTCGAATGTGGGTGAAAGAGCTGCAAACGAGAGAGTTCGTGGGCAGTTATTTATTTACACGCGGCCTCGGTAGTTAGATGACACAGAAAGACTGCCTTGTGTGCAATATGCTTAACCACAGTTATAATATTCTTATTATAATAAGAATAGGAGATCTGAGGATATACTTAGTAGGTATAGGGCAATACTGAGAAAAACTGCCGAGTTAGGGATTTGTTTGAAAACGTTTGCAATTCTTCTCGGATGATAGGAGAGAGTACGTGGTGAGAGCTTTTTAATCAGTTCGGTCCAGGACAGATTGTGAAAGGTTTATTGGGTAGAATATTTCTTAGCAAGGGATATAAACATGTAAATAAAGGGATGCAAAAATATTTGCTGGCGCTATCGAGGGCAGTGTTTGGTGGGTCAGAAAACAAAACTTAGAGGGATATATGCAAAGTAATAGTTTAATGGCAGTTGCAATCAAAGATAAAATTGATTCTTGCACTGCTGTATTGTAGCATGAAGCAGCCTAGTAAAAATGAACTGGAGATTATTGAGCCTGCTTACGGTTACTGATGGAAAGAGCAAATTCAGTTTATGTATTCTGTTAGGGTTACAAAGAGCAAAAACAGGATACAAGCGTATGTTTGTACACTAATGATAAGAGTACAGTAAATGAATTTGAAGTATTAAGTCATCAAATGCAGACACTATATCGGAAACATGGTGCGACTCGGGCATAAGGGACGCGGAATTTGAATATGGTGAGTAGAATGTGCACAGAACGGAGGGGGAGGAGTTATGCTCTTGGCTAAGAAGCACACAAAATCTAAAGCAGTGCACCCAGTTGTATTGGGGACCAGTGTAATTTTGAATTTGTTTGGTACAATGTAATCACAGGGAGCCCTCATAAGTAGCACAGGTGGTATAATCATAGCCCTCCCCACACCGGGTGGAAAAGACCTAAGATCGAATCACGTCAAATATACGAGGAATGTTTGGTGGTCTTTTTCAAAACGTGGCTAAGTTAGTGGGTCTCTGGCTAGAGTAACATGGTTTTTCTCCCGGAACCTCGGGTGTTATGTCCAGCAAACAGCAATTCGACCACAGAACATACGCGATTTGTAGACACATTATATACAGTACAGTACAGTACAGTACAGTATGGGCTAAGTTGCTGATGCGCTTAAAATTTTCCCTACAACAACTAACTGATCACTGACAAAAAAAAAAAAATTCTGGTAGGAGTGTGTTGTGGGGCAAATGACTGATTATAATAAACAGCAAATGGAATTAGCCTGTACATTTCCAAGTATTGATTGGAACTTGTGGACTGATCGCTCACACAAGTATTGGATGTATTGTTACTGGATGTGCCTCTAATTTTGAAATTACTGAAGAGCTTCTTTCAATGGAATCTCTTAAAGACCAAACAACGGGAGCTGATATATTTGAAAAAGTTGAAAAATGAGATATAATTTACAATGGAACAAAATGGTAAGCGTAACAACTGATGGAGCATCAAGTTTGACAGGTAAAAATGTTGGAGCGTTAAAGAAAATTCATGATAAAATTTGTGGAAATTATCCTGATTCTAATTTAATTACAATTCATTGTATTATACATCAACAAGTATTATGTAAAAATGTGTTAAAAGTTGAACATGTCACATCTTGTATTATTAAACTAGTAAATTTAATACGATCGAGGGGCCTGAAACCCCGACAATTCGTTAATTTTCTTCACGATATTGAATCCGAGTACACAGATATTCCTTATCATAGCCAAATTCGATGGCTTAGCTTAGGAAAAGTTCTTCGACGAGTATGGGATCTTAAAGATGACATCGTTCTATTTTTAAAACTGAAAAATATTACGGAATTTCCCGAATTAACTGATAATAACTGGATTTGTGATTTTTCGTTTCCCCTGGACATCGTGACACACTTAAATACTTTTCAACACCGTGTTACAAGGGAAAAAATTATACGCCCATGATATGGTAAAAAGTTTGAATGGATTTCAATTAAAACTCCAGTTGTTCCTTCGACATTTATTGATTAACAAGGTAGACCACTTTCCAAACATGGAGTTGCTGAAGATTCCAGAAAATAAATTTGAAAAATATTGTGAAATTATCAACACTTTGAATGACGACTTTTCACGAGGATTTGGCGACTTCCGAAAAATTGAGACAAGTTTGGCAATAGTGCGCTACCCATTTTCAATAGAAATTCAGCCGACCGGGCTAGTCGGGTGGGTAAAGTGCCTGCCTGGCAACCCAAAGGTCGTGGGTTCGATTCCCGCCTCGGGCTTGGATCAAAGTACTGAAAAAACTTTGGGAGGTGCATTTTGGCAGAGAAGCCTATGCGCCAACAACTACCAAAAAAAAAAAAAAAAAAAAAAAAGAAATTGATAGTGCACAGAGTGAACTACAGCTTCAGATTATAGATATGCAGTGCAGTGTGATACCGATTTAAGGGAATTGCACCGTCGTGAGGAAATCTGTAAATTTTACAATACACTCTACTCTTAATTCGGACAAATTCGACGAACTTAAAGATTTTGCCCGAAAAATGTTGGTTATTTTTGGATCAACCTACATATATGAACAAACATTTTCCATCATGAATCTAAATAAAAATTCTTTACGATCCAGCATCACCGATGAACATTTACAAGCAGTTTTAAGAATCTCAACTACAAAATTAACACCCGAAATTTAAAAAAAAAATGTTAAAAGATGTAAAACAGTTCCATTCATCTCATTAAATTCTTTGTTGTTAGAGAATAATTTTTTTATGTTATATTTCTTCTTCATGATAACAAATAATATATATCTAAAAATAGTATTTTACGTGCGGCCCGCCTTCTTTTTTAATTCCTATTGTGGCCCTTCAGCCTAAACGTTTGTCCAGGTCTGGTTTAGACCAAAGTGAATGCCAGATGAACTAATGGCAGAGAAAGAAAAATGTATGGGATGATTATAAATTATCAGGGGATACAGAAACTTATGCCAAATGTAAACCAGTCTGCAACCAAGTCACTATGGTGGTTAGGCAAGCTAAGGCAGAATATGAGAAGCCTTTGGCTAAGAAGGCGAAGAGAGGGCAGCAGGGAACTATTTACTTTGGTAACACTAAAAGAAAAGGAAGACGCTACATTGGCCCATTGCATATGAAGGCATCACTATTGATGGTTGTAGGGTTTGTGGCGCATCAGAAACTTAGGCCATATTGGCTATACAGGGTGTCCCAAAAATATTGGTACAAACGTTTAGGGGAGGTAGGAATCGCATAGGAACCCATAACCGGAAACGTCACGGGAAAGTAGTAGCAGAGGCACAAGAAGCAGCAATGACACAAGACAGTAATTAGTGGCAAACATTTATTTGACATAATATTAACAATGGAGTACGAGATGGATACATTTCATGATGTTACAACAGATGCTCGAAGGTTCCACCATGAGACGCGATGCATGCGTGACACCGACGCAGCATGGATTGTCAGACACGGTCGAGCACACCTGGAGTTTCTTTGACAGTAGCAGCGGCGCAGACGAGTCTCGCCACGAGATCCATTTCCGTCTCCACAGGCGATTCATACATGATAGATTTGAGCCCCCCCACAGAAAGAAATCAGGTGAGCGTGGGGGCCAGGCAATGGGTCCACCACGGACAATCCATCGACGCCCAAAACGCCTGTTCACATGGTCACGAACACACCTTCCATAATGGGTAGGCGCCCCGTCAAGTTGAAACCAAATGTTGCGTCTCACATTTGCTGGAACATTGTCAAGTAAATCTGGTAGAACTTGCTCAAGAAAGCTCCGATAGTTAGCGGAGTTCATGCGGGATAACAGGTATGGGCCGACTAAGCAGTCACCGACCATACTTGCCCACACATTTGTTGCGAAGCGATGTTGTGCCGCATGGGGGCGCACACCGTGTGGGTTGTCGTGAGCCCACACATGAGCATTGTGCTGATTGAATAAGCCTTCCCGAGTGAAATAAGCCTCATCCGTGAACAAAATCATAGGCTGGAAAATTCAAGTCTTGAACACTATCTTGAAGAAACCACTGCGCAAAAGCCACACGTGCAGGATGATCTTGGGGGAGCAGTAACTGAACCCTTTGGAGATGAAAGGGGTGTAAGGAGTCGTCGTGCCAGACACGCTGTACACTGCAACGAGACACTCCTAAGGCAGAGGCAAAGGCACGTGTGCTGGTAGTAAGATTATTCTGGACGGCATTCAACACACTTTCTTTCATGGCGGGAGTTCACGTTGAACGTGGTCTGCCCACACTACTCCTGTTACCTGTAAATGACCCATAATCGCACGAATTTTTATGCACACGCGCAAACAAATGGTGGTCCGGTACATGTCTGTCTGGGAAGCGTTCTCCATAAATTTGTTGAATGGCTCGTCCATTGCCCTCTGCTAATCCATACACTAGGTGCATGTCTGCCAGCCCACAGTTCGTATATATCGATGCATGCTCCTCGTGCGGCGAGTACTGCTTGAATGAGTAAGCCAGAAATTTTCCCTCTCGCGAACTGATGAACAGCGCCGTGTACCGACTTACGGTGACGTTTCCGGTTATGGATTCCTATGCGACTCACATTCCTTTAGATGTTACCTACTTCCCCTAAACGTTTGTACCAATATTTTTGAGACACTCTGTATATAATATGTTTGTAAATTGCGTGTGTTCTCTTTTCGATTTTCTGTTTGCTGGACAAAAAAAGTTTCGGGAGAAAAAGCCATGGGATCTTCGCCTGAGACCGACTAACTCAGCCACGTTATAAAAAAGACTCAATTTCCTTCGGGCATTGACTGTATTCGAACTCTGGCTTTTTCCACTCGGTATTTGTTCTTCCATTGTACTTGAATACCTGTATTTCCAAATGCGCATATGTTTCACTCTTATGCAAATCGCCCTTGTAAATCAGTCACACGGCTCATTGACAATCATATGCATTGAAGACTTTCAGTTGAATATCAACTTTCGTATACAGTACTTTTTCATTGTCGTTTCGAGAATTAGAGTTCTGATAATTTTGGCTGTCATCTTTCAACCGAAGTTGTGACCTCTGTCGTTGTTTTGCCAGTTAAAAGATCGTGTAGGCCTCTTGCAGATATTATGTTCTGTTTATATTCCAGATCGACTGCAAAGGCAAAGAAAGACAGTGGAATTTACAACTAATCATTTTCGACAAGAAAGTTATCATTACCGTATTTAGCAGTCACTTGGGGATCAAACTACCGCAGTAGACTCAAACGCGTGTGCTACTACAATCTGGTGTTGACCATTTGGCTACGTCTGTTGTAAACAGCTTATTTTCCCATCGTAATATTTGTCAGTGATTCCGATATTAAAAAAAAAAAAAAAAAAAGAGCAAATGGGATTTTTTTTTTGGCTGATGCTGTATAAGCTTGCTTTATTGCATCATATGCCTCTTGTAATGCTGATGACATTTGGAAAATTTTACATTTCTTCACTGAATATTTTCAATTTATTCACTTAGTTTTTAACAGAACATGCTATTTTTTTTATTATTTTGCACTGCATATTTCCACTGTAACATGTGCTTATAAAATGAAATTTTCCTTATTCATTAGGTAAGGCTCAGCATGTTAGAAATCTATAATGAAATTGTAAGGGATCTACTCAATCCTTGCCCAGATAAGAAGAAAGGACTGAAAGTTCGTGAACATCCAAAGAAAGGTTTCTATGGTAAGAAGCATGATCATCACGTGGCTACGCGCAGTTTTGCTTTATTCTTCTGCGTGGGCGTGTAAATTCCGGTTTCAGTTTGGAATTGCGGAACTCTCAACCACAACTTATATCTCACTTCGTGCATTGTTCCGTCTTCCCCCCCCCCCGTGAGGAGTACAGCGATCTACGAATTGAATTGGTATCTCGGGTTAGTAATCTCAATCTTATGGCAGTAGGCTGCGAGACAATTCTAGTTGATAAACAGGAGAACTTCTTGGCTTTCCAAGCCTTTGCAACTGCAATATTTCTTAGGCGGAAGACTCTTCTGCATCTGGAAGCCTTGGATTTGTAATGCGGTATGGTGCAGTGCCGAATTACCTAAAGTTCTGTGAAATCGTGGAGGTTTGAGTCTACTATATCCACTGCAACTCCAGCTCCTTGTGCTGGCATTTCTGTTCTCCCGGTATCTGCTGGCTTTCCAACGGACTGTGAACAGATGTAAATAATAAATAAACAAATTCTGTTTATACTCCAGGACGACCAAACGGTCAGAGGAACTCACAAGATAGCCAGAATACAAGAAACAGCACCGTATTCAGCAGTCACGGGCTTGAACCCTGGTCACTCAAGGCAGGCGTATTTATGCACCCGTGCGTTTGACCACTCGGCTACTCTTTCCAATGAAGTTTGGACTTTGTCTGAAATTTAATTATATGTATATTTATTTTTTTATGTAATTTGATTATTTTCGATTTGTTCATATTAATCTTTTTTTGGTCATGGCAGGCTTTTTCCCTCCCTGTACTTGGGCAAACAGGAGAGGGAGTATATAGGAGTACTGCTAAATTATGTGTAACTGACAGCTGGGTTGGCATTGGGTGGCTGGGACCGTTTTAACTAATAAATATCAATCAATCTCCCTCAACTAAGAAATATTGTTCAAGGTTTAGGCCTAAATGGATGTCAGATGAACTAATGAGACATATAGCAGAGAAGAAAAATGCATGGGATACATACAAATTAACACGTGACACAGAAGCCTATGATAGATACAAGTTGATCTGTAACCAAGTTACAAAGGAGGTTAGGCAGGCGAAGGCAGATTACAAGAAATATTTGGCAAGGGATGCAGAGAAAAACAGCAAAGAGTTCTTTACGTATGTAAACTCTAGAAGGAAGGGGATGGATCAGATTGGTCCACTTGATATCGATGGGTCAACTGTTGATGATCCTGCTCAGGTAGCTAACAAACTAAATGAATATTTTGCAGCGGCATTCACACATGAGGAGTTATTCAGCGAGGGGAATGCCAGAGGTGTATTCAGCTCTGGTAGTAAGCTAGAGAATCTTGTAATAACTGAGAGTAAAGTGGAGGAGAAATTGTTGAAGATAAACACAAGAAAGGCACCTGGAGTGGATGGGATCTATCCAGTTATATTAAAGGAGGCAGCAAAGGAAGTAAGCAAATCCTTAGCCATAATTATAAGAGCTTCCTTGGACTCAGGGGAGATACCCACAGATTGGAGATGTGCAAATGTGACCCCAATTCACAAAGGAGGATCAAAGAGAGACACAGGTAATTACACACCTGTTAGTTTAACTTCTGTTCCAGGGAAATTAATGGAGGCACTGGTTAAAGAAGCACTGCAGGATCAACTCGGCAAGACTTCAGTCATAGCTCAGACACAGCATGGTTTTGTTAAGGGGAAGTCTTGCCTGACCAATTTGATTGGATACTATGATGCAGTCACAAAAGAACTGGATGCAGGGAATAACTTTGATATTATATACTTGGATCTTAGAAAGGCTTTTGATACTGTTGCCCATGGAAGACTGCTGCACAAATTGGAGCAGTGTGGCATTGGAGGGAAATTGCTGTTATGGATAAAGGGATGGCTGAGGGGGAGAAGGCAGAGAGTTGTAATCAATGGACACTGCTTATCGTGGACTAATGTTATTAGTGGAGTCCCTCAGGGTTCAGTGTTCGGTCCATTATTGTTTTCTGTATTTATAAATGATATTGATGATGGCATGTATATCAAGCTTAATGTCCAAGTTTGCAGACGATACGAAGGTAGCACGGTTGTTAAGGACACTACTGACACTATGCTGCTGAAACAGGATCTGGAAAGGTTGAGCAGATGGGCTGAGAGGTGGCAAATGAAGTTTAACATTGACAAATGTAAAGTACTACACATGGGAAACAACAACGTATCAACTCTGTGGTACTACACTGACAGTGGTAGAGAATGAAAGGGACCTGGAGGTGGTTGTGCAGGCAGATATGAAGTTCTCTGAGCAGTGCAGACGGGCTGCAAGAGTAGCTCAGGGTGTATTGTCAATGATATATAGGAATTTTTCTAGCAGGGATAAGGAGGTGATTATTCCCTTGTATAAGGCAATGGTCAGGCCACACCTAGAGTACTGTATACAGGTCTGGAGGCCTCATTTCAAGAAGGATGTAGAGCTTCTGGAACGAGTACAGAGAAGGGCAACAAGATTAGTGAATGGAACAAAGAGGTGCTCTTACGAAGAAAGGCTTAAGTTTTGAAAATTACAGCGTCTGGAGACCAGGCACTAGCGAGGTGATCTGATAGAGGTGTATAAAGCCTTGAATGGTTTGAGCATGCTCAATGCTGATGGGATTCTTCTTCTTGTTCAGAATACGAAGAATCACCTGAGAGAACATAAATTCAAATTGAGGAAAGACAGATGTAGGATAGACGTGAGGAAATTTACCTTTAGCCAGCGGGTGGTTGGTTGGTGGACCAGACTTCCATCCCTTGTCTCTGCTAATGCTAATGCTATGATTTTGAAAAAAATATATATGAGAATGCTACCTCCTTTATTAGACTAGACAAAGACAGTAGCAAATTTAAAATCGAGAAAGGAGTTCGACAAGGAGACACAATATATCTGAAGCTGTTTACTGCTGCCCTTGAGGAAGCTTTCAGAAGATTAGACTGGTTGCAGAAAGGAGTCAATGTGAAAGGAGAGTACCTAAACCATTGACGATTTCAATGACATTGTGGTCATAAGCCATGATCCCAAAGAATTAGAGGAAAATCTTAATCAGTTATGCACAGTTAGTAAGGATTTTGGACTAAAGATGAATATGTCTAAAACAAAAGTAATGATGAACAAGTATGCCACAGAAAGGGATATAATGATTGAAGGAGCAGTAATTGAAAATGTGGAGTCATATACTTATCTGGGACATCTTGGAAACAGTTACGGCAGAAATATCCTTTGAATACGTGCAATTTACAGAGGCGACACACATTGGCTCTAATTCAAATGAACCCAAACTTACAGAATTATAAAAAAAAAAAAAAAAAAAAATGGGTAATAGCAGACTGAAAACTTCAAACTTGTCCCACCAGCAAAATACTTGAATGGATTCCCCCTCCGTTTGTACTATTTAATAACCAGACCGAACCAAGGATCGGACTCCCCCCCCCCACCGTACTGTTTTATTTTAGGCGCCTCAGTAGCCAGATGGGAAGGAACAGCAGTGCGTACCACACGCTTCTTGATTAGACCGGGGTTCGAGCCCGTCACCACCAAATACGGAGGATGCGGAAAGGTCAGGGAATGACCACCGCATATCCCCGGAGCAATATGGCCTTAGTTGCTAATGCTCCTAAAAAACAAAACAAACAGACTGTTTTATTTGGTGATATGGTAGTTTGCCACTGGATCTAGGCCAAAACCGCTGTTGAAACATTCGCAGTAGTATTAAATTCAGACCTGCCTTCCTAAAAGGAATTGTAGAACCCTGTGAAGTGGGGATGCCGGGGAGTGTCAAGGGTGTTTCTTCTAATGCAGTAGCTTCCAACCGGGAGAATTCAAACAGTCTTATTTAGCCTATGTTACTGCCAATTTTATAGAAAATATTACTGTAATTAATTGAATAACTGTGCAGCAGATTTACAGTGTAAACTACTGCACAATTTGTTTATTTCCACTATGATCATTATTGTTGTTTCTTATTGTTTTTTAAAATCGGTCTTCTTTTACAATAGCAGATGGTCTGAAGACCTTCATGGTGACTTCTTACAACGACATTGAGAGAAAAATCGACGAAGGGACTACTAATAGAAGCATAGCATCTACAAACATGAACGCTACGAGTAGGTAGGTGAAAGTTCTCTGCAGTATTTATGCTATTCCTAGCAAAAAAAAAAAAAAAAAAAAAAAGAAGAGAGACACAATTTTACTCTAATGATTCCAAACCACGATAATGTTGTATTAAGAAAATGATAACCATCTCCATGTTTGATATTTATAAGTGGCATTTATTACAAAAATGAACTCTTCGCAATCTACCACATAGGCACGCACTGAAATCTATCATTTCGAATTATAAAGACGACAGAGTAAATATACTCTATCGAGAAAGTTTAAATAGTAGGCAATTAAGAAGAATGTATACATTTTTTAACAGATAAATCACTAGATCGCGAAGGTACTATTAATAAGCATCAGGTAAAGTCGCTGCCCCAAAATCACAGCGATTTTTATCGAACTCACTGCCTTCGTGTTAAGGTTAAATATAAATTCTTAAAAGAAGGAAAAAAGCGTATAATATTACTTGAGAGAGTCGAAAAGATTATAGGCAGTCAGAAATCGGAGTTCTGTAATAACATGACCAGGATAAATTTATAGGATATTCAGCAAGAGTTAGTATGCATTTTTTTTTTTTTTTTAAATTCCAGAGACATGAACTAAAATTAGGCATATAAAACGCAGAAACTTAACTATAATTTCTGCAGATACGGTTGTCTCCGCCGCAAGAGTTTCGAATAGATCCTCTGCACTTAAACAGCCATGGCAAATCATGCCGACGGTCTCCTCCTAACTCGGCTCCACCCACAGAGACGGTATATTAGTTGCACTACTTATAAAGCAAAATAAACTTGAACTCAATCGTCTAAAATCCAACCTTCCCAGTAACAAAAACCGAAAAATATAAATAATGCAATGTAGTAATACCTATCAGTACATTAATTATATAATATTGAATGATACATTAAATACTATCGATAAACTCCATACAGACACTCCAAAATTAAATTTTAAGAAATACTATTTTTGAGCGTTGTAGTCTTGTCGATGAACATCGTCAATTATGACATAGGGTTTACAAAGAAAAAATAATAGACAGTGACAGAACCATAACTTTTGCTCTCCTTCAAAAAAATATTCAAAATAAGATCCCAGTAGAATTTAGATGTCCTTTTTAATGGTTCAATTTTCTTCAAGGTATAATAAATATGAAATGAAGTTGCAGATAAAAATGAAATTTTTCTATAGTCTTAGAGAAATAATTATCAGATACTGTTTCGAAAATAAATCTTAAAAACTGCTGTATGAATTTCATCACTGGAACTGAAAAAAATTAACTTACGTAATGTTTTGAATGCATTATTAATAGTTTACAGCAGTGTTTCTCGACCGGTTTTTCCTAAGTACTCGCACGTGGATTCCTTGCTGAAGAGTAAATTTTTACATAATTTGTTTACAAGTATTAACTCTGTAAATATGAGTGAAATCTTATTCAGTTCATTTTCTGGATCGTTTTTACTCTAATGTAATTATATACAGTAAAATTGTAAAAATATACAGGGGCACAGCAAGTTGTATTTCGCTTCGAGAAATGCAATATTTTTGCGCTCCTTTATTGAAATACAAAAATAAAATAAATATTATTATCTCTCTTATTCAAAAAAGAACTTTTCAAACCTAGTATAAGTGAAACATATGTATATATAGTATACATTTAAATCAACTAGATGATTGTTATTGTTTCAGCATGTTAGGAAAAGTACTAGCGACAACAATATTCAATACCTGATTATCACCCATGAAACAGATGACATAAGGCTGGCAGTACAGGAAACGTTAGCAGGGAGTGATTACGGAATTCGTTCAGTGTAGGTAACTTTTGAGGTTGCCGTGGCCACAAGTGAAAACGTTTCTAACCGAAGTGTGAAGAAGTCTCAATTTAAGTGGACTCTACATATGGAAGCCAATGGTTTGTATCCCATTAATCCCAAACCACCGCAGAGCTCGTCAAAATTGGTGCCATGAACATGTGATTTGAAGCCCGGACATGTGGAGTACAGTTCTGTTCTCTGATTAGTCGCGCTTTAGCATACAAACAGATTCTAGACGTTATTTCATCTGAAGCCAACAAGGAATGCGGTACCATCCCTCCAACATCAGAGAAAGGGGCCCTTGCAGTGTTCTCGTGTGGCGTGGAATAATGATCAACGGCCGCACCCCTTTCATGTTTTTGATAGGGGTCCATAACTGCACACCGAAGGTGGCCCAAATTTTATTTACATGAATGACAACGCCATTGCACGTAGTGCTCGTGTGGTGGAGGTATCCTATTCTTCCACTAGCGCAGACGCTAGTAGAAGAATGGGATTTGTTGCCACGGAGTCTTATAGACACCCTTATATCGAGCATGGTTCAGTGCTGTCAGGTCTGATTACCAATTGGAGGGGATCATACGCCGTACCGATGTCATGTAACCATATTTTCGAGCACCTTGTATCGACTTATGTAATGTGACCTTTTTTCATAATTCTTATACAACCCCTATAAATGTCCCTTATACCTGTCTGAAGTCTCTCGCCTCTTCATTTCATCGTTATTCTGTGGTACACCATCCTGACAAATGTTGTCCCGCTTTATCGCAAGCGGGACAACATTGCATGCGTTACATCACGTTTTCTACGTGTTCTGTTAACTTTGTCGAGCAATGCATTGAATGCGTTCATACGTTACGAATACAGTAATGATACACAGTGTAGGAAATGCAAAATAGAAATAAATTGTTTGTAAATTGTTAATGGAACATAATGCATAAATTCGGCAGCTGCTGTAATGTGTTTTTTTTTTTTTTTTTTTTTTAAATCTGGCCGGGTCTGTTTACTCGACTACCCTCGAAGAAATATTCAAAAAGTGATCGATTTTTCAGTGCCGGATTTATGATGTTCAAAATGTATTTATTAAACCTTCATAAGTCACATCGTGCAGATTATAATCATTAAGCCGATCAGAATATTTTTGAAAATTTCAGTCGGGCCCATACTATTGTCGGAATCACACTAATGCAAAAGGCAAGGAAACACGGAGGTGCAGAAACAGCAAAGACATCAATAGTACACCTGGTAGATCTAGCTGGAAGGTAAGAGATTACTTTTTTTTTCCATTTGGAAAACTTTTATTTGGTTTTTAAAAAGTTCTTTAAGTTCAATCTCCTGACGATAAAGAACATTACACGTATAAACGTGTAATGTTCTTAATTACACGTGGGAACGTATTTTATTATACTAATATTTGTGAAGGATTTTTTTCTAAATGACCCAAATATAAAATTTTATCAAAAACCACCATTAGGAGTACAGTTACTCGCATACGTACTAATGAACCTTCATGAGATCGATTCTTAATGGTCTTTTATAAAATTATTTTATTAAAAGAATAATGAAAAACTTGCTTTTTTTACTGGGGACATTTTAACTAAATTCGGCTGAGGATAATAGTGTCCCGAGACATTTCACAACAATAAAAAATAATAAAATAAATAATAATAATTAAATCAATAAAAAAATAATAAAAAATAATACGCGCTTCCTCAGCCTATTTCAATATGTGCGTTGAAATGGTACCGCTTCTTAAAGGTAAAATATTTCTTTATACATATTACTTCGAAACTTGGGAATTTCCTACCACTCTCGCCTGAGTACATCCAATTTACAAGCCCAGTATTCTGACACCTCGTGATCCAAAGAGTCATTGTTGCATTGGCACTTAAAATACTCTAACCGAACATATCTCTGAGAGAAATGAGAATGTTTTTAATAATATTGAGAATTTTTTTTCGTTAGAGGGTTCCGTCTTTCTTGCGGCCATACCCTCCTGAGATTCTCCAATGAATTCTCCCTTTCCCTTAACAACCATACCAAACCATCATGGCAGTGACGGAACTGGCGGTAGGGTAGTTTCGCCACTGCATACATAACGATATTATTATGGTATTTTATTGTTCTTTAGTTTATTTATGTGTTAGAGTTCAGCTCAGATTGTACAGTTATTATCCTGGTATATGTTGTGCTTTTTAGTGAAAGAGTTGCAAGTACGGGAGCGACTGGAGACAGGCTGAAGGAAGGAGCAGCTATCAATCAGTCCTTATCTTGTTTGGGAAATTGTATTCATGCTCTTGCAGAAAAAGCCAATGGGCGCAATAGCAGAGGTAAGATATACAAATATTTTATACAGGCAGTCCCCGACTTACGTAAGGGTTCGGTTCCTGAAAACTTTTCTTAAGGCGGATTCCGTATTAAAAATACGCACTTGCCCTGCATTTCACTTCTGCATCTCACTAATATTATGCTTTTAGTAATTTGTTGTTTGTCCCTAACTTAAGTTCCGCGTTCGAATTGCCAGCTGTTGTCGATAAACTGCGGCTTTTCCATTTCTTTCAGGTATGATCACTTTTCATTTAAGCGGAATTGTTCCTCTTTGGGTGTTTTTATATATATATATATAAACGCTGACGCCCCTTTCTTTCGCTGAACATTTGATACGTATGGTTGCTATCGTCAAAGGAACGTTAAATTTTATTAAGACGATTTTAATACATATACAAAGGAGAATCGTGCGCTGAATCATGAACTAAAATGCATCCGGGAGGAATACCGCTTTGCCTACATGCCGTCTTCAACCCCTGCTTATTTTATTTATTTATTTTATTATTTTTTTTAAACTTTAAACCTTACGTAAAGTCGAGTTTACTTAAGCAAGCGCAAGCCTCGAGAGCGGCAAAGTTTACTTTCATAAATACAGTACTTGCAGGGGAAAAAAAAAAATCTAAATTTATATGCAGGTGTTTAGGAACCATTGAGAAAAATAATTTTTTGATTTGGTTGTTCCATTCAGGAATCTATATTTCTTTTTTTTTTTTTATTTTTCCGTTTTAAAAATTCCTCCAATTGAGACTGAGGGTTATGACGCTTTTCAAAAAAGAAAAGCGTCCTAACCGAGTTCCTGTTTATTTATTTCTCATAAAGCTTTGAACTAATAAATTTGAAGGAAGTGAAAAAAAGACCTGAACTTTTTTTTTAACGAACATTTATTGAATAATGAGTCTTGTTATAAGTTGAATAAAATTTAAAAGCCAACTATTTGAATTGTTTTGGATTGGCATCAAGACTTTTGAAACCATTATGGATTAGTGTATCATGTCTATAAAAATCGTCGTGGTCAATTTATGTTGGTCGGAAGACCAAAAAGAAAATTTCGCTACCAACCTAAGAGTGGTAAGCTAACCCCTCCTCATTTTCATTCTGACCTATCTCCAGTTCTCCTAGACCAGGGGTCGGCAACCTTTTTTGAGTGAAGAGCCATTTTTGATCTAATTAAAAAAAAAAAAAAAAAAAAAAAAAGAGAGAATCCGAAGAGCCGCACCTCAGTTCAAGCTGGGAGGAGGTAGTTTTTAAGAAATGGAATAGAGTGGGAAGGTATTTTATTAAAAAAAATATATTTTGAAATATTATTTATTAATACTGAAAAAACCTTAACAAACATCCAATTAGGTAAAAATTAATGTGACTTTTGCTGATGAACTTCTTGAGCGAGTCTCTCAACATCAGGCGAGCATGCCGTAATTTTCATCTTTAAACATGCTGAGAGACTCGCATTGTTCAGACGGTTTCTTGATTTATTTTTAATATAGTTCACGTTCGAAAATATTTGCCCGCAGAAATACGTCGAACCAAAAACTGAGCGAAGTCCAAACCAAATACGTATTTTCAATTTATATACGTGTCCGGTAAGCTACTCCACGCATCACACACAATTTGGTCTTGCTTTTTCAACTCGTCTGTCGTGTAGAATTGCAAGGGCAGCCTTTTGCCTTTCCAAATCTCCAATTTCAGTTGTAAGGCATTTTAGTCTTGCACTGCACATGTCCTTGATTTTTAATTCCTCTTAACTCCATTTCAAATTGTGCTTTCTGTGGGCTAAAGGTTAAAGAGCCGTAGGTTGCCGACCCCTGTCCTAGACAGAGGACCAGAT
Organism: Mastigoproctus giganteus; assembly: GCF_048544385.1. NCBI lineage: Eukaryota > Metazoa > Arthropoda > Arachnida > Uropygi > Thelyphonidae > Mastigoproctus > Mastigoproctus giganteus. Next base: position 54,762,863 of record NC_143575.1, read on the forward strand.
GAGTCCATTTTTAAAAGCGTCGTGGATCAGTCACCTCATGATGGTAACTTTCTTACCTCCCCCCCCCCCCACAGAGTACCCAGTGGTCGCGCATCCGAACTGAAATAGATTTATGGGGCGGGGTGGGGGGAGAAGAACTAACGAAAAAATTACATTTGTGATAAGTTTCAGTGTTTAAAACTGCGTATTAGAATGCTATTAAAGAAGCAATTTCCTAATCTAGTTCTCTCAGAAAATAAAGGGCGAATATAGACAACTGAGTAACATGGCCTAACAGAACTCTTCCCTGTCGCATCAACCTGTTTAGGTGCAGAAATTTTTTCCACTATGACGGAATTACTATAAAAACAAAATTAGGAAATCGTATGTCACTAGAAAATGATTTGATTATGGCCCTCAGCAGTTTCAGTGTTTGATTTCATCCAAAGAAGCTGAAATTTCTCATTGAATTAACTAGTTTTCTTTTAATTTTATTGATCGCTGTTCATTGATGTTTGTATAAAAATATTCGTATATGCATATATATATATATATATATGAATAAAAAAATTGACTTATTTTGTGTTCATTTAATTTATTTTGTTTATATTATTTGCAAAATCAGAAGTACGACGGCAGTTTTTTATGACTCAGGTTTATGCGCTTAGTTTAATAATTGGCTGTTTAATTTGTAAATAAACAAACTTGGCGCAATAGCAGAACCTAAAAAATATTTATTCGAATAAGTCGGAAAGGATAGCTAGTATTTGCATTATGGCAAATAAACAAGGAACAAGGCTTACTGAACATCGTTCAAAAAAAAAAAAAAAAAAAAAAAAAACTTGGTTTTCTTAATGGTCCTTTGTCTAAGAGTTTTCTTGTATTCATTTTACAACTGTTCTCTAGTTTATGCTACCTGCAAAAGGAAAATTATATGTATATACACTTATTGATCACTGAATTATGACCACCTGCCTAATACCGTGTTGGGCCATCATTCGCACGGACGCTATTTGCATAGCCATCGACTCCCCTAGACGTCTGAAGACGTCCGTCACTTTACAGTCATGCTGCCTGTAAAGCTTTCCACAGAATCGGAATAGATGACGGCTGCGTGTCCATGTGCCTCACTTCCCATTCCAAAACATAAGTATTCATTGTGTTGAGGTCAGGCGAATTTGGAGGCCAATCAAGATTGTTGATATCTTCACTGTGTTCCTCAAACCACTCGTGCACAGTGCGGGCACGATGACACTGTTCATTATCACCTTGGAAGATCCCGTTTCTGTCCAGGAAAAAATGCAATGCAACGTGGCAGTTTCGCATGGTCACCTAAGAGCTGCTCAGTCTTAGGAGACCATGTGAAACGTTGGTCCATAAGCACCAGGGATGGTGCTTATGGACCTTTTTCCAACAAAACATGCTCGATATTAAGCAAACACCGCCACCAGCCTGTACAGTGGGCACCATGCAGGATGAGTCCATGGACCTGTGTTTGCTTTCGCCACACGAAGGCTTCCATCGGCGTGTTGCACCAGGTATTTGGACCCATCCGACCAGCACATTCGTGTACAGGCCTCTAGTGTCCAACCAACGTGTTGTTGGAACCACAGCATTCGCCGTTTTTTTTTTTTTTTTTTTTTTTTGATTTGGTAGTTATTGGCGCATCGGCTTCTGTGGCCATATTGCACCTCCCAAGGTTTTTGCAGTACTTTGATCCAAGCCCGAGGCGGGAATCGAACCCGCGACCTTTGGGTTGCCGGGCAGGTACTTTACCCACTCGGCTAGCCCGGTCGGCTAGCATTCGCCGTCGACGATGATCAGTGTTAAGGAGAGGGTGTCTCTTGGGTCGTCTGCTGTGGAATCCCATACGTCTGAGTGCGCAGTGCATCATTTGGGATATTGTTTTTGCATTCCCCATATTGTATTGTGATGTCAATTGTCGCACAATGATTAGCCGTTGAGCCCGTACAACGCGCTGCATCCTTCGCGTCAACTTTGCGTAATCTTTTATAGTTCTATGTACGGTTTGACTCGTTCGACACTATTCTTTGTACACCTTAACCACATGGGTCGTGAACAACCGACAAGATGTGCCGTTTCCAATATGGAAGCATCCGACGCGCGAGCTCCCACAATCATGCCATTTTGAAACTCTGTGATATCGTTACTACGCCCCATAACTGCTACTTTATCACTTTAATTTGCACGACTAAATGCAAATTGCCACTGCTGTAACGTACGAAAGCTGTTCGATTTTTTATACTGCTAGCTATGCAGCATAGTCCATTACGGATGGGGGTGGTCATAATTCAGTGATCACTGAATGTGTGTGTGTATTATCCCATTAATTAATTTGCTCAACACAACCAAATTCGCCTTGCACATTGCAAGGCCACTTTGCTAACATACAAAACTAAAATATCTCAATGTTGGAATGCTTTTTTATATCAAAAAACCCCAGGGGCTCACATCTGATGAGTATGGGCTTGGCACACCCAGGATCCTCAGCTGGATATCATCATTCTTCTCTTTCTTGATGATTCCCTTCTACTTCTCTCTCTCTCTCTCTCGGAGTAATTCAGAATTTTTTTTTTTTTTTTTTTTTTGGCTGGTGCAGTATAAGCCTCAGGCTTCCTTGCACCATATGGCTAATAATAATAATAATAATAATAATAACCTTGTTACTCTTCGTTCCGGGTAGATAATGAGGGGTATGAATATTCAATTCTGTACACTTCCCGAAAAATAAGGGACACCATTGTGTGTATAGTTTCAGAAGATTATTCCTGCAGTCTTCCCTAATTAATTATTCTTTGAGTGTATAAATAGTGTTCTGAAAAGCTGAATGTATGTAATAATTTGGTGTTAGACTAATCATTGGGCAAAAAAAAAAAAGTATCATATTTTCCTGATACTTTTTTTTATGAAAACAATATTATGAACTCTTTATTTTAATAACGAATTTATAATATAATATGCTAGGTAGTGTCTTATTTATTTGCCTTTCTTTACATTCTGCTTTTATAGTGCCGTTTCGAGATTCGGTATTAACTCGACTGCTCATGAATGCCCTAGGTGGAAATAGCAAGACTATCATGGTAAGAAGTGTGCATGATATAAGCATGTATTTTATACACTTTATGCATAGTAGAGGTTCTTTCTTTAGAACTTAAACTCTGATGTTGATGGCACACTGCAGTGTGCCGTGAGCACTGGTCCAATTTGCTTGCGGCTAGTATACACTAAAGCAGCGGTTCCTAAACTGGGCGCCGAGGTCGCCGCGGTTTATTTTAAAATTTTGAGGGAAACACAGCGATGCTCGACATCTATCGGACACCGCGCGGATTACTAGCTTGAGGTAATTTACGGTTTTAACATTACTTATTGAATTGATTGGACCTAACTGCTTAATAAACGGAACTGTTAGGTATTTCTTTTGGCCTAGGGGCGTCGTGAAAAAATTGAGACACCAAGGGTACCGAGAACGTTTGGGAACCTCTGCACTAATGTCTACCTTTAGTGTCGCCACTCACGCCTGTTGAGTTGTATGCTTCCCAAGAGGTCAGTTGTTTGTGCAAAAGCGTTTGCACCAGTAAAGTTATTTGTTATTGTAATTAGCGTACTTAGTTTAATTAAATATTGGATGCCTAAAGAGACGACATAGGCGAAAGTTTTTGAGTTCAGTTTGGAAAAATTCAAAATATGAATACAAATCTTATAAAATATTTGAAAGATGTGCTTACAATACAGCACTAGCATGTAATGAAATTATGTGCACCATTTACTAAATCGTGGAGAAAAATTTTTTCCTGGTTCATAATTTCATTTCGCAACAAATCGTCACCCAATTTTTTGAAAAACGAAATTATGGACGACGCAGAAATCATACACATTGTGACGGAAATAGATGAAAAAGTTATTGAATCAAATCAAAGGCCAAAAATTTCTCATGTAGCCGTCAGATTTGCCCTAGATAGATCTTTACAGGGCCGGCTTTAGAGTAAGGCCGAGTAGGCACTAGCCTAGGGTTTTGAGAGGAGGCGTTAGCGCCTCCTCTCAAAAATAAAGCCCGCAAGAAAAAATTAGTGTATTTCATGTGTTAACATGTTAAAAACTGTTCGAGCAGCGCTATATTCCGTCTATTCCATGCCTTATTTTACATGTTTCTCTTTTCATGAGGTTGTATTAAAAAATAAAATAAATTTTCTGTTTATACTCCGGGACGACCAAACAGTCAGAGGAATTAAGAAGATAGACAGAATACAAGAAACAGCACCGTATTCAGCAGTCACGGGCTTGAACCCCGGTCACTCAAGGCACGTGTACTTATGCACCCGCGCGCCTGACCACTAGGCTACGGCGGCCCTACATGTAGGGCAGTAGGGCCTTTTCGTTTCTAACTACTGTATATGTTTTAAGTGAAAATGATATTCTTAAGGCACGTATGTATACTCTTTTTATGGTTCTCTGCTTAGCCAACTTTTCCGATTAATCAACCAACTTTCGGTCCCGATCACTTTGAATAAAATGGTTTCTGCTGTATGACCTTTTTGCCGCTGGAATATAGAAACTAATTAATTTTATGCTAGTTGTTTTATGCAGAAAATTTTTGCCCCGTTATTTTGCACGAATTTCATCGTACAGACATCTTCTGCATGCTAATTGCAAAAATTTTAGCATAGATTAATTTCGTATATAATTCATAACTAACACAATGGTATCATTCATTTGTCAGAGATGGTTCGCTAAACACATCACGCCACTAGAGGGGAAGGACAGCACAACTATGAAAGTGAAATACTAATCACTTAAAAACGGTTATTCTGATTTCGAATAGCAAAATCTTCGCTATTCGAAATCAAAGGGGGATATTAGCATCTTGGAAAATGATTCAATTTAAACCACTTTCCAAGATGCTAATAATAATAAAAGGTAAACTGCTGCCATTATCAATCCACTGCAGGATGGAAACTTCCCCAACGGTTCATGTTGAGGTCGCTAATAATAATACTGTTGATATTAAAGTGATTCGGCGTAAATAGACAAAATGAGGAAAAAATTAATCAGACGAAGAGATGATAGCAAAAAAAAAAAAAAAAAAAAATTAAATAAAAATATCGAATGGTTTTGCAAATAAAATATGTTATTCCTTCCTATACATTTTCACCGTGGAACTTGCACATTTCTGAATTGCGTTAGGTTTTTTCTCCACGTGAAAGTCTATATGGTTTTGTCACTTTTTGGACTGGTCTGTCTGGATTCGGATCTCGAAATTAATTGTAAGAATTTCGGGATTTTCCTGATGAGTTATTCCTGGTTTTTTTTTTTCCCCCCCTCCCTCTCTCTCTCTCTCTCTCTCTCTCCAGCCTGCACAATAGACAAATCTCTCCCTGAACACACATTGAAATGGACAACTATTGAAGATGGGAAACCATCGCGTTACAATCAGTCTAAATTCACCAGAATAATTTAGGTGCATGTATCCGCATCGTAAGGCCTCCGTAGCCGAGTGGTCACGGGCGGGGTGCAGTAGCACACGCTCTTTGAGTAGATCGCGGTTCACGCCCTTGACTGTTAAATACGGTTGATCGGGCACTCAGCGGAAGGCAGAGTACCAGAATAGCAAATAAATAAGTTAAGCCCAGTTGCTGAAACTGAGAAAAAATTCAGCTGGCGAGCCAGAATACATATCATATCGATTTAGAATTGTTGTTTAATATAAAATTGATTATTGGTTGAAAAATATTAAGGTAAATAATGGTGGAGATAAAAAGTTAAGCATTGAGTTTGATTATTTATGTGGGATTGAATTGATCATCAGGTAAATTTTCTAAGATAGAAAATTGTAGGTTTAAAGAGTTAAACATTGAAGTACGGTTAATAGTGTATTAGAGAATTTATCAGAGATTGAATAAGTAGATAAATGAATAGGTAGGTAAATAGGTAGAAAAATGAATAGATAGATAATTGAATTGAGTAGATAAATGTGAATATAAAGAAAGAAATATTGAAGTATTAGGAGTAATTAAGTGTAAAGGAATTGATTATTAGGCTAAGAGATAAAGCATTGAGGACAGATTAAACTTAATAGGGGAAATTATATTACTATCAATAGAAAAATTAATTAATTTGTCAATTAAATTAAAGATGGCTACTAGAAGGGCACATAGCAGTAGGGATAGGGAAAGAACAGAAAATAATGGAAGGGAAGGATCAGTGGAAACAAGCTCTAGCATAGGGGGCAACAATATTGGATCTCTTAGATTCAGTAAATTCCTAAAAGTCTTCAGGGGCGAACCATCGGAAAGTGTAGACTATTTCCTGCGCAAACTGATAATGATAAAAGAAAAGGAAGGGCTAACAGAATTAGAGGTAGTCACTATGGCCGAGTTGAAGTTAGAAGGCGCAGCACAGAGAAAATATTTAGAAACTACGCAGTCCACAGAAGTTGAAACTCTCGAACAATTCGAGAAAATATTAAGAAAGCTATTCTCAGAGAAAATTACCTTCCTGGAAGGAATCAATAGGCTAAGCAACATCACACAAAACAGTCGCGAAACCGTGGAAGAATACTATAAAAACTTCAGAACAATTAAACTAAATACCGAAGTTTCCGAAAATGAAAGTGGCGCCTTCGATAAAATCCTAATGGGGCAGTTTTTATCGGGGATTAGGGAAAGGTATAGGCGAGAAATACTACGGAGAAAGCCAAAATCCTTAGCAGAAGCAGTAGAATTGGCCATCGAAGAGCAGAAACTAGATTTTCATGGTAGGGGGGGGGGGGTCCACTAGAAAGGACATTAACATATTAGTATCCGAAGGGGAAACAAAACCCGAAAATAGTAGGGATAAGGGAGGTGAGAGAAGGTTAGAAGGTTTAGAGAAACAGATCGCAGGGGCGGAAGCCAAATTAAACAAGTTATTAGAAGAATTTAATACCAAGAAACAAATAAAGGACGGGGATAAAGAAGTTAGGCGAGAAAGACATGGAAAGAATTGCTACATATGCGGGCGAAGCAATCACTGGGCTAGGGAGTGCTGGTACAGAAATAGGCATCACGAGAGCAGAAATGAATACTGTCACAACAGGGGCACAAATCAAGGGCAGCATATAAGCATGAATGCTCTGCATCTTAGACGCTGGAAAAATAATTCCTGTGAAAAAAGGAGCAATAAATCAGGCAGCATAAGGAGGAAGCCACACACACATAGAAATAAGTTTATGAATAGAGAATCAATAGTTGTGGCCACCCTAGGACATAAATGGAATCATCCAAGTCAAGTCAAGTCAAGTCAAGTGTTATAGGTGTAGCAGATATGGGCATATAGCCAGATTCTACCGGACTCAGATGGTGGATCAGGGAGTCAAGTATGGGAACTCTGACCCCAGAAAATTGTGGAAGATCAAGAGAGGTCGATTTTATCCGTGGCACTCAGAAAATCGTAAACTCGGTCCAATAGAGAGTAAGGATAGGCCAAACATGAAAGGGATTAATCTAGAAAGGCCAGTGTGTGAGAGAAATGATAAGAGATCAAGCTCGGTAATGGAAAGGAAAGAAAAGAAGTGGAAGGAGACTGAAGAAATTGATGTGAAAGGGCGAAAGAAGGGACCCAGACGACGGATTAGAACAAAAACACTACACATGAGAACATTAGAAGTAAAGGAGCAAAATAAGGAGAATTCCGGGCAGAAAACGCATAAAGTGGAAGAAAGTGGCAGTGATGAGAATGACAACTTATTGAATGAATCAACAGAGCTGAAAGGAATCGAAGGGCCATGGAAACACAGAGCTGAGGCTTCCAATGGGGAAAGGGCCCTCAAATTGAAAGAGACAAACAGGCTACAGCAAATGTATTTAGGAGCAGCATTTAATGAAAATATGGGATGGGAATAGTTTTAGTAAAGCCCAAAATCTACATTTAATTAATGTACATGTATATAATTGTAAATATTTGTGTATTCCAAAGGGTAATCAGAATGAGTATAAATCCTTTTGGTGTTAGAAGTTAATGGAGAGTTAATGTATATTAAAGAGATCTATAAATAGATTTACGGTAATTGAATTCCAGAGAAAGTGTTGGAGAATAGAAAAAAAATTTTACACAGGTATCAAATTTTTTTGGGAAAAGGGGCGTCGAATGTAAGATTTGAAAATCTTACAAAAATAAAATATTTTTTTATTAAGACTTTGAAAGTTAGTTTTCTTTTGATTCTTGCCGTTCATAGGATAAATGGGTAATATATGCAGTTTCAGAAATAAGAATTATTCTGGTAAGAGGTATAAAAATTAAGAGTAGTAGGAACGAAAACAGAGCCATTAGCTTTACTTCCGTTAAACTAGGGAACAGATGGAGGATACTATGACAAACCCAGCAGGGGGTCCGGCGCTACAAAAACAACTTAAGGTTTATGAGGGGTCACACACCGGAAATGTATTCGGAAAAACACACACTAGGCTCTAAAAATAGGCACGATGGTCTCTAGTGTCACAATTTGTGGTTTTTCTGAAGTGCTATAGAGACAAGCTGTCATGAGACTGGTAGAGTTGTTTTGAAGTATTCGGCCGACATCAAAGAACACATGTCAACAGGTTGTAAAAAAGGGGTATAGAGAATCACGTGCTACTACGGGGCAGGCTGAACTAGGCCTTCCAACAAATGGAAAGAAAAAAAAAAAATGGAAAAGAAAGAGTGATTGGAAGAAAACACTGGGAAGGCGTGGAAAACTCCGGGGAGAAAATTGTGGATGGATACGGACAGAAGAGGAGGGAGAGTGAAAAAGGAAGAGAAGGAGAGGGGAGAAATTTTTGAGCGGTGCTAGTGAAAGGGTGAGTCGGGTAGAGTTGCTTGAAAGATGATGAAGAAATAGCCGACGAAAAAAGTCGAAGTGGGATTATCAGTAATGTAGTGAGTGAGAAATTAGGAGATGAACTGGAAAGGGGTAGTAAAAGGAAGTTCTGCAAACAGTGAGAATGAGAGAAGAAGATTCCCTTAGAACACCCAGTCCACCGAGGAAGGCAATAATATCCTGATATAGTCTTGAGAGGCAAAGGTAGCCGTCCTGACAGGAAAAGTAGCAGATCCTGAAAGCGGAGTAGCAGTTGTGAATGCCGTATGATAATGCCCTGGAAGCTGTAAGATGTTGCCCTGGATAGCAGAAGATAGCAGCTCTGGATAAGGATAGGATAGAAGGCCCTCATGAAGACACCTGATCACAGAAATTAAGTAAGTGAAAGTTAATTTGAGAATACTGTAAGTTAACTGCTAGAGAAAGGACTGTAGTACGATAATTGGGGAATTTAATGATAAAGATAAGATTAGATGGGTGAACCAAATAGGAGTAAATTCTACTCTAAGGCAATTATGGTTGGTTTAGGCAGTAATTTGGAATAAGGAGGATAGTAATGTAGATGAGAAAGTGAACGGAAGGAATTGTAGTAAAAATAGAAATATTAAATGTGTGGAGATAAAATTTATGTATATTGCCAACCCTTAAAGGTGTGTTTGAATGTGACATTGTATTTTGGTGATCAAGTTCTGTAACTGACAATGGTTAAAGAAATATATAAGAAAGAGGAATAGGGAATTAAAGAATAAATTGGTAGTTATGATGATACATAAAAGTAATATGATCAATGATATATTTAACTTTAATGATAAAAAAATGTTATTGACACCTATGAGGTATGATTTGATTGTGTTGTAATAGGAGCAGAAATAAGGTGAGCATATAAAGAGTGTAACTATTTAACCTGTGTATGTGTAATGAGAAAGGTGAGATAAAAAAAAGGGGTCAAGTCTGTAAAGGAGCCTGTTAGATAGGAAGAGACTGGATATGTTGTAAGTACCTTGGTGTTGAAACAGTGAAATTCTATTCTTAATGAGATTTGTTATGATTTAACTGTAAATATGCATAATAAACTTGTTTTTTTTTGTATAACATTTGTGAAATTATTTGTTGTACTGGACACAAGCCTAACCAATGGGAATTAAACATATAAGAGTTTCTCCCCTATGAACTTAGAATTTTCTGTGAAGTTGAATAGTCAGATGCGCAAGTGGGGAGATATTATAAAGGGGAGTAAATTTAAATAGGGGAATAAACAGCATAAAAAATAAAATAATATAATATATACAAACATTTAACCCCCCCCCCCCCCACAGAGTCTTAAATAACAATACACGCGAAGCGTACACTGTCTAAAGCTTACAATACTGCATTAAAACTACATTTAATTTATGAAAATTATTTTTCAATAAAAAGAAATAATTGCCAGATTTCTATTTCTCCGATTTTAATAAAATTTGGATTGGTTCGACAAATCTTTCTATATGAACCAAATATAAAATTAAGAAAATCCGTCTGCTGGAAGTCCCTGTGTTGCATGCGGGCGGACGGAAGGACGAACATGGTGAAGACAGTAAGCGGTAATGCATATATGGTAATCCCCCCCCCTAAAAAAAAGAGGGCATCATCCTAAAAAAGGTTCAGAATCCGGGGTCTCTGATAGGACAAAGACGGCCCTGATGTTTACTGGAATGGTGCATCCGTTTTCAAGACAAAATCTGCAATATGCTTCTTATTGATAAAAATATATTCTTAATACCCTTCTTCGCTTATACGAGTGCTCCATATTTAGCATTTTAATTTATGATAGTGTGTCACGATCTCCCAAAATCTCCTTTTGGGACCCCTTTGAGGTGGGGGGGGGAAGGATAGTGACCAGGGATGAGAAACATCTGTCTAAGCTATTAAATAAATTTTCTGTTTATACTCCGGGACGACCAAACAGTCAGAGGAGTTAACAAGATAGACAGAATACAAGAAACAGCACCGTATTCAGCAGTCACGGGCTTGAACCCCGGTCACTCAAGGCACGTGTACTTAAGCACCCGCGCGCCTGACCACTAGGCTACGGCAGATATTACATATTTCAAATTGTATAACCTGTATACAATGTTAACATTATGAAGGGTATTAAAAGATCTTTAATAGTTGGCCATTTTGGACTCTGCCAGAGGCCTGCCATTGAAAATCTGCAGTTTTTTACTGTAGTTATGAAATTACCATTATCACTTCTCGTAAAACATTTTCTAAATTAATCTGCTTTCATTTTAACTACTAAAATGACCTTTCAGGGCAGTACTACTTACCGGGGTTGATATTTTATGGGCACACAAAGACGAGGACTCTTCATCCATAAAGTTACCAGTCCAGAATGATAATCGCTTCAGCTTTTATTTGTCTCCTTATTTTTAATTCAGTGCACACGCCATCAGCTCCCCACCCCTACCCAATTACCACGTGCGGCTATACCAGGAAGCTTGCTGCAGCTTTCCAAGAGCGGTCAGGCGAATCTTCGAGACAAAGATGATAACCTGTATTAATGCCTAATGTTTTCATTTATTGATTTGCTGACTACAGTTATAACTCATCCTGACATGCCAAGAGGATCTAAAACATCTCATAACTATCATTACGGTGACCATAATGAAATTGGCAAAATCTCACTGGTCCAGTACATGTTAGTAGACAGAAATATAAGAAGATTAATTCGCTGTTTTCTTAACTTAGGTCGCTGACCTCTAGAAGTCAATCGTTATCGCTATGCATGTTGCTTAAATGAATCTGAGAACACGAAACAGTTCTCAAGTTTAATTTGTATTCTTTCTTGCTGAAAACTTGTACGACTGTATTTTAAGTCTCTCCTATTGGCTGATAATATGTGCTGTGAGAAATTGTATCATTTTTGTACGAGATCAACTTAAAAGTTTTTTTTTTTTCTCAATCATTTTACCATAGTAATTTAATTAATGTAGATTGGCTTGTATTCTGTTATAAAAAGCATAACTGTCAATTTTCTTTTATTTTTAATGTAATTTTTGTCATTACAGATCGCTGCCATCAGTCCTGCCGACATTAACTATGAAGAAACAATGTCTACTCTCCGATACGGTAAATATTGTAAACATGATCCTTTTTTTTTTTTTTTTTTTTTATTCCATGATGGTCCTGAAAACGAAAGATTGTTGATGCATGCATGTATTCTTCATTTAACATAGTAGGTCGGTTTAGGTGGGAATGCCAGAAGAAACTTGTTGATAATTTCTCTGCCATAAATTTAAATTACATGGAAAAAGATTTTATATCGAATTGTGGAATTTTCCTGGTAGTTTCTTTTTAGTCAGCAAGTTGTTAATGGCTGGTGTAAATTGTCTCCTTAGGTAGTTGAAGCTGATAGCTTGGGAGAAATTCACAGATCAGCTAGATTAACCTACTAAGAAGGTGAACGCAGGTTAGCATTAGCAGAGGCATATGATGCAAGAAAGCAAGCTTATTCAGCATCAGCCAAAAAAAAAAAAAAAAAAAAAAACCCACTCCCATTTCACCCCTCCGTTCGTTCGAAATACCTGTCCAGTTGAGCTTTAAATTTATTTAGGCTATCAACTTCAACAACAAGTGATGGAAGTCGGTTCCACCAACCAACCACCCGCTGGCCAAAGGCAAATTTCCGCACATCTATCCGACATCCGTCCTTCCTCAATTTGAATTTATGCCCTCTGAGGTGATTATTCTGAGAAAGATGAAGAATCCCATTGGCGTTGAGCATGCTCAAACCATTCAAAGCCTTATACACCTCTATCAGATCACCTCGCCGGTGCCTAATCTCCAAACTCTGTAATTTGCAAAACTTAAGCCTTTCTTCGTAAGAGCAACCCTTTGTTCCATTTACTAATCTTGTTGCCCTTCTCTGTACCCGTTCCAGCAGGTTGTTTATTTTATTTATTTATTAGCTATTATCTATTATTGCTTATTACTTATTAGCTATATAGTTCATATAGTTTGTTCCAGGAAACAGAAAGAGAGGAAATAAGTAAAGAGAAAGACTCGTTATTTGGGTGAATTCTGAATTGAATAGTGAGTGGATGCTGACGGGCTACCTCACGCATCTGACGGCTTTAGAAGAACGCGGAATTGTATGTCAAATCGGAAAAATAATACCCAGGAAATTTCTGTAGAAAAGACATACAGCAGATAATGAAAATCTGTGTGATCAAAAGTAGAGTGCCTGTAACAGTGGGAGGTTATGATTATTTGTTCGAGTTTAAGAACTGTTAGTCTGTTGGAAATACAGGGTGTGTCATGACATATGGGATCCACTTAAGGCATGGACTTAGGACCTGAAAACAATAAATAAATAAAAATAGGTCTGATTTCGCATTTTTCCCGAGTTACAGGCATTTCTGTGTTCCAGGAATTCTTTCCACAAACTGAGTTAGCATAGCTGGCTCCATTCAACTGTTTACAAAAAATGCTCGATATCGCACAGAAGGCCTTGCTGATAGTTGTGTAAACAAGACCTCGTAGTATTTTTTTGAGTGATTTCACTTAATTCTACATTTGGAGCTTGTTATTAACGTTTTGATTGATACTGTGCATTTGCTGTGATAATGAAGGGTTATTCAAATCGAGATATGGCAGACATGCATCTCATCTATGGACTTGCTAGGTGTAATGCAGCCGAGGCAAGACGTCTCTATGCAGAAAACTTTTCTAATCGTTGTGTCAAATAAAAAGATATTTCAAAGAATTCACGAACGCCTTTCAGAAAATGGTTCATTTAGAAAACGAGTTTCAGATAGTGAAGGAAATCCCATCAGCACCAGAACAACAAATCCGACAGACACGTGAAACTTGAGCGGATGAGGTTGCAGAGTTTTATTCAGGCGCATGGTGGTCATTTTTAGCATTTCCTGTAAACGAAGGCAGATAGTTGCTGGGGAAAAAAAAAAAAAATGGCTGTAACTCGGAAACAAGGCGAAATCAGACCTATGTTTACATGAATTTTTTTTTTTTTATTGTTTTTTGGTCCTAAATCCATCTCTGAAGTGAGTCCCACATGTTATGATACACCCTCTCTATACAGGGTGTTTCAAAAATATTGGTACAAACGTTTACGGGAGGTAGGTAACATTTAAAGGAATGTGAATCGCATAGGAACCCATAACCAGAAACGTCACGGGAAAGTAGTAGCAGAAATGACACAAGACAGTAATTAGTGGCAAACATTTATTTGACATAATATTAACAATGGAGTACGAGATGGATGCATTTCATGATGTTACAACATATGCTGGAAGGTTCCACCATGAGACGCGATGCATGCGTGACACCGACGCAGCATGGATTGGCTGACACGGTCGAACACACCTGGAGTTTCTTTGACAGTAGCAGCAGCGCAGATGAGTCTCGCCACGAGATCCATTTCCGTCTCCACAGGCAATTCATACACAATAGATTTGAGGGCCCCCCCCCCCCTACAGAAAGAAATCAAGGCTCAATAAATGAGGTGAGCGTGGGGGCCAGGCCAGGCCAGTCAACGGGTCCACCATGGCCAATCCATCGACGCCCAAAACGCCTGTTGAAATGGTCACGAACACACTTTCCATAATGGGCAGGCGCCCCGTCATGTTGAAACCAAATGTTGCGTCTCACATTTGCTGGAACATCGTCAAGTAACCCTGGTAGAACTTGTTCGAGAAAGATTCGATATTTAGCGGAGTTCATGCGGGATGGTAACAGGTATGAGCTGACTAAGCAGTCACCGAACATAGCTGCCCACACATTTATTGCGAAGCGATGTTGTGCTGTATGGGGGCGCACACCGTGTGGGTTGTCGTGAGCCCACACATGAGCATTGTGCTGATTGAATAAGCCTTCCCGAGTGAAATAAGCCTCATCCGTGATCAAAACCTAGGCTGGAAAATTCAAGTCTTGAACACTTTCTTGGAGAAACCACTGCGCAAAAGCCACACGTGCAGGATGATCTTGGGGAAGCAGTAACTGAAGCCTTTGGAGGTGAAAGGGGTGTAAGGAGTCGTCGTGCCAGAACTGTACGCTGCAACGAGACACGCCTAAGGCAGAGGCAAAGGCACGTGTGCTGGTAGTAGGATTATTCTGGACGGCATTCAACACACTTTCTTCCATGGCGGGAGTTCGCGTCAAACGTGGTCTGCCCGCACTACTCTTGTTACCTCTAAATGACCCATAATCGCACAACTTTTGATGTACACATGCAAACAAACGGTAGTCCTGTACATGTCTGTCTGGGAAGCGTTCTCCATAAATTCGTTGAGCGGCTCCTTCATTGCCCTCTGCTAATCCACACACTAGGTGCATGTCTGCCAGCTCACAGTTCGTATATATCGATGCATGCTCCTCGTGCGGCGAGTACTGCTTGAATGAGTAAGCCAGAAATTTTCCCTCTCGCGAACTGATGAACCCATTCATGATATATATATATATATACAGGGTGATTCATTACCAGTGCGACAAACTTGCAGGAGGTGTAGGGGGCACAAAGACGAATCGGAATCATATAGCATTGCAGGGTCCGAAATGCCTTCGTCATGCGGTAGAGGACGTTGAACGGGAGGTCGCGTGAACAGCGATCTCGCTGGAAGTCAGCATTTGCTAACCGTTTGTGTTGAAGAAACCAAGTAGCAAAAGTCCTCCGGAGTGGATAATCTGCAGGCTACAATGATTGGACGCGTTGCAGATGGTATGATCTCATTTGGTTTGTTGACAGTATCCTCCATACAGTGGATTGGGAAATACCCAATCGTTGGCCTATCGCTCGAGTACTCGTACTCGGATTCCCTTCTGCAAGACATAGGACATTCTCCTCAATGTCTGGCGTCCTGCGGGATCCTAATCATACGATTTTCGCACGTGTGCACAGAAGGTTACGTGAGACTGGTTGTTTCACAAGTGGTACCATGAATCGAGAGCGAACGACGAGGACGCCAGACAATGAGGAGAATGTCCTATGTCTTGCAGAAGGCAATGCGAGTACGAGTACTCGAGCGGAAGGCCAAGCGCAGAGCGGCGCGCCCGTTACATTCCGCAGCTCCATACGTGAGGTGCATGTCGGCCAGTTCAACGTTTGAATACCCGTCCATCATACTACCTCGGGAACCGGTTTGCAAATGCTGACTTCCAGCGGGATCGCTGTTCACGCGACTTCCCGTTCAGCGTCCTCTACCGCATGACAAAGGCATTTCGGACCCTGCAATGCTATGTGATTCCGATTCCTCTTTGTGCCCCCCCCCCACACCTCCTGCAAGTTTGTCGCACTGGTAGTGAATCACTCTGTATATCATGAGTGGGTTAATTTATCATTCTCAGGGTTAATTTTTCTGATTTAAATGAACTTGGCAACTTTGCAAATTTATGACAAAAATGGAAAGATGAAGATCAAATTTCGGAAATCTGAGGGTTACTTGTTAGTTCACGGCAAACGTCACACTAGTGTGTTATGGCCATACCGGGTATTTATTTAGTCTTTAAATTTGGTATAGGGCAACGGGACGATGTTTTAGATGTCGTTTATTGCTGTTTGTCTTCATTAGTATGACATTTTAAATTTCTACGGGAACGGTTCGCAGGCGTATAACAATAAATCCTGAGGATGGGTTGCCACACTCTGTCGTGGAGTTGCTGTTTGTTTGTTATTTGGTTTTTAGGAGCATTAGCAACTAAGGCCATATTGCTCCGAGATATGCGTTGGTCATTCCCTGACCTTTCCGCATCCTCCGTATTTGGTGGTGACGAGCTCGAACCCCGGTCTAATCAAGAAGCCTGTGCTACGCACTGCTGCTCCTTCCCACCTGGCTACGGAGGCGCCTCGTGGAGTTGCGATATAGGCGTAAAACAACGTTTTCTTGCTTGGGACAAAGCAATTCGTCTTTTTTTTTTTTTTTTTAAAGTCTGCTAAAATTTTACATTACTTGTCTTCCCCATTCTGCTATAAAATTTAACCTCAATTGCTCATTTTGAACTGTACTTTCGAAGATCTCTGTAAATAAACTGAAAAGAACTGTACACTTTAAAAAGCTACTGGCCTTTTTACGTGTAATTTTTTCCTCTGGCAGTACGTTTCTGATAACAGTATAGTAAAATGCATATTTGTTAGCAGTAACAAGTAGTTTGAAGTTCAAATGCCAGCCAATGTATTTTTTGTTTCAAGAGTGGAATCATGGATTTTTTTGGATATAATGAGAGTTCATATTTTAAGGTTTATTCTTTGCTCCATTATACTTACAGCTGATAGAGCTAAGCAAATTAAAACCGTTGCAGTGGTGAATGAAGACCCAACAGAGAAGCTGATTCGAGAGCTGAGGCAAGAAAATGAACAATTAAAGAAAATGTTGGAGAGAGGAGCAGTAAATGTTCCGATACAGCCAGGAATGTCTGACAATGGTAAGAAAAATAATGAATAATTTAGTTATTCCTTGTCTGCTCTGGTGATTGGATAAGATTAATAACGAACTAAGGCTGCTTTATAGCATTAAAATTAGCATATCGAAAAGCTGTTCTTAGACGTTTACGATTAGAGAAAGAAAAAAAAAAAAAAAATTCAAGAACTTGCTTGAAGAGAAAGTCATCTCTTCCTACAGGCTACTTAATTTATTTGCTAGGATTTTTTTTTTTTTTTAAGCGTGAAATTCTTTTGAGACGGATACATAATCAAACTGGGTTTATTAATACAGGCAATATTTTTAATTCTGTGCAAATACTATTTGGTCAGGACCGTGCCAGGCTATATTTTCGCCCTAGTGCGTACTTCTTATTGCCGCCCCTACCTACTCCCCACGGTCATTTTTCTTATATCAGTTTTTTTGGGGGAATTAAAAATATTTCCAAAATAATATATAATTTTATTTTTTAAACACAAAATAACATATATTATGATACATGAAGTAAATATGTTAAAAATAAAATAAAAACGAAAATACATTTATTTTGCTTTGGCTTCAGACAATAAAATAAAACTATATATAAACTTAAAATAAAAATAATTATTTAATTTTTGTTATTTTCAATAACAAAACATTATATGAATTTAACTTTTCTTACTTTAGCTGTAGTAAAATCAGTCATAATATTTTTTATATCTAAAGAATCACAAATATCTTCTTCTTTCTTCTTCTTCGCATTGATGAACGGAGGTCATTTTTTATTAATTTTAATTTCGAAAAAGAGCGCTCACCTCTAGCTACTGATACGGGAATTGTTACCATTATTCTTAATGAAATAAATATATTAGGAAGTAGAGTGGTTAAATTATTTTTGAATATAAAACTTAATTTCTTGTGGAGTCTGTCTGATTCATGGACATAATTTTGAAAAATTTGTTTTTCATTTGCAAGATCCAAAAGATCTTGCAAATGAAAGATCTTTTGGACATTGGTGGCATCTGATAACTGTAATTCTGAATAATGTTCTAAATTTTCATCTTTTGGTATTTTACTTAGCTTGCTAAAACATTGCAAAAAATTAAAATTGTTATTATAAATCTTGAGCTGTTCAAAACGTTCATCTATTGTGTTTCTTGTAGTATCCAAAATGGCAAAAAAGTTTTTTTTTTTTTTTTTTTTTTTAAGCTATCTTTTGGTGTTGGCACAAATTCATTTGGAGATGAATTATTAAAATTATTTGATTATGAACCTCCAGGTTCATAATCAAATAATTTTTGTTTCCTTCTCATTGTTTCCTTCATTCTTGAAGTTTTCTTTAGGAAAATCAATGTCAATTTCTAATGAGTTAGCAAATTTTGCTGCGTTTTCAAGTACGCATACAAAATGCTCATCTGTTCCAAAGTTTATAATCGTTTCCATTTAATTTTTTTTTTAAATGCGTTAGTGTTGTTAATATATCCGATTGTGTATTTTGTAATAATTTGCTTACAAAAGTTTCATTAGATAAAATGTCACCACCAAATAATAGTATAGCACACGAATTTAAAAGATCTAATTTATTTGAAATGACTGAGACTGATGTTTTGTTTTTAAACCGAATTTATTATCACAATCCGAATATATTACATAATGAGCATCAGCAATTTGTTGTAGATTGTATACTAGAGGTTTTATAGCGTCAATTTGACTTTCCCAACGCGTCTGACAAAGGTTTCAGCGAACATTTGAAATTTTGTTTTTTAATATTGTCCACCGTTTAGTAGTACTAGAAAAAAAATTATAAAGTTGTTGTTATTATTATTATTATTATTATTATCATTATCTGTTTATTTCTCTTACGAGACACCCATAGAACTCTACTGACTTGGTTGTCGTGCCGGAGTATAAACAGAAAATTTATTTATTTATTTTATAGACAGCACGTGGCTAGAGGGTGTGGTTACATTATATCAGTATTTACAAGCATATTTACATGAACTTATTTACAATATTTGGAGATGACAAAACACAGAATATGTGTTAATGGATTAATTGCGAATGGTTGTTAAATGCTAAATATTATTATATAAATTATTAAATTAGTCTTCTTATTATATTTGTACCTGCCGTTACACATTACCAAATATTTGTGTCCTATACATTTTGTCTGTACATAGTTTCTCTGCATCTATATTTAAATTATTAAAATAATTCACAGTATTTGCTGGGAAAAATCTCCCCAGAGAGTCCAATTGAGTCAGTTGGCACTTGAGACTTGGTTCTTCTCTGTTTATTCTCGGTCGTGTCATCCGAGGGCGAGTGATCACGTTTCCCACTTTCGGCGCATCTGTTCTCTCCGTTAGTAGCTTTGCCAGAGTTAAGATGTTTCTGGTTGTGATGATATACTTCCAGGGTGTGATGTCCAGATTGGCAGACAAGACTGCTCTTGAGATGGTAAACGGTTTCCCGGCGATCTTGTTTAGCCATCTCAGGAGCCAGTATTCTACTCCTAAGAAGGCCTTGATGCTGTTCTCGGGGGCCGATGACCAGATAGTCGATGCGTACAACGGAATCGGTATAACGCATTTAAGGATGTATTGAATCATGAGATGAGGGCTTCAGAGACCGGTGAGTTCTTGTCTAGTGCTCCAGAGTGCTGCGTATGTCTTTTTCCTAATGTATTCGAAGTGAGGTATGAAGTTTAATCCTTCATCCCACTTAAGGCCAAGGTCAACATGTGCGGGAGATTTGTGGACTCTGGTATTGTTCACGAAAATCGTAATTTCATTTTTCTTCTTTTTATTGGTGAAGGTCATTTGGGCAGTTTTCTTTTCATTAACTTTCAGGCCAATGTAGTGCAGATATTCTTCTAGTTTCCTGATTGCCTTGTTTGCTTCCTCTGATAGATGGGGTGCAGTTTCTTGTTCTTTAGAGATTACAAAAAATTTCAAATCGTCAGCATATGTAATAAATTGCTCACAGTTTTGAGCTAAAAATGGGGCTAGTGCTATTGCGAAGAAGGTGGCGGAGAATACGCCCCCTTGAGGTACTCCCCTAGAGATACAGTAAGTTGCTGTTTGTTTCCCGTTTATTGCGATAATTTGTCTTTCTTGAAGGGTGTTAGTGAGAATGCTTAAAGTGCTTCCTGAAATGAGGAAATACTCCTTGAGGATTCCTGTTATAGCTGGAATTGAGACATTGTCGAAGGCTGCTGCTACATCCAGGAAAACGATGTCCAACTGTTGTTTATTGTTTAAAGCTAGCTGTATTCGGAGTAGAGTCTCCATTAAATTTGTAATAGTCGACCTTCGAGGAAGCACAGAATGTAAGTATTCTGGCCTGAAAGCAGTGCTGATTGACGGTGTTGAGGATTGCTTTCTCAAAAACTTTTTGCAGAGAGCATCCGATTGCGATGGGCCTGAAATCTTTACTGGTTTTAGGATTGTTTATTTTTGGAACTGGTTTTATAATATCTCTTCCATGTTTTCGGGATAACCCCCTCAGTTAGTATTCTTTGGAAGAGGTGGTGGAGCGGGTCGATTATGTAAGCACTACATATTTTTATCATGAATAGCGGAACTGGTCCGGCCCGATCGTTGCTTTATTGGGGAGCGAGTTAATAGCTTCCTTTAAGTTTTCCCTGCTGATATTAATTTCACGTAATATGTTTCTATCTCTAGTTCGGTTAGTGCCAGTGGGATCCATCAGTTTTTCAATAATTTTCTGCATCTCGCGGATGTTTTCCTCACAATTTTTCTGCTTTTCTTTCAAAGGTTTTCCGAATGTGACTTCTGTCCACTCTCTAAACAGCTGGTCCGTCATTTCTTTTTTGTTGTTTTTCTTTCTAACTATTCTCTTTCCTTTTTTTAATTTTTCCTTAATAACCTCAATGTATGCTTGTCTTTTCAGTCGAATGAACTTTGCCCTTTCGCATTTGTACGTTGTCCGATCAGTCGGGTGTCCAGTTCTTTTCCACTTTCGGTATAGCTTTTGCTTCTTTTTAAACATAACTTTTAACTTCTGGAGTGAACCAAGAGTTCGCTCTGTCTGAGATCTTTAATATTTTCGCTGCTCCTAGACGGGCGATATTCAAGAGTAACCGCGAAATCTCGTCTATGGCCATCTTATGTAGACTTTGAAAGTTGTATCGCGCTAAGCATTGCAAGATGACCTCGGATTTAATATATTTTGTGGAAAATATCAACTTCGATTCATTACTCTGATGTGTGCCGCAGTTCTGATCGGCAGTCTGTCTTCGAAGAGCAACCTCCATTGAAAGCGCAGAGTGGTCGGAGGAAAACTGTAAGGAGTTGTCTATTAAGTTAACATCTTGCGCGTTAAAATTAAATTAAATCCAGGAGCTGTAATCCTCTTGTCGCAGGTGTCGTTAATTGTTTCATTCCGAGTGCTTCTACTGTGGCGTCTAGCTCTGCTTTTGCATCTTTATTCCTCGGTAACGGCATAGTCAGATCTCCTAAAATGATTGTGTCAATATTTACGTCTAAGTTTGATACCAGCCAGGTAAAGAACTCATTTCTGATCTCTCTCGTATGTTCTGGTGGCATGTAGATGAGGCAAAGCTGTACCTTGCTGTTCTCACCAGAGAATGTGGCGATAACAGCTTCAAAGTTATCAGAATTAGAGCTGTGTTCTTTCACAATCTGGAAGTTGGTTTTATATATCATCATTACTCCTCCGCCCCTTTTGATCTCTCTCCCTCTACCAATGCACTTGTAGCCTAAATTGTCTACCAGGGCGTTCAGCTGTTTATTATTTTGAAGCCACGTTTCTGTCAGACAGATAAATGAGTGTTCTGCATTTATTAGAAGACTCTGTAAAGTGTGGAGTTTATTGGATATGCTGCGAACATTTTGTAGAAAAAGGGAGACTTTTGTATCCCCTTTGAAGTCTGGCGAGGTGTTCGTTGATTGCTATTGTTTTACTAGGGTGTTCACTGCCTGCACTAGTAGTGGGCCTTGTCGATTGTTCTCTGTATCTTTTAACGAGGGTGCCACTGGGTCATATATTTCTGTTCAGTAGTTGGGCTTCACAATTAATGGGGTAAGAGATAGTGAAGGAGGAGTAGGCAGGGTGTCTAGTTCGTACTTGACGTACCTCAACATCGATACCAATTCCCTCAACACACATTTCTCTGATGACACCAGGAGTAATATTGGGGTTGATTCGCGACACAAATATTTTCCCTCTCGTTTGAACCGAAGTGATGTACTTTTCGGCAAGGCAAGGACGATATCCTGTGGTTAACCTCGGCGAGGAAACAGGGATTTTATGCATAGGATCGCCGTTTGGTCGCGTTGCATCATGTTGTTGATTGGTAAGTAGCGGGTGGCGTTCTCTTTTAGTAGAACTTTGGTCAGCAGATTTTGATGGGAGAGTAACCATCTGTGCGTAGGTAGGTTGTTTCGGTGCATATAGCTCTATGTTGAAGAAGTGATTCTTATCTATGCAGGGTTGGCTTGCGGGTATCGCAGTGCTAGCGACAGTTGTCTCTGCTCTGTTTTCTGTTCTGCAGTCTGGACTTCTGTTCGGGAAGTTTTTAGTACTTTCCACCATTTCTGGGCGTATCTGTTCTTTGCGGGGATCAGCTTCGTGCAATACTGTTTTTATTTCGCCTGGGAGGGTAGTCCTGAGACGAGCATCATGCTCTTTCTTTGCTTCTTTAGGATAGGTAGCAGGGCCAGCTCGTAAGTGTTCAGCTGTCTGATTATGTCGTCTGTTAATATGTTGTAGCTGTGTTAGGATGATGTCTAGTTTCCTATCCATTACTTTCTGACTGGCAATTAGTTTCATGTTTTGTTCTCTTAGTTCGTGATTTTCCTTTTGCATGCCCTGGAGAGTTTTGAAAATGGGGAGAAGGAGTTCTTCTAGTAAGTCTTCCTGCCTCCGTGTGTCGTGGGCTAATTGGTTGTGCTTCGCTTCGTTTTTATCTTCTCTCTGAAATGCAATACAGCCTGCTTCTACAGTGTGGTCTAAAATGTTACTAATATCCTGGGGGTCGTCACTTGTTTTCTTGTGTTCACATTCTTCTGGGCATGTGTCACAGCCAAGGATTTGAGCTAAGGAGTAATTTAGTTTCCCGTTCCGCTCCGTTACCGTGTGGTTGCTAGCGGGCTGTGGGGAGGGGTCTTCATTTTCTGAGTCACTAGTGTCTATGATACATTGTGGCGCTTCAGTTGTTTTATTCAGTTGTTCTGTTCTACCATTTTCATTTGTGGACCTACAACTTGTGCAAAGAAACTTCTTGCGTCGTTTCTGATTTAAACGCACTATATCCACTTGAAAACAGCAGCTTCCAATTATGATGCTGCACCGTGAACATTTGATCGTGTATTTATTTGCGGTCTTACAAATGCTGCACGTCAGTTCCGTTGAATCCGATGGTTGTTTTTCCATGCTGAAGGGTAAACTGTATGAGTCTGTACTAGTCAACTGAATTCTTTACTCCTCCAGGGAGGGTTGGCTATTGTAGGAAAGCTCTTTCTGACTTTAGCTCTGGGCGTTAGTGCCTAATTCTTTAGCGCAGCAGGGTGTGTGACCTTGAGGGATACTTGCAGGGGAACGAAGATGAAATAGCAAGTGATAAACATGCAGAAAATCATTAATAAAACTTTACCTGAGCTTTAATTTCTTCTTCTGTTGGAATATTCAGATGGAGGGAGTCCCACGCTTTCTATCAGTATTAATCATATATAGTGAATGACTAATAGGTAAGTGAAAATAGACAAGTAGACGGAGCACAAATATTACACTGCTCTCATCTCCGCCACCTAGCGGGAAAAAGTTCCTGTATAATTCCAAAAAAATCAATTGTCTCAAAAGATATTTTTGCCGCATCTTCACCACTAAATTCAAAGTATGTGCAGCACAAGTACGAAAAAGGCTCGGTGGTTTATATCTAAATTTTTTTTCCTGAAGACCGTTGTTTTTCCCTCATATTGACTCCGCTGTCGTAGTCTTGCCCACGCCTATTTTGAATATTAATGTTATATTTTTACAAAATTTCTAAAATGAATGTAGTTAGCCCACTACCAGTCATATTTTCAATTTCACAGAAACCTAAAAAATGTTCCCTAATTTCAATTTTTTGTGTTTTATCATTATAAATTACAAATCTTAAAATAATTGTAAATTGTTCCTGATGACTGGCGTCAGGTGTACAATCTAAAATCAAAGAATAATATTTAGTTTTCTGTAACTAATCTAAAATTTCAGTCCTTTATACTGAAGTGGTGAAACCCATGTTTAGTCTCTAGAGCAGGGGTGGGCAACAGCCGGCCCGCGACGATGTTGAATCCGGCCTCCTCGGTAAATGCATAAATATAGAAAATCCATACCTGACTACACTCGCCATAAACGTTCGGCTTAATTCGGTTCAATCGGGAATCGCGGCCAGTACAACAGTAACCAAGTGATTCTACGCAGCGTCAAAGAGTTATTTCCTAATTATTATTGTAGCATCGATCGAACGAAGTTCCTTTGGGCTTGACTTCTTATTGAAAAAAAATAATATTGGTGCGAGATATTTTATGTTTTATGCCTTTTCTAATTATTACAATTTTTAATTTAATATAATTTATAGCCCATAAAATGAGCCAATTAAAAAAAAAAGAAAAATTGATGCCGAATGCCGCATTTTCAATGATAATTGGACATTCAGATATTTTTTTTAAAAATACATTAATAATTTGGTAATTCAAGTAATATAACATTTTTTAGGTTCTG
The DNA here is from genome assembly GCF_048544385.1 of Mastigoproctus giganteus. Lineage (NCBI taxonomy): Eukaryota > Metazoa > Arthropoda > Arachnida > Uropygi > Thelyphonidae > Mastigoproctus > Mastigoproctus giganteus. Next base: position 54,787,829 of record NC_143575.1, read on the forward strand.
ATTTTTTTATTAAATCGTTCACTCTATTCCGGCCCGCATCATGATGCGAAAATTTCATTCGGCCCGCACCATGATACGAAAATTTCATTCGGCCCGCTGACGAAAAAAGTTGCCCACCCCTGCTCTAGAGCAAAGTTTCCGGCATCCCCCCCTCTCCCCATACTTCTCCTTCAACCCATGCACGGTACTAAGTACTATAGGTTTTCATACCTTTCGTGATTGGGGTTTTCATAAAAAAAAAAAAAAAAAAATATTTCCTATTATATATAAAACATCATTTTGAATTTTCTGCCCTAAATAATGTGGCATGTGAAGTTTATCAATCTAAATACTTTGGATGTGTTCCGATAAAGCGGAATCAAATTTGGCAATCATTTGTATTAATTGAAAAAAATTTCCGTTATTGTTATCGAATAATTTTGAATTACTACCCCTTAAAGACAAATTTTGTTTTGCCAAATATTGTTTTGAAAATCAAAGAACGATTTTCTTCAATGATGATTGCCATCTTATTTTTTCTTGGCTTATTAGTCTTTGATGATGTGCATCCACTATATTTTGTAATTCTAAGTTTTTACGCAAATTAATTAATTTGTTAGTGCATTCAGCATGCTTGTTGCTTTTTTTCGCAAATATCCAAATGTTGTAGTAGTAGTGGCATGTGATGCAAGAAAGCAAGTGTATGAGCTTATGCAGCATCAGCCAAAAAAAAAAAAAATCACACCATTCCCTCCAAATGCCTGTCCAGTTCCTCCTTAAATTTATTCAACCTATCAACTTCCATAACTACAGATGGAAGTTTGTTCCAGCAATTAAACACCCGCTGGCTAAAGGCAAATTTCCGCTCATCATCTACATCTGTCTTTTCTTAATTTGAATTTATGTCCCCTTAGGTTCGTAATCTGAACAAGTGGAAGGATCCCATCAGAAATCAGCGTGCTCAACCCATTCAAGGCCTTATACACCTCAATCAGATCACCGCGCAGATGCCTAGTCTCCGGCCACTGCAATTTGCAGGACTTAAGCCTCTCTTGGTAAGAGGATCCCTTCATTCCCCTCACCAATCTTGTTGCCCTTCTCTGTACACGCTCAAGTAAATCTACATCCTTCCTAAAATGAGGCCTCCAGACCTGTACACAGTACTCAAGGCGTGGCCTGACCATTGCCTCATACAGAGGGATAATCACCTCCTTTTCCCTGCTAGCAAAATTCCTATATATCATTGACAAAACCCCATGACCTACCCTGGCAGCCTGTCTGCATTGCTCAGAAAACTTCATATCTGACTGCACAATTACTCCCAGGTCTTTTTCATTTTCTACCACCTTAAGTGTAGTACCGCACAGTTGGTACATTTCTCTGTGGTTTCTTCTACCCATATGCAGTACTTTGCATTTGTCAAGGTTAAACTTCAGTTGCCACTTCTTAGCCCATCTGCCCAAATTATCTAGATCCTGTTGCAGTAGCACACTACCATTACTGTCATAAACAACCCTGCCAACCTTTGTATCATCTGCAAACTTTGACATTAAGCTTGATATACCTTCATCAATATCATTGATAAATATACAAAACAACAGTGGACCTAACACCGAACCCTGTGGTACTCCACTAATAACATTAGTCCAAGAAGAGCAGCACCCATTGATTACCACCCTCTGTCTTCTCCCACTTAACCATCCTTTTATCCATTGTAGCAACTTACCCTTAATACCATTCTGCTCCAATTTGTACAATAGTCTTCCATGCGCAACAGTGTCAAAAGCTTTCCTGAAATACAAATATATGATATCAAAATTATTTTTTGCATCCAGTTCCTTTGTAACCACATCATAATATCCAATCAAATTTGTCAGACAAGACTTTCCCTTAACAAACCCATGCTGTGTCTGAATTATTGCTGCAGTCTTGTCTAGATGATCCTGCAATGCATCTTTAACCAGTGACTCCATTATTTTACCCGGAACAGAAGTTAAACTAACTGGTCTGTAATTACTCATGTCACCCTTCGATTCCCCTTTGTGAATTGGGGATACATTTGCACATCTCCAGTCCATGGGAACCTCCCCTGAGTCCAAGGACGCTCTCATAATTATGGCTAAGGGTTTTCTTAGTTGCTTTGCCGGTTCCTTTAATATAACTGGATAGATCCCATCCACCCCAGGTGCCTATTAGCATTAGTAGAGGCATGTGATGCAAGAAAGCAAGCTTATTCAGCATCAGCCAAAAAAAAAAAAAAAACACACCACTCCCATTTCACCCCTCCGTTCGTTCGAAATACCTGTCCAGTTGAGCCTTAAATTTGTTTAGGCTATCAACTTCAACAACAAGTGATGGAAGTCGGTTCCACCAACCAACCACCCGCTGGCCAAAGGCAAATTTCCGACCATCTATCCGACATCCGTCCTTCCTCAATTTGAATTTATGCCCTCTGAGGTGATTATTCTGAGCAAGATGAAGAATCCCATTGGCATTGAGCATGCTCAAACCATTCAAAGCCTTATACACCTCTATCAGATCACCTTGCCGGTGCCTAGTCTCCAGACTCTGTAATTTGCAAAACTTAAGCCTTTCTTCGTAAGAGCAACCCTTTATTCCATTCACTAATCTTGTTGCCCTTCTCTGTACCCATTCCAGCAGCTCTACATCCTTCTTGAAATGAGGCCTCCAGACCTGTATACAGTACTCAAGATGTGGCCTAACCATTGCCTTATACAAGGGAATAATCACCTCCTTATCCCTGCTAGAAAAATTCCTGTATATCATTGACACGACACCATGAGCTACTCTTGCAGCTCGTCTGCACCGCTCAGAGAACTTCATATCTGCCTGCACAATTACCCCCAGGTCCTTTTCATTCTCCACCACTGTCAGTGTAGTACCGCAATGTTGATACGTTGCTCTGGGGTTACTGTTTTCCATATGTAGTACTTTACATTTGTCAATGTTAAACTTCATTTGCCACCTCTCAGCCCATCTGTTCAACCTTTCCAGATCCTGTTGCAGCAGCATGGCGTCAGTAGTGTCCTTAACAACCCTGCCAACCTTTGTATCATCTGCAAACTTGGACATTAAAATTGATATACCATCATCAATATCATTCATAAACACCGAAAACAACAACGGACCCAACACTGAACCCTGAGAAACTCCACTAATAACATTAGTCCACGTTGAGCAGTGTCCATTGATTACCACTCTGTCTTCTGCCACTCAACCATCCCCTTATCCATAGCAGCAATTTGCCTCCAATGCCAAACTGCTCCAATTTGTGCAGCAGTCTTCCATGTGCAACAGTATCAAAAGCCTTTCTAATATCAAAGTGATTCCCTGCATCCAGTTCTTTTGTGACTACATCATAGTATCCTATCAAATTGGTCAGGCAAGACCTGCCCTTAACAAAACCATGCTGCGTCTGAGCTATAACTGAATTCTTGTCTAGATGATCCTGCAGTGCTTCTTTAACCAGTGCCTCCATTAATTTACCTGAAACAGAAGTTAAACTAACAGGTCTATAATTACTTGTGTCAGCCTTTGATCCTCCTTTGTGAATTGGGGTTACATTTGCACATCTCCAGTCTATGGGTACCTCCACTGAGTCCAAAGAAGCTCTCGTAATTATGGCTAGGGGTTTGCTTACTTCCTTTGCTGCCTCCTTTAATATAACTGGATAGATCCCATCCATCACGGGTGCCTTTTTTATCCTTAACAATTTCTCCTCCACTTTCCTCTCAGTTTCTTGGGTGATGATGAGGTCTAGAGTATTCTTTTCCCTAGTACTTTCCCTGACACGTTGATACAAATAACAAAGATCCAGTTGACTTAAAAATTTTGTCACCCATGTGGAGTTCCCTTCCCATTTATTCCAGTCAGTTAAGAGGCAAATTGAAATCACCCATAATAAGACATTCACGCTTACTTGCCCATTCTATTTGCATAGAGACTCTCATCATAATCTTCACAATCATCTGGCCTGTAGATTACCACTCATCTTGGTAGTAAGACTGGCTGAATTAAATGGAGAATTGGATGGTTACCTTACAGGAACAGAATAAATATTTTGCTTCATGTTATTATTGTTATGTGAGTTTTTTTTTTTTTTTTTTGCCTGATGCAGGAAGTCTGCATCATTTGCTAATATTAATAATTTTATTTCCTTAATTATTATTATTTAATTCTCACCACACAATATAGAAGGATATATCATTATATTTATTTTCCATATTTTTTTTATGTTTAGACCCATTTTTCCTCTCGGATTTTAAGTGGGGGTAATATCGTATATTACGCTTTTCCCTCATCCCTTACCATGCTTGGAAATTGCTGGATTGATTACTGCTCCACTTGGTGTGTTTGCGCTGACTTTGCTGCACAAGTGATAATTATGTAACGTTTTACTTTCAAACGTGTAGTGTTACCCTCAGCTGTTTGAATAATATTTCTTAAATAACGAATACTATGCTTGTGTATTAACATTTAAGATCTGAAGCAGCTCAGATTTAAGTGGGAATACTTTACCTTGCGTGTTATCATTTCAGATATGAAACAGCTCAGATTTAAGTGGGAAGAGGAAATGAAGGCCGCACTCGCTGAAAACAACCGAGAACTTAACCACATGAAGCAATCATACGAGGAAAAACTTCGTCAGTCTGTTGGATCCCGTGAGGTAATTCAAACAACTAAAGTAGTTGACAGAAAAATTGTAAAACTTAATAATACTTTTGACATATTTATTTGAAACTCTTGGCCGTCGTCCTGTGTAACGCACGTGGATGCTGCTATACACTTTGCGAGATTGAAACCATACGCCTCCACAAACAACTCACGGCCCATTTATTAATTGTTGCACTCATACGCAGACTGAGTGGTAATTTTATAAGGAACACTTAGCGCTTCTTCAATAACAATCACATGTTCAAATAGTCCTTCTCAGGGGAAGACACTCAATATGATTAGCGTTGCTCTGGAAACGGGCTGGTTCATTAAGTGTTAGTTTCCTACTTGATGTATGTTCAAAAGATTTTTCGCGTTCCACAGGTGTTCTTGCGACATTGGCAAATATTTGCTTTTGTAAAGGTTGTTTATCTGAAATTTACCACACCACAAGTGTCCTCGGGAAGCTAACACATCTTCAAAACTTATCTACTAGCGTAAAGAACCGATCATTTGCTGTAGAAACGTTAATTGTGGACATTGCGTGTAGTATCTGTAAACAGTCCAGTGGTTCTCCACAAAACCTCGATGTGCAACTGTGAAGAAGCAAAATCTGCCAAGCCAGATGAGAGTGCGAGTATCGTAAATAGTGTTGTTCATCTGACCACTTAGTTAGCGGAAGGCTTCATCACCAGGAAGGGGCACTTCAGTATCCTTTCACTGTACAAGGAGCTGGGCCAAGTGAGTAAAGGGACACAAGCAGAGTAAGGAGGGAGAGGACCCATGAAAAGAAATGGGAATAATAAATTGTAAGAGACAAGGATGAGACCACAGGGATGGGTCCCTAAGACAATCAGGAGGTCAGGAAACCATTAGTGAGGAACATCCTAATAGTAGGATGACATGAGGACAAGGTCAAAGCAAAAAGTTAGAGAAGAGAGAAATCCCCGTAAAGTCGGCAGAAAGAAACATTCTATCCCATAAGGGGTAAGAGCAGGCCTCAGGAAAGAGTGTGGGCCTGGATATCTCACATCAGAGAGGAGGCATCAGCAGATGCGAAATCCTGTAATTTTGTACAGACGGTAAGCCTCCTGTTCGAGAAGTAGCTTTTTAGGTTTCTGAAGATTCCTGAAGTGCATTGGGATTCAAACTGAGTCACAGGCTGAATCAAAAATCCCTTTAAAATAGAAAAAAAGTTACGATGACTTATTCAGTTGGTGATTGTTCAGCTATTCGGGGTCACTGAAGTAAAGCCTCTATAGTAAATCTTCCTGCCATAAATTCATATTGATTAGTGCAACCCTTGTCCTGGTAGTAAGTTGGAATCCTCTGATGGATTAAAATAAAAAAAAATCTGTTTATACTCCGGGATGACCAAGCGGTCAGAGGAGTTCACAAGATAGAATACAAGAAATAGCACCGTATTCAGCAGTCATGGGCTTGAACCTCGGTCACTCAAGGCACGTGTACTTATGCACCCGCGCGCCTGACCACTAGGCTACAGCTCACCAGAAGTTTTCCACGGATGAGGAGGGCGATACACGGTTAGTGCATTCATATCGACTGATACTTTGGGAATAAGTCTGAAGTTTGCATGCTTCCAGAAAATGTTCCTTCCTGAGACATGATTGAAAAGATCTTTTAAGGTTGGGGAAATGGCCTACAGACGCTTTATTGTATCCCCTTCGACTAGGTTCAGGCTGCAGCTTTTCCAGGCTTGATTCGTTGAATGGCTTGGCCTACCTCGTGAGTGAAATCTTCATTCCACGTTGGAAGTTATTGGAGATCATTTGTAATGATGTTGTTGATCCTGAATCGCTGTCTGAGTTGTCCGTGATGGTAATTAGGTTCGGCATTTTCTCTGTGGTATCTTTCCTTTAATAGTTTTTAGTGATCCCTCTTCAATGATAGAATTATATATATGTAATCTTTATTGTGTACAAAAGGATGTATACAATGTACCCTTCACGGCAGGAATGCCTGGGGATTCACGTTGGCTGGTGGACAAAGGCGTCGAGAATGGGGCCCACATCGAAGTTCGGGTTCATCCCCCAGGGCCAACAATATAATAAGTTTCAGTTAAATTATTCACAATATATTCATAAAGATATTATACAGTATTTTTGACATTATATACAACATTATACAGACATCCTTTTTAAATTTATTATACTGCGACATTACTGTGCAGTTTGCCTGGTTGGGTTTAGGTTATCAAGGATCTCTCTCTCTCTCTCTCTCTCTCTCTCTCTCTCTCTCTCTCTCTCTCTCTCTCTCTCTCTCTCTCTCTGGTATATGCGATCTTTGGCAAATTTTTAGAGATCGTCCTCGATTGCTTGGACTGTGATAAGCATCTGCTTGGGGAGAAAGTGGTCGCCAAGGGCTAGTCTATTATGGTTGGCTATAAGTGTTGGAGCTGGCCTCAGTCCGGGTTGAGGGATTCTCCAGCTGCACAGTTCCCATACGTTTGGCTCCGAGATTATTCCAGTGGCCATTTTGGCAGTTAGTGTGAGGCGTCTTTCCATTATAAGGTTTGGCAGTCGAGCAAAGTTCAGTGCGGTTGCCATCGCAGTTGTTCTTTGCTGGGGTGGACGATGATGTTTATGTGTGATCTAACGAAGGAGCCAGTATTCAGAGAAGTACACACGCTTGATATTCGTGGGGGTTGCAGATGCCCATATTTCTGAGGCGTATAAGACGACGGAGTATACAGAGGTGTATACGTACCGCCGAGTCACATCCAGATCCTTATTGTGAAGTAGGTTGTGAATTTGAATGAAGTGAATTTGGTAATCCACCGCATTTTGCAGAATTTTGTTATGAGCTTGTCAATGTAGGGCTTGATTGTAGGGTTTACAATCGAAAACTACTCCCAAGTCCATATGTGCATTTACCACTGGAAGGAGAATGCCCTCTAGAGAAACTTGGACTTCAGTGGGTTGGTGCTTCAAAGAAAAGACAATTTGGGCTGATTTTGCAGGATTAATAAGTAGTACAAATTGATGGAGATACGATTCTGTAGCTTTCGATTGATGTTTTCATTAATTTTTGAGATATGTTTGCCCGGGTTAATCTGGGTGTGTAGCTTAATATCGTCAGCATAGCAGATTGTCTTTTCTCTCTCTCTCTCTTGAACAAATGGAATAATGACTGCAGTAAATAATGCTCCGGAGAGGACTCCACCTTGGGGAACTCCCGCAGTGATTTTTCTTGAGATTATATCTTGATCCCCTGTAAGAACAATGATTCTGTCTGATAGCGGGGTTGTGAAAAACCACAACATGTCACCTTTTATACGGAAGTAATTTTCTAGGAGGTGAACGAGCGAGGGAATGCTGATTGAGTCGTAGGCAGCTTTCAGGTCGACGTACATGACGGTAAGTTCTGCTTTAGCTTCTAGTGCTCTGAGAATGGTGCTGGTAATGGATGTTAAATTGGTGACTGTGGATCTTCTGGGAACGGCATAGTGAATTTGTGGGGGTTTTTGAGGCAAGATTTGATTGGTGATGGTTGAAAGTAATGCCTTCTCCATAAGTTTCAAGAGGCTGGAAGAGCGAGAGATTGGCCTGAACTGGTTAATGAGGGATGCAGATTGGCATTTAGGATGTGGCCTCACAGTATATCTGTTCCATATAGGGGGAAAGTAGTGCTGCGTTAAGAGATGGTTAAAAATTGAGAGTAGTGGATCGATGATAAACTTGCTGAGACACTTGATCATGAATTGTGGCACATGGTCAGGGCCTGCAGTTGCGGTGGGTGGCAATCCATTTATAACAGTTATAAGCTGCTTCCTGGTGATGCTAACGGTGGCGAGCATATCCATTGCGATGTTGACAGGTAAGTTGCCTGAATATGTCGGGGCCACATTGTTCGAGAACCGTGCAATGTGATCCATCCACAGTTCAAGATCCAGTGTTTTAGGAATTCCTGTGTGCCGAGAGTCATAAAATGGTTTGCCTTTTTGTAGGGTTGCTTTTAGATGTTTTTTGATTGCAGATGATTTCTGGCGGTTGAACACTACCCTTGCTCTGGAGAAGGCAATCCTGATCTTGTACAGCGCCTGACTCTTTCCATCTCTTATGCAGATTTTGTTTTTCTTGGACGGTTTTGTTCAGTGCAGGTGTCCACCAAGCTCTTGAACGGGGAGTGATGCAGACAGTCTTCGTCGCTCCGTAGTTGGCAATGGTCCGGATCCACCTGGTCATGAGGTCCAGTAATCAACCCCTGCCTGTCAGCTTATGTTTGTTTGTTATTTGGTTTTAAGGAGCATTAGCAACTAAGGCCATATTGCTCCGAGATATGCGGTGGTCATTCCCTGACCTTTCCGCATCCTCTGTATTTGGTGGTCATGGGCTCGAACCCCGGTCTAATCAAGAAGCGTGTTATGCACTGCTGCTCCTGCCCACCTGGCTACGGAGGCGCCGATCAGCTTATGGATGAGTACCAGGGGTTGTTGTTACATTTACTTTGTACAAGTCTGTGCCATGCTTTCTGCTTCTGGTGATATATTTTGTTTGCATAATTATGTCTATATGATCTAAATTGCTCAAGGAGCTCATCAACGAGGTTATGTTGACCGCACGTCTGCATTCTCTTTGAAGCCATTTTATGATGGATTTCAACTATGTTCTGAGTATGGTGAGTTGTGCTGTCCACTGTGGGACACTTTTGGGGTGAAGTTTTCTGTTGGTCAGCGAGGCTTGTGATGCGCGCTTTAGTATCTCGGTGTCAATTAGCATTTTGTGTGGCTTATGGCTGATAATTGTTCTTGTGAATGCTGTTGTAGAAGCCTCCGGATGGTTTAGTCAAAAATGCTCGTTTTTACAGCAAATCTTGCTGTGTCATAGTAGTGAGGTGGAGGAGTAGGGATTTCGTTGGATATACTGAATGTGGTCACTAGTGGTGAGGAGAACTTCATTAACCATCCGGTTTTCAATGTGTCTCACCAGAGAGGTAAAAGGAACTGTGAAAATCAATGTTTGGCTGACCCGTATTGGAGGAATGTCTGAGGTTGACTTTTTCTTCAGCAAAAGGACATCAGGGGAGGCCAGGAAGTCCTCAGTCAAGGTGCCTGTGAGATCTGTAATCAGATTATGCCATGGTGAATTGGCATTCGAGTCTATTGCAATGAGGATCTTATTATTCCCAAAGAGACACACAACTCTGTCGAACCCAGCGATGTGGGGGGCGATGTCAAACGATTATTGGAAATATTCAGACAGAGTGTTATCTGGCTAAAGATTCCTTCCAATGGACAGTGACTTGATGTGTTGAACAAAGAGACTGAAGCCTTGTAACAGCAATGTCTGGGTTTCTTATGATTATTGATGCAAGGCTGTTTCCATTGGAGTATTGTACATTAGAGTAATGTGCTACTGGACCTCCAGTACAGTAAGGTTCCTGGAGGAGATGAGCATCTAAGTTGTGTTATTCATAACTTGATGCAGTTGTCCATCGATTGCAAAGGCTTTCTGGGCATTGACTTGAGCAACTTTGGGTCTATATTAGTTGATGTGACAGTTATATGCCATAATTGGTGACGTTGCAGGTTTTCTCCTGCTTGTGGAACATAATGATCTAAAGAGTTGAATTGTTATCTCGGGGGGAGGAATCTTAGTGCTATAGTAGAAGGCTGTGAAACAATTCTATTGGAAATGCGTGATAACTTCTCGGATTTCCAGGACTTTGCAACTGCTGTATTTGACAGGCAAAGGACATTTCTGCATCTGGAAGACTGGGATTGGTAGCGCAGTATGGCACGGTGTATGAGCTGGCTTAGCTACAATTCTGAGAACTTGGCTCGGTGGAGTAATGAGTTCATGTAGTGGATTCGCATTCAAATCTTTACCATTTGTGGCAGGAGTAGATCTGCTAATTGGGAAAATTGGGGGTTCTTCCTGTGGAATATGACACTGTGGTAGATCCTTGCCCACTCCTGCCGAAAACAGAATGAATTCTATTCGGTGGGAATGGGCAAGGATGTATTCTATTTCTGAATTTGGGTGTATGACCACTCCCAGTTCCTCTTCCACACGATCAACGTCTTCAATGTTTTCTTGAATCCCCTTGTAGTTCACCTTTGTTGTTGTTAGATTTTAGGAGCATCGGCGACTAAAGCCATGTTCTTCCATGTATATTGTCTGTAAATTCGTTCTGAGGTCACTTTTCTATTTGTTGGAGAAAAACCAGAGTTTCTGAGAGAAAAAATCATGCTACCCTTGCCCGAGAACAACTACTACTGTTGCAATACAGTACCATAAAAATTCCTCCCATCATCGACTGGATTCGAACTCAGGCCTTTTCCACTCTGTGTGGGAGGACGGCGATCCTACCAACTGTGCTAACCATGAGGGCGGCAGGTCATTGCGCTGTCAGCATTGTTGTGATTATCTTGGACAACTCCTTCTGCTGATTTGTGATACAACAGAGCCCAGCTGCTTAGCATTAGCAAGGGCACATGATGCAAGAAAGCAAGCTTATATAGCATCAGCCAAAAAAAAAAAAAAAAAAACCACACACACACCCCTTCTCATTTCCCCCATCCACTCGCTCCAAATGTTTGTGTAGTTCTGCCTTGAATCTTTTTCCACAACAAAAGATGGAAGCCTGTTCCCCCAATCAACTACCCGGTGGCTAAAGGCAAATTTCTGCACCTCTATTCTACAACTAACTTTTCTCAATTTGAAACACCTCAATCAGATCACCTCGCAGGTTCCTAGTCTCCAGACACTGTAATTTTCAAAACTTAAGCCTTTTTTTGTAAGAGCAACCTTTTGTTCCATTCACTAATCTTGTTGCCCTTGTCTGTATCATTTCGACAGCTCTACATCCTTCTTAAAATGAGGCTCCAGACCTGTATACAGTACTCAAGGTGTGGCCTGATCATTGGCAAGGGGATAATCACCTCCTTATCACTGCTAGAAAAATTCCTGTATATCATTGACAAGACACCATGAGCTACTCTTACAGACTATCTGCACTGCTCAGAAAACTTCATATGTGCTTGCACAATTACACCCAGGTCCTTTTTACTCTCTACCACTGTCAGTGTAGTATCAACTGCACGGGTAGCACAGTGGTATCGTCACCGTCCTTCCCACACCAGGTGGAAAAGGCCTGGGTTCGATTCCTGTTGATGACTTGAGGAACTTTAGTGGCCTTTTTTCACTCTGTGGCTGTTAGTCGGTCTCAAGCATAGATAGTAAGGTTTTTTCCCTAGAAACTTGGGTTTTTTCGTCCAGCAAAACAAGGCAAATTGATCAGAGAACATGCAGTTTACAGTCATAATACATATATGGGTATATGTAAGAGATTATGGGTGGCCCTAATATAGTGATTTGAATAATAATTTGAATTTGTCAGTGTAGTACCACAGATGATACATTACTCTGGGGTTACTGCTTCCCATATGTAGTACTTTACATTTTTCAATTTGAGAGGTGGCAACTGTGAAACTTCAGTTGCCACCTCTCAGCCCATCTTCTCAACTTTTCTAGATCCTGTTGCAGCAGCATACTGTCAGTGTCATTAACAACCCTGCTTACCTTCGTATCGTCTGCAAACTTGGATATTAAGCCCGATATACTATCATCAATATCATTAATGAATACAGAAAATGAAAAAGAAGAAAAGGCAATCTGGTTTGTGGTATTAAACACACATTAATGATTCTAGACGTTTCCATTCGAATTGCTACTTATTTTTAAAAATGTATTGCTGGAGTACTATGGGACATAAAATATTTTAATAAATCATTAATTATATAATTGTTAAACAATTTTATACCGTTTACTTCACATTCAAATCTTAATCTATAACCAGCTCTTGCTGAATGCGGTCACTTCCGATCATGGTAATAGGGTTACATAGTAAGTGTTATAGAACATGATTCCTTTAGTATTATTCTGTTATTTGTACACTTTTCATAGTGCTGTTTGATGTGTTTTAATTATTATTTTTTTGTGGGCCTATTTAGAAACTTTATCACAAGTGGCAGAGCTTAACTTTTTCAAAAGCATTGGACAGCACAGTTGTCCAATAACAATTTACCAGATAGATAATTCCAAATTTGCAAACACACTAAAAAAAAAGAGAAAAAAAGTAAGCGTTACAGAACATCATTCCTTTAGTATTATCTGCTATTTGTACACTTTTCATAGTGCTATTTGATGCGTTTTATTTATTATTGTTTTTTGTGGGCCTATTTAGAAACCTTATCACGAGTGGCAGAGCTTAACTTTTTCAAAAGCATTGCATAGCACAGTTGGTGTAATCACTGTTCTCCCTATACTGGGTGGAAAAGAGCAGAGTTCGAATCCTGTCAATGATACGAGGAATTTTTTTGGGTCTTTTTCACATACCTGTTGAGTTTGACTCATGTGAGAGCAGAGGGTTTATTATTATTATTAGCCATATGGTACAAGGAAGCCTGAGGCTTATGCTGCACCGGACAAAAAAAAAATTCCCTATTACCCTGAGAGACAGAGAGAGAAGTAGAAAGGAATCACCAAGAAAGAGAAGAATGATGATATCCAGCTCAGGACCCTGGGTGTGCCAAGCCCATACTCACCAGATGTGAGCCCCTGGAGGTTTTTCTCCTGGAAGCTCGGTTTTTTTCGTTTAGCAATCAGCAAATCGACAAAGAGCACATGCAATTTACAGACATGTAATATGCAAAGCGATATGGCCTAAGTTGCTCATGCTCATAAAATCTTACAATAACTACCAACCAAAGGTGTTCGCTAAGTTTTGAGGCAGGGTGCAACCATTAATTTTTCAACAAGCGTCACTGAATTAAAATCGGGAGAAATGCAAACATTTGAAATGTGCGAGTATTTGGGAGATGGTTAACATGATGGTTTGGAACATCATACGTAGTCTCTCATCATTGCTCAGGTGAAATTAACCTGATTGCCAGGTGATCATTGTTAAGGCTCATTCATACTAATAATTTCAGTTAATTTAATTAATTGTTTTTCTTTATTCTGTTTACAAAATTAGTGAAGAATGTTTAAATTTCATTGATTAACGATTCACAATTTTGATTTGTTTGTTAAACATCTGAATAATTTTGTATTACTATGTAAGTTTGTAGTTATCCATTGTGGAAGTACTTATCAAGATTATGCTTCTTAAGCACTATAACTGTGCCTAACAAATGTAGACAGTCCTTCACTCAAGTGTTTAAAGTATCATGTATGGCCCTTATAATCTGGTGCTAGCAAATGGGTATCATAAGCCTGTACGAGATGGCAGCTATTTTGGGCTGGCCTAACACATTTTCTGATTGGTTCTCATGCATTCCAGTTTACAGAGTACCATTGAATTATAAAAGTAAGACTAACTATATAATATAAAGTCTTATAATAATAGTTCTTATATTTTTATTTTTTATTTTTCAATGTTAAACAATCTAACCTAAATAGGTCAACACTGCTACACACCTATAATTTTATATTCATATTGTACTCCGATATTACTGAGCTTTTGATTTAATAAATATTCATCATTACTACTGTCTAAGCAAACTGTTCATATAGTAGTAGTACTAGTGGCATGTGATGCAAGAAAGCAAGTGTATGAGCTTATGCAGCATCAGCCAAAAAAAAAAAAAAAATCACACCATTCCCTCCAAATGCCTGTCCAGTTCCTCCTTAAATTTATTCAACCTATCAACTTCCATAACTACAGATGCAGGTTTGTTCCAGCAATTAACTACATGCTGGCTAAAGGCAAATTTCCGCACATCTATCCTACATCTGTCCTTTCTTAATTTGAATTTATGCCCCCTTAGGTTCGTAATCTGAACAAGTGGAAGGATCCCATCAGAAATCAGCGTGCTCAACCCATTCAAGGCCTTATATACCTCAATCAGATCACCGCACAGGTGCCTAGTCTCCAGCCACTGCAATTTGCAGACCTTAAGCCTCTCTTGGTAAGAGGTTCCCTTCATTCCCCTCACCAATCTTGTTGCCCTTCTCTGTACACACTCAAGCAAATCTACATCCTTCCTAAAATGAAGCCTCCAGACCTGTACGCAGTACTCAAGGCGTGACCTGACCATTGCCTTATACAGAGGGACAATCACCTCCTTCTCCCTGCTAGCAAAATTCCTATATATCATTGACAAAACCCCATGACCTGCCCTGGCAGCCTGTCTGCATTGCTCACAAAACTTGATATCTGACTGCACAATTACTCCCAGGTCTTTTTCATTTTCTACCACCTTAAGCGTAGTACCACACAGTTGGTGAATCTTTACAAGCAGGAACCCCTTCCATGGATCTTTGTGACATGCAGTGACAGACAAGTCCCCCACTCATTGCTACCCTCCTGCATTTTATCATAAACACCGATTATACCATTAGTATGATCATGGCCCTCCTCATGCTAGGTGGCAAAGACCTGATTTCAAGTCCTGTCGATGCTGGGAGGAATTTTTATGGGCCTTTTCACAATGTGGCTGAGTTAGTCGTTAGTCAGTCTCAGGCGAGGGTAGCATGGTATTTTCCCTCCCGGAAACTCATGTTTTTCATCCAGAAAACAAAAATCAATCACAGAACACGCAATTTACAGACAGTGTACATGGAGCAAGATATGTCAGTGGCTGATGCTCCTAAAACCCCACTACTACATCAGCTTATTGCTCTCACAGCCTGCTTGGCAAGTGCAGCTCCTCCTAACAGTCACGAGATGTCACATGACTGTTAGAAGGAGCTGAAAGAACAGACTATTGGTCTTTGTGAGTTGGTTACATAACATCTATGGCACCATGACAGTGCTTTCCCTGGGAGAGAGAGAGAGAGAGAGAGAGAGAGAGAGAGAGAGAGTGAATGCCACCTTGGCAATGGTTTAAAATTGGAAAATAAGTTCGCCCACCTTGGTGCTGTTTTTAAAATTGGGAAACAAGTTTCGTCACCTGCCGAACGGGGACTCATTTCCCGATTTAAAACCAGCTTCAGGGTGGCATTCACTATCTATATTCCCTTTGCATTTTCAAAATCTTCAGAAAAAGGTACCCTGTGTTTCTGTATACTCTAATGCAAACTTGCAGGCTTTATTTAGTGGAAAGACGGCATTAACTCTAGCACACACCACTGGTAATTAACAGCCTGTCAGAGCAAGTAGGAGGAACCACACTTGTCTATTATTGCTTGTCTCAAAGATCCACAGAATAGGTACCCACTTGTAAAGTTTAACCAAATTCTTTATTGCACTAACTTTTAAAGAATTAGTTTCGGTTAATGTTTAGAATATGATCCCCCTTTCAATCGATTGTTACAGAGGTGTGGCATGATGCAGTGATGGATAGGGTTAGCACCTCCTACCCTTTGCTTTCATAACTGTTAGAGTGAATTCACAATAATAGCAGTATTTGACAGGCCTAGCCTCTCCTACTCATTGCTTTGCTCACAGTGATTGGAAGTGATTAATATGTTCATTTCCCCTTGCAGCTGTTTTAAAATTGGAAAATGAGTTCCCAATTTTAAAACAGCAGCAGAAGGGGGGAAGAATTCCCTCTAATGCTGAGTAAAAAGCAAACTGGTGAGAGGGGCTAGGTCTATCAATCATTGCTACTTGCAACGATTGATCGGAAGGGGTACCAGATTGTAAAGACTAACCCATTTTCTGATTTTAATTCAGTGGCAGGGAGGGGGGAATGCAAAACACAAAGAAAGCAAAGGGTGGGAGGGGCTAGGCCTGTCCATCATTTTTGCACAATGATCCATGGAAGGATGATCATGTTCTTAAGTTTAAACTTTACTTTTTTGAGAACTGATAGTCAACTGGAGAAATGGGAACTTATACACTCACCTTTTATTAAAATATATAAATTATTATTTGTTTCATGTTGATTGTTTCAGATAATATAAACTCTTTCTCTCTTTGTACAGGACCATGAAAAACTAAGAATTGAAGAGGAAAAAAAGATATGTCCTCATTTTTATAATTTAAACTTTGATCCTATGTTAACAGGAAAGATCACCCATCTCTTAAAGGAAGGAATTAACTTTGTTGGAAAAAGAGAGGATTCTGATATTCCACTTCTTGGCCCAAGGTATGAATAAATATATTTTATGAACATCTTATTTTATTTTGAATATTGGTGGCCCAAGCAGAAGTCAGCTGTATTTGTTACTTTCTTTAGTGTTTTTTTTTTCATAGGTCATCATTTTATTCTCAATTTCAAAATAGGGAAACATTACTTTTAAAAAAAAAATCTGCTTTTAAATGGTGATACCAGATGACCATACAAATTAGAGCTGCATAACAAATGATTTCCACAGCTCCAAGCCAAGCTCCAATCCTGTGCCAAGCAATAGAAGCCATTTGCCATCATCTTTTCTTGCTTATTAAGATGTTCAGAATGTAGCAAATTTGTCATGTTAAGTCTGAATCTTCTCTGTCTGTTGATAACACAAGGCTTTGTGTAGTTATATATTAGTTGGGGTGTTGTCAGCAGTGGCCTAGTCAACTTAAACTGGATTCTTCTCAGGGTCTCTTAAGTGGAAAAGTGCATATATAGAGAACTGCACTGGGCACTGGAACCAGCCTGTTCTGCACTGACATTATAGGCTTGAGGAGAAGGTGTAAAGGTGGGCATCATGTGTTGGGAAATACCCAGTGGTGTAACTATGCCAATGTAGCCAATGGTGCATTGGGGATGATGAACGAAAGGGGGCCCGCTGCCCTCCTGCCTGAAACGGAAAAAAATTTAATCAAGTAAAAATGTAAGCCTGTTCTGCACTGACATTATAGGCTTGAGGAGAAGGTGTAAAGGTGGGCATCATGTGTTGGGAAATACCCAGTGGTGTAACTATGCCAATGTAGCCAATGGTGCATTGGGGATGATGAACGAAAGGGGGCCCGCTGCCCTCCTGCCTGAAACGGAAAAAAATTTAATCAAGTAAAAATGTAAGTTTTTTTTAGTTATGTTTATGTTAAAATTTACTATGTCTACGAACAATAATTTTTTTCACCCGAAGCATGTTTATTGTTAGCTAGTTGCACAGCACAAGCGAAACTGAAGTGAATAAAGGTGAAATGGTATTAGCATAGCTGCTGCTTCCAGGACAATCTTTAAGGATTTTTTATTTTTACCAAAAAAAATAATTTTCGGAGAGCCCACACTAAACTTTGCATTGGGACCCACTTTTTCTAGTCGACACTGGAAATGCCTTTGGACTCCTGAATCCACTGAAAGCCACCATGAACTCCAGAATATATCTGAATATATGTGTGGACAGAGTACCTGGCAATGTTGCATGTTCATCTGTATGGAAGGAGTACTTTCAAGGTGACAATGCAGCCATCCACCCTGCC
This sequence comes from Mastigoproctus giganteus, assembly GCF_048544385.1. Classification (NCBI taxonomy): domain Eukaryota; kingdom Metazoa; phylum Arthropoda; class Arachnida; order Uropygi; family Thelyphonidae; genus Mastigoproctus; species Mastigoproctus giganteus. Next base: position 54,805,805 of record NC_143575.1, read on the forward strand.
AAATGTATGAAAGAGTGAATACAAGGAAGACTTCAAGCATTTGACTTCTTTTTTCCTTTGAGCAGCTGTAGTAAGAACCGGAAAATTAATTCCTTTGAGCAGCTGTAGTAAGAACCGGAAAAGTGTGTTCCTCGGAACAGATCTCTGCCCACCTCACCCTAAGGAATTTAGGCCAATTTTGTTATATGAGTGGTCCAGTATTCCTCAAATATACCAATGGAAATCCAATACGCTGTTAGTCATGGTCCGAATACAGGTCCATGACTAACAGTGTGACTGACCAGGCAGTGTAATATTGGCATTTCATTAGGACCATATCTGAATTTGAGACTGTACCCATCAAGTTAAAGCAGACTTTCATAAGTCTCTTATTTGAGAAAGGAACAATGGTGATCCTGGAATTTTATAGTCAGTTGACGGGCTGTATGTCCCAGCAAAATTAATTTAGTCTTTAAATATTACCAGCTGCAAGCATTTTTTAAGACTGTATATGGTGAAATCCATCATGATATTTTTATTTATAAATTCAGGGTAACAAACTTTGAATGTGGATTATGATATTAAGTGTACTTTGGTCAGAGGGTTTCAAATGGATGTCATTTATTTTGACCTTTCATTTGACCTTTGACACTGTTTCTGTCCTGCCTTTATGGTCCAAATTAAATCAGTATTGTATAATATTAGGTATACAGTATTGTATAATATTAAGACCAAACCCTCCAGCATATGACAGCACGACAAAACAAATGGCCCTCAGTCCCCAGTGGCTTTCACTCTCCCTCTTACAGCAGCGAGAGGATCAGAGTGGAAGCAGAGGGTGCTAAGAATCTCTAGGTACGACCAGGCTGCTATGCACGGAAACTGAACTTCGCCTGTTACAAAGTAAGCTCACTCATCAGTGAAGACAGGATATTAGAGCTGGAAAAGGAATTAGAAAATGTAAATTGCAATATCATCAGTTTGGCTGAAACAAGAAGAAGAAATGAATCCCTTATAAGTTTATCAAGTGGAAATCTGCTGTAGACCAAGGGAAACAGTGTAAGGAATGAAGGTGGAGTTGGGTTTCTGGTCCATAAAGATTTAAAAAACAACATTTTGGAATTCAAAAGTACATCACCAAGTGTGTCAAGACTAATACTCAGGATTTCTAAGAGGTACAAACTAAAGGTTATAATGATTTATGCACCAACATTGAGCCATGATGATGAAGAGGTTGAAGAAATGTACACCGAAATTGAGAGTCTTCTAGATGAGCAGAAAACCCACTACACTATTATTATGGGGGACTTCGATGCTAAGGTTGGAAAAAGACAAAATAGCGCAGAAAGGGGAACTATAGGAAATTTTGGAATTGGTGAAAGAAATGAAAGAGGCGAAAGACTTGTGGAATTTGCAGAATCTCAAGGATTGTCAGTAATGAACACTTTTTTCAAGAAAAGGGTGAATAGAAAGTGGACATGGAAGAGTCCAAATGGATTAACAACTAATGAAATCAACTTCGTCCTCACTAACAGAAGATATATTGTGAATGATGTTACCGTCCTGAATAAGGTAAATGTTGGAAATGATCACAGAATGGTAAGATGTACACTTGATGTAGGAAAGGAAAGAAAAAAACTGACTCGAGTAAATAATACAAAGGTCTTTGAGATAACAGAAGAGGAGAAAAAGCAGTATGTACTGGAACTTAAGAACAAGTTTGAGCTTCTGCAGACTGCTCAGAACCAAGATATCGATGAGGAATATTACAACTTTCTGAAAGTGATAAAGCCCAAGAAACCTATAGGGAAAAATAAATCCAAAGAAGAAAAAATTAATCAAGAAACACTTGTTATGATGAACTGAAGGCAAAAAATGAAGAGCAAGATAAACACTGACATGGAGAAAATTGAGTATACTGAGTTATGCAAAGCCATTAGAAAGAGACTCAGAGAGGACATAAGAAAATTTAACACAAGAAAAATAGAACAAGCATTAAGGGAAAACAAAGGATTTAAATCAGCAGCCATGAGCAGTAATACAGAAAGACAAATGATACTGAAACTGATTGTTTGTTTGTTTGTTTGTTATTTGGTTTTTAGGAGCATTAGCAACTAAGGCAATATTGCTCCGTGGATATGCGGTGGTCATTCCCTGACCTTTCCGCATCCTCCATATTTGGTGGTCACGGGCTCAAACCTCGGTCTAATCAAGAAGCATGTGCTATGCACTGCTGCTCCTGCCCACCTGGCTACGGAGGCGCCGACTGAAACTGAAGAATAGTGATGGTGCACTTATAAACAGCAGAGAAGGCATAATTCAAATAGCAGAAGATTACTATAGAGAATTATACAAGGAGCGAGGGAATGATGCCAGCAGTGGGGAAGATGGATTGCAAAGTAGCAACACATACGAATATTCTTCCTGATGAGGTAGAACATGCATTGAAGAAAATGAAGAATCAGAAAGCTCCGGGGGAAGATGAAGTTACTGTAGAGTTGTTAAAATTGGGAGGAAGAGACATAACACAAAAACTGCCAAGGCTCTTCACAAAGTGCATTAGAAAAGGTGTGATGCCTAAGCAGTGGAATAATGCAATCATAGTTTTGCTGCATAAGAAAGGAGATAAATCAGAAATTGGAAATTATAGTCCAATTAGCTTGTTATCCCACATCTACAAGTTGTTCACAAGGGTCATTACTAACAGATTAGAAAGAATACTTGATGAGAATCAACCGAAAGAGCAACCTGGCTTTAGGACAGGATTCTAAACTATGGATCACCTTCATATAATATCACAGCTAATGGAGAAAGCAAATGAATATAAAACACCATTATGCCTGGCATTTGTCGATTATGACATTTGACTCCATACAGCATAAGGCAATGTTTCGGGCACTGGAAAGACAAGGCATAGATACCCCACATATTATGATTTTGAAGAAAATATATGAGAATGCTACCTCCTTTATTAGACTAGACAAAGACAGTAGGAAATTTAAAATCGAGAAAGTGGTTCGACAAGGAGACACAATATCTCTGAAGCTGTTTAATGCTGCCCTTGAGGAAGCTTTCAGAAGATTATACTGGTCGCAGAAAGGAGTCAATGTGAAAGGAGAGTACCTAAACTATTGACGATTTCAGATGACATTGTGGTCATAAGCCATGATCCCAAAGAATTAGAGGAAAATCTCAGTCAGTTATGCACAGTTAGTAAGGATTTTGGACTAAAGATGAATATGGCTAAAACAAAAGTAATGATGAACAAGTATGCCACAGAAAGGGAAATAATGATTGAAGGAGCAGTAATTGAAAAGGTGGAGTCATATACTTATCTGGGACAAGTTATTAGCTGTAATAATGATAAATGGCTGGAATCAAGAGAAGAATAAATTTTGGATGGATAGCATTCAGGAAATATAGTCACATACTGAAGAGCAATATCCCAGTTTGTCTGAAATGAAAAATAATGAACCAATGTATACTCCCCACCATGACTTATGGAAGTGAAACTTGGGCACTCACCAAAAGAATGGAAGAGAAGCTGAAAACTACACAGCGAAGAATGGAACAAATTATATTGGGAATCAGACTGTTAGATAAGAAGAGAAACACATGGATTAGGCAGCAAACTCAAGTAAGGGACTTCTTATCAAAACTAAAGAACTAAAATGGTCTTGGGCAGGACACATAGCTCGAAGACATGATGACAGATGGACTAAGAAAATAACAGAATGGTACCCAAGAGGAGCTAGAAGAAAACCTGGAAGACAAAGGCAGACATGGATAGATGAAATTCATGAGTTTGTGGGTAGTAAATGGATGGCCAGTGCTCAAAATAGAAGGAAATGGAAAGTTGCTGTAGAGGCCTTCATCCTGCAGTGGATTGAAAATGGCTGATGATGATGATGATGTATAATATTAAAGACAGCAACCTGAGATCATTTTTTTTTATTATTATTGTTTCAAACAGTAGACATAAAATAGGATAGACTAGTTAGAAGCTTCAGAAGAGCATCAGATAGGTACAGAAATTTGCAGGGTTCAGTTTTGGAGTCTATGTTGTTTGAAATTTCCATTAGTGACATAGTTAATTATTGATACCTTAATGAATCAACCAAATGCAACAGTTTTGTAAGAAATCAACTTATAACTGTAGTATTAATTCGTAACATTTACAAGCACACACTGTCTTCTGGTAAATGTTAAGAGTTAGTACTATAGTTATACATTTAGTATTCTGATCAAGGTTGAACTGCTGTGTTAGTAGTAATGGCAAATGATGCAAAAAAAGCAAGGTTATATAGCGTCAGCCAAAAAAAAAACCCATCTATACAGTTCACCCATCTGTACCATCCAAGAGTTTGTCTAATTCTTCCTTGGATTTATTCAACCCATCCAATTCCTATTCAGATTCAACAGATGGAAGCCTGTTCCAACAATCAACCACCTGCTGGCTGAATGCAAACTACTGTACATCTAACCTGCAACTATCCTTCTCAATTTGAATTTATGCCCCCCTCATTTGTAGTCTCAGCAAGTGGAAGAATGATATTAACATTCAGCTTATTCAAGGCTTTAAACACCTCAATCAGATCTCCCCACAGTTACCTGGTCTCAGGACACTGACATTTTCATAAATAAGCTTTTTCTAAGTAATAGCACCGTTTTGTTCCTTCAACAGTCTGATTGTCCTTCTCTACACCCATTTCTGCAGTTCTTCATCCTTCCCAAAGTGAGGCCTCCGGACCTGTATACAGTGCACAAGATGTGGCCTAACCATGGTCTTATAAGGGAACATTTGCTTGTCCCTGCTAGCAAATGTTCTGTATATCATTGTTAAAAGCAGAAGAGCTGGCCTGACAGCATTTCTGCTGTCTGCGCTGCTCAGAGAATTTCATGTCTGATTGCACAATTACCGCCCAGGTCTTTTTCATTCTCTGCTACCTTGAGTGTAGTATCACACAGTTGATAAGTTTCTCTGGGGTTACTTCTACCCATGTGCAGTAACTGGCATTTGTCAATGTTACTAACTTCAACTGCCATTTCTCAGCCCATCTACCCAATTTTCCTAGATCTTGATGCAGTAGCTCAAACCATGACTGTCATTAATCACCCTGCAAACCTTTACATCATCTTCAAACTTAGACATTAAGTCTGATATACCTTCATAAATACCATTGATAAATATTGAAAACCACAATGCATTGAACCTTGAGTGCTGAGCCCATTGTGGTTTTCAATAATAACATAATAACATTAGTTATTATGTTATTGTTTCCATAATAACATTAGTCCACGAAGAGCAATGCCCATTGATAACCACTCTGTCTTCTTTCACTTAACAATCCCTTATCCATATCAGTAATTTGCCTTTAATGCCAAATTGTTCCAGTTTGTACAGCAGTCTTTTATGTATTATTGTATCAAATGCCTTCTTGAAATCCAAGTATATGATGTCAAAATTATTTTTTGAGATCCCTAGTCATTACATCATGGTAACTTTTCAGATTGGTAAGAAAAGAAAGAACAGCAAATCCATGCTGTGATTGCAGTATAATTGCATGCCTATTCAGATGGTCCTGCATTACTTTAGCATCAGCATTAGTAGAGGCACATAATGCAAAAAAAGCAAGCTTATACAGCATCAGCCAAAAAAAAAAACCCCTTCCCATTTCACCCATCCATTGGTTCCAAATGTTTGTCTAGTTCTGCCTTGAATTTATTTAAGCTATCAACTTCCACGGCAACAGATGGAAGTTTGTTCCTGCAGTCAACTACCCACTGGCTAAAGGAAAATTGCCACACATCTATTCAACAACTTTCCTCAATTTCAGTTTATGACCCCTCAGGTTTGTAATCTGAGCAAGAGGAAGAATCCCATCAGCATTAAGCCTGTTCAATCCATTCAAGGCCTTATACACCTCAATCAGATTGCCTCATGGGCGGTGCCTCCGTAGCCAGGTGGCCAGGAGCAGCAGTGTGTAGCACACACTTCTTGATTAGACCGGGTTCGAGCCCATGACTACCAAATATGGAGGATGCGGAAAGGTCAGGGAATGACCACCGCATATCCCCTGAGAAATATTGCCTTAGTTGCTAATGCTCCTAAAAAACCAAAATAACATAACATAACATAACATAACATAACAGCCTCACAGGTGCCTGGTCTTCAGACATTACAATTTGCAGAACTTAAGCCTTTCTTTGTAAGAGCACCGCTTTGTTCTAATCACCAGTCTTGTTGCCTTTCTCTGTACTCATTCTAGCAATTCTACATCCTTCCTAAAATGAGGCTTCCAGACCAGTACGCAGTACTGAAGGTGTGGCCTGACTATTGCCTTATACTAGGGGATAATCACCTTATCCCTGCTCGCCAAGTTCCTGTATATCATTGAGAAAACCCCCCCCATGACCTACTCTGGCAGCCTGTCTTGACTGCTCGGAAAACTTAATATCTGACTGCACAATTACCCCCAGGTCTCTTTCATTCTCCACTACCCTGAGTGTATTATTGACCAGTTGGTACTTTTTTTTCTGCTACCCATATGCAGTACTTTCCAGTACTTTTCAGTTTTTTTGTTAGTGTTAAACTTCAGTTGCCACTTCTCAGCACTCTGCCCAACTTTTCCAGATCCTGATGCAGCAGCATATTGTCATTACTATCATTAACAACCCTGCCAACCTTTGTATCATCTGCAAACTTTGACATTAAGTCGCCTCCGTAGCCAAGTGGTCAGGAGCGGGAGTGCAGTAGCACACGCTCTTTGAGTAGACCGGGATTCAAGCCCCTGACTGCTGAATACGGTCGATCTGCCAACCCGCACTGGACCAGCGTGGCAGATTATGGTCCATTTCCCTCAGCATGAATTGTTGAGGTGGCTTCCATCCTGCAGTGGGTTGATAATGGCTGCACTTTACTTTTTTTTTACTTTTATACCTTCGTCGATATCATTAATAAATATGCAAAACAACAATAGGCCCAGCATCGAACACTGGGGGACTCAACTAATAGCATTAGTCCACGTAGAGCAGTGTTCCATTTATTACCACTCTCTGTCATCTTCCACTCAACCATCCCTTTATCCATTGCAGCAACTTGCCCTTAATGCCATACTTCTCCAATTTGTACAGCAGTCTTCCGTGTGCAACAGTATCAAAAGCTTTCATGAAATCCAAGTATATGATATCAAAATTATTTTTTGCATCCAGTTCCTTTGTGACCATGTCATAGTATCCGATTGGTCAGATAAGACTTCCCTTTAACAAACCCATGCTGTGTCTGAATTATTACTGCTGTCTTGTCTAGATGATCCTGCAATGTTTATTTAACTAGTGACTTCATTATTTTCCTGGAACAGAAGTCAAACTAACAGGTCTATAATTACTCATATCACCCTTTGATTCCCTTTGTGAATTGGAGATACATTTGCACATCTGCAGTCCATCAGGACTTTCCCTGGGTCCAAGGATGCTCTCATAATTATGGCTAAGAGTTTGCTTATTTCCCTTGCCATCTCCTTTAATATAACTGGATAAATCCCATCCATCCCAGGTGCCTTTCTGCTGTTTAATTTCAAAAATTTCTCCTCCACTTTGTTCTCCGTTATTACAGAATTATTTAGCTCACTGCCAGAGTTTGATACACCTCTAGCATTACCCTCACTGAATAACTCCTCATGTGTAAATGTTGATGAAAAATACTCATTCAGTTTGCTAGCTACCTGAGCGCTGCATCAAGGTGACCTATCAGATTGGTTAGATAAAACCATCCCTTAAGAAATTCATGTTGTGATTGTAGTATAATTGCATGCCTGTCCAGATGGTCTTGCATTACTTCTTTAACCCATAATCCCTAGAACAAATATTAAGCTAACTGGTCTGTAATTACTCATGTAACCTTTTGATTCCCCTTTATGAATTGCGGATATATTCGTACCTCTCTAATCCATAGTGACCTGAATCCAAGGTTGCTCTCATAATTATGGCTAAAGGCTTACTTACATCGTTTGCTGCCTCTTTTAATGTGACTGGATAGATCCCATCCACCCAGATGCCTTTTTTTATGTTCAGCTTCTAAAATTCCTCCTCCCTTTTCTTTTCAGTTATCACAAAGTTATTTAACTCCCCATTAGAATTTGATAAACTTCTGGTATCCCCTTCTCTAAAGAATTCCTCATGTGTGAATGTAGATGCAAAATACTTATCCGATTTGCACACAGCCTGAGTAGTGTTATCAACAGTTAATCCATAGACACCAAGTGGCCCAATGTGATTCAACCCCTTCCTTCTATTGTTAATATAAACATAGAAGTCTGCTATTTTTCTTTGTATTCTTTGCCAGAGACCTCTCATAATCTGCCTTAGCTTGCTTAACATCCTTTGTGACTTGATTACAGACCAATTTATATCTACCATAGGCTTCTGAATCACCCAATAATTTATATGCATCCCATGCACTTTTCTTCTCTGCCACTTGTGTAATAGTCCATCTGACCTCCATTTAGGTCAAAACCTTGAACAGTATTTCTTCATTGGTATGAAAAGCCTATTAGCTTCTATAGTTACTTCTGTGAATGCTTCCAATTTAGAATTTGCTGTTGGTAACATCATCAGTTGGCTCCAGCCCCACTGCACACAATTTAAAATCTGTCTTAATATAATGTGTTCACTCTTATGAAACAAAAGTCCTTCCCCTTACCCCTGACTGTAGTTATGTTTTTAATTAAATTCCACATTAGTACACTGTGATCCCTGCCACCCAGTGGGTCTTTTACTTGCAGATTCTTAATGCATGTAGAATCACTGCTGATAACCAGATCAAGAGTATTGCTTCCTCTTGTTGCCTCTCTAACATTCTGCTGTAGGAAACAGTCATCCAAGAAATCTACAGAAGGCTTGCTAGTATTGTGAGTGACCAGCCCACAAATTCCAGTTAACATCTGGAAAGTTAAAATCCCCCATTATAAGACATTGGGATTTACTGGCCTGCTCTATTTCTCGAATAGCTGTTTGATATATTCATCACAGTTATTAGGCCAATAACACACTTCTATTTTCAATTTTGTTTTCCCAGTGCTTATATCATACCAAACTGACTCTACATTGCACTCATCACCCATGTCAACTGCCTTAGATTTAATATGCTTCTTAACTAAGATCACAATCCTTCCACCTCTACTGTCCTGTCTCTCTCCTGTATACATTGTACTCCCCATATCAACATCACTTATTATTATTATTAATAGCCATCTGGTGCAAGGAAGCCTGAGGCTTATGCTGCACCAGGAAAAAAAGAGAGAGAGAGAGAGAGAGAGAGAGAGAGAGAATCACCAAGAAAGACAAGAATGATGTAGGAATAGTGAAACCACGGTGTTACTCAGACATTAACCCCATACTCACCAGATGTGAGCCCACGGGGTTAATGTCTGAGTAACACCATGGTTCCGCTATTCCTACAATGTCTGCATTTGATGACTTAATCATCAAATTTATTTACAGTTCTCCTAGCATTAGTGTATATGCAAGTATACTTGCACATGTTCTTACTCTTAGTTATCCTAACACAGCCCACATATTTATTTGTTCCATCATGACCCACAGCAGGGCCGAAGTCCCAGACACCTTGCTTTCCGGGCTGCTGCATGTACCAACCTAATTATTAAGAAGTGTTGTTGATGTGATTAAGTTATCTGTTTAAATTTTATTTAATGTAATATTTTTTTTCCCTTTCTTATTCATCATTTTATCTTGAGAATTTTGTATTTGGTTAGGCAAATTAAATCCAATTTAATGTACATAAGCCAACACTAATATGAATAATATCGGCTATTTATACTGGCATCAAACTTAACAAAGTGGCACTGGTGCTGAGAGTTGTCCAAATATGTTGACACCCTTGGGGATCATCTATAAGACCATCATTCACAGTATCCCTGCATAAATTTTAGTCGGGAAATTAGGTACAATTACTTGGAAATTGGTGCCTCCGTAGCCAGGTGGGCAGGAGTGGCAGTGCATAGCACACGCTTCTTAATTAGACTGGGGTTTGAGCCCATGACCACCAAATATGGAGGATGCAGAAAGGTCAGGGAATGACCACTGCATATCCCCAGAGTAATATGGCCTTAGTTGCTAATGCTCCTAAAAACCAAATAACAACAACAGCCTGGAAATCTCATAGAGAGAGATATATAAATATTTGAAATTGTTTATAGTATCTATGTTAAAATTTTATCCTGTATAATAACAGATGTGAATGAATTAATTTTTAAAAATTAATAAATGGGAATTAATGCAATGCACTCTTCTTTTAGCATACAGGAAAGACATGCTGCTGTAACATGGCATGATAATGGTGCTATTACGTTGGAGAAATGTAGTAGTGACTGCCGTATATTGTTGAATGGCGATGCAGTACTTGCTCGTGCACTACTCTCTGACAATGATAGGTGAGCTAAATTTTAAGCAATTCTATAATTTAATTACATGCTTAAATGCAATCTTAATAATTTTCCAAAGACAGTTACATATTTGTCACCCTTGGCGACTGTCAAAGAAGGTATTTTATAATTGCATAAAATTGATCTCCTTGGGCAGAGATCAAACTGATTAAAAAATGTTTACACACATAATCACTTTTATTGCAGATTGTTCCATGGAGGACAGCTTTCATCTGGAAGATGTCAGTTACAATGAACAACGGGCCTCCTTTCACCATGATAATACTCGCATCCATTGTGGCATCAACTCCACGAGACCATGGAAGGTGTTCTCAGGTGTCTGGACAGAAGGAAATGCTACAGTTTAGCAGTAGAGCAAAGCACTGGCTTGATCTGGTGAATACTGCATTCTACCACACAAATGTTTTATGGGATTGATGTCAGTGAAATTTGGCAGTCAGGAGAGCACACAAAACGTTTTGATGTGATCCTAAAACTACTCCTCTACAATGTGGGCCTTGTGTCATGGAGGGTGTTGTTTTGCCGAAAGAGTCCATTGCCATCTGGATACATGGTTGCTATGTTGGACAAAACTTGGGCATAAACACTGCTGAGGTAGGATTTGGTGGTGAGGTTGTATTAGAAGGAGATGAAGAATCCAGTGACATCCATGAAAACATCCCCCAAACCATGATACCACATGTTATAGAAAAATATTCTATAACAATATCTTTTGGAAAAAAAAAAATTCATTATGAATGCACTCTCTCTTTTTTTCTCACGACAAAATATTTGAATTATTTTTCAATTTGACACCAGATTTTGGCAGTTTGTACCAGGATTTTTAATATGTAATATTAATTAAACATTTGTTACCAGAACAAATACAAAAAATCCAAGAAGGTATCATGGTCATATGCTTTAAAAAAAATTTTTTTTTTTAAATCTCTTATAAGCATAATTTTCCTTGCAAGATGGATGGATGGTGAATAATTTGACATCTATTGTTAGATTTGTGCTTAATCAAAACTTACAGGCTTAGGTAATGACTTGAAATCGCTCTTATGATGTTATATGTATACTTGAAAGGCTTTCGATATGAAACTTGTTATTCCTTGTTGTTTGTTTAGTACTGGCTGCAGATTTGTTTCTTTGTATGCAATGTCCCAATATGGAAATATATTTATTATAAGAAAATAATTGTTTCTGTATATATTAATGATATTGAAGAAGGTATATCAGAAATATGATACGAAGGTTGGCAGGGTTGTTAATGACAGTGCGTACTGCAACAGGATCTAGAAAAATTGAGCAGATGTGCTGAGAGATGGCAACTGAAGTTTAACATTGACAAATATAAAGTTCTGCATATGGGTAGCAGCATCCCCAGAGTAACATGTCAACTGTGTGGTACTATGCTCAGGGTAGTGGAGAATGAAAAAGACCCGGGGATAATTGTGCAGTCAAATATGAAGTTTTCTGAGCAGTGCAGATGGTTTGCAAGAGTAGCTCATGGTGTCTTGTCAATGATATACAAGAATTTTTCTAGCAGGGATAAGGAGGTGATTATCCCCTTGTATAAGGCAATGGTCAGGCCACACCTTGAGTTCTATATACAGGTCTGGAGGCCTCATTTTAGGAAGGATGTAGAGCTGCTGGAATGAGTACAGAGAAGGGCAAAGAGATTGGTGAATGGAACGAGGGGTTGCTCTTACAAAGAAAGGCTTAAGTTCTGCAGTTTGCAGTGTCTGGAGACTAGGCACCTGCAAGGGGATCTGATTGAGGTGTACAAGACCTTGAATGGTTTGAGCTAACTCAATGCTGATGGGATTCCTTCTCTTGCCCAGATTAATCACCTGAGGGGACATAAATTCAAATTGAGGAAAGACGGTTGTAGAATAGATGTGTGGAAATTTACCTTTAGTCAGTGGGTGGTTGATTGCTGGAACAAACTTCCATCTGTCATTGTGGAAGTTCACAGCTTAAATAAATTTAAGGTAGAACTAGACAAACATTTGGAGTGAATGGATGGATGAAAAGAGTGAATTCTTGCATTATAAGCCTCTACTAATGCTAAAGTAAAACTTTCAAAATTGTTTTTTCAGAACTCAAAAAATAAAATAAATCAAATTTTTGAATTTTACTTTTTGAGAACTCAAACAAACTCAATAATTAACTTTCAATGAATTGCTTGGAATTTTTCCATCTGATGAAGAAATTCTTGTGTTTAAAACTTTTTCAATATATGCTTTTGATACCTTCAGTATATGCTTTCTGAGCACAAATCAGATTTACTTAAAATGAAGGCCTTTCCCTTGTGATCAACTCAGCAGGATCATCTAATCATCTGTATTATGGTAAGCTGGATGATATCTGCAATAAATGCACTAAAACTGTGCTTCGGTCAACCCTCCAAACACTTCTTTCTAAAAGACACTTCACTAATTCAGTTCTTCAAACAAGGAATGAAGTGCAAATAGACTATAATCTTTGGGCATATTTAAAAAGAGACCTTGCTACTATAGGCAAACTGTAAAACAGTATGAACTTTATTGCAAATAAAATATATAGAGTTAAAATACAGAAATGATTTTTGGGCTTTTGACAAATGCATAGATGAATGCAATAATTATCTCAGAATGCAGAGGTAAAGACTATTATTGTTTTTGGTTATTTATATTATGCTTATGTTTATCCAAAATTGAAATGTAATTAGTTTATGAAATACCTCTGGATGTTTTATAATTGGAATCATGTATTTTATTTTTGATTTTGACTTATTACAAAATGTTATTTCCATATTGCCAATTTAACAGCACTCAGGATCAGTAGCACAATTAACCTGTTCAGTCCATTAGCTGTGTTAACAATGAATTCCTTGCATCATTAAGAGTCAATTCTGATTTGCTCTTTTCTTTTATCTGCATAAATGTAATACTTCTCTGTCTGTCTGTCTCTCATGTTTTCTAGCCTAACCATTACTGGGATACTGTTACAAATTAATTTATAGTAACTATAACTATTATATGCTTCAGAGCTTCCAGTCACTTTATAACTGTACCATGCCTTCTTTTTTCTTCTATTAGCCAAGCCAGTTCTGTATTTATTTACCTCGGACTCATCTTCATGCCATATATTTTTAATGGCATGTGTGCATTTGTAGCTATTGTGACAGTGACCTTCAAGTTACTTAGCAATTCTCCTGTGTTCACTCTCTACATACTTCTCAACTGTCTTCTTGGTTCATAATTCATATCAGGCGGTGAAATGTCGTAGAGTGTTGTAATTCCCTTTTCAGAAAGCGAAATCTCTGCTTTACCATTAAATACCAAGACATTCCCTGTTGTCATCTACATTAGCACTCCATGATCACTCCCTGCTAAGAGTTTTTGTACTTTCAACCCTGTGATACTATTCAGAGAGTGGGTGTTGATCAGATTGACAATATTCTTATTCTTAGTGCTTTTTCTGACATGCTGATGTAAGTAACAATTATCTAGTTGATTTTAAAATTTTGTCCCCCATGGTGAGTTTCCATTCTGGTTGTCCAGTTAATAAGAGAAAGATTGAAATCTGCAATAAGAAGTTATAAAGGTGTTTATTCACCTTTATAACTATGTTGTAAATAGTGAGCCAACCACGAATTTACATAGCTGAATAAGCAAACAAAGATTGCAAACAATACCCTCATTTGAATAGTTCACATTGTGAATTCGTTCATAAAGAGTTTCCCCTACTCATTACACTTTGAATAATCATACTTCCCAAGTAGGGAAGGCTATTATTATTTATTCTGAGTTGAGTGGCACCACCCATTCAGGTGGTGCCACTCAACTTTTCTTCTTTTGCTATTTAGAGAGAATTATTTGTTGGTTTGAGAGAGTTGTAGCACTGAATGGTATTTATAGAGGAAAGTTGCGTTAATCTGACATATGAAGCTTTGAATGTATTCGTCTATCTATTTTTGTGGCTTTATGCAACTAGGTTATCCAACAACGTTATTTATGCTCAGTCCATTAATTTTTCATATGATGGCATATTTTTCTCAATTAGAAATTGATTCTGAAGGATGATTTTTAAGTGTGAGTGGAGTAAAGGTTTTGATGTGGTTAGAGGTTGATAATACTCGATTAAACCATCTCATTATCCAGTATTCGTGCTCTTAGATGCTCTTAGGTGAAGTCAAGAAAAATAAAATATCAACAATAAATAACAAAAATAAAAATTAAGGAAATAATAATAAATAAAAAAAAAAACCCGTATGCATCCAACTAATCTTTTGAACTTTTCAGCATTTTGCAAATATAATCTAGCAGGTTGCAGTTCTGTGTACTTTTTGAAGAAGCTCGGTGCATTTTTTTTTAAAATGTGGAGATAGTATTCCTGGTGGAGTTAAAGACAGTAAAGGAAGAAAGCGGTTTGGGAATTACAATATGGTCAGAGATGAAAGTGAAGAAAGGAGGTCATAATCCTTGTGTGATTATGATCTATCTCTATGAGCAAATGGTTGATAAATTGTCGATAGGACACAGTGAGCCTTCGTTGCAGCCTGTTTATACTACCCACAGAACATCATGCCCAATCGTATTATAATTCCCAAATCCCCTTCTTCTGTTGTTTTTAATTTAGCTCCACTAAGTGTATAAGTTACTTGGGGATAGCCATTTCCCAAGTGTAAGACCTTACATTTTATGCATTAAAACATAGTGCTGCTACTTTTTTGACCAACCCCAAAGCGTATCTTTCAGTCTTTTTGAAGAAGCTCTGCATGTTGCTGATCATTAACTAATTTCCTGATCTTCACATCACACCCTCATCCCATCATTTTTATACTCTGGCACGATTACCAGGTATGATAATCATATTTAGCAGTCATGGGCTTTAACCATAGTCTACTGTACTGTAGCTTCTGTCCACTTGGCTGAGAAACAATAGTGGTCCCACAACTGAACCTTGGAATCATTATTTTATTATTTTATTTATTTTATTTTATTTTATCTTTTTTTTTTTTTTTTTGGAGTAGATCACCAGATTATATCTTACATTGATATTAGTAGCAAACATGTTTAAATACAGTTGGCTAGAAGATGATTGTCAGTACTGCCTACCATCCTTGTTTTTGGCTTTGGCAAAGCATTGCTTGATATCTTGTTCTTAGCCAAGGGAATTAATTCCCGCACTGCAAGTATCTGTGGTTAATATTCCTCCAAGCAAAGAAGTCTGTGAAGTAATATTAAAGAAATTTTCTGCTGCTGGTTTATTGATTGTGCAAAAGCTGTGTGCTCCATCAAAAGTTGCTTCATTGAATTGCTCTATAAGGAAAAAAATTAAGTGTCTTAATGTTAGAGCTGGTTTAAAGGATGGTGGCATTTTGAAAGGGCTACAAATATTGTAGTCATTGGGAAGAAGGTGGAATTCTTTGAGAAATAAAAAAAATGAAAGAAGGGCAAATATCTGAGTGGCTGATGACTGATTAATGTTGCTTATTATTTAATGGTTTGGCTATAACTTTTCTTAATATGAGGTCAACAAAATCCTAATGAAGTTTCACAGAAACAGTTATTTTTGTAAAATAATAAGAGAACTTTACCTCAGTATAGTATGTAGAACACTTCCGTATGATACTCTCCAGAAATTAAAACGAAAAAAATCGAAAATCTTACATTAGAGTAACAAATAATTAAAAATCAATTTAACACAATTAAAAATAAGAGAATTAATTAAAAGAATTTAATGAAAAAATCTTTCATTAAATTCTTTTAATTCTCTTATTTTTAATTGTGTTAAATTGATTTTTAATTATTTGTTACTCTAATGTAAGATTTTTCGATTTTTTTCGTTTTAATTTCTGGAGAGTATCATACAGATGTTCTGTGTTCTATATTGAGGTAAACTTCTCTTATTATTTTATAAATGGTGATATCAGCATAGAACATATTGAGCATTACAGCTCTGGTTCATACTATCTAATGAGTTATTTTATATTCAGGACCAGTGCACTTTTGAATTGCATTTCGGGTGTGTGCAACACGCTACTTTTGTTGTCATCGAGCGATGCTTCTAAACGATCCATAATTGGTTCTCCGATACACCACGGTCCACCCTAAACATCGAGCCAATTTATAGTGTGTGAAATCATTTCATAAAAAAAAAAAACAAAAAAAAAAAAAACATGGATGGCATGAACACACACCATCCGTTTTATGCAACAGTGTATGTGAGCAATTCGATGTATGTTGAGTTGCTAATGCGTTTGCATCACTGATGTCACTAATGGTTTCTTGGGCACTTCCGTAGCCAGGTGGGCAGGAGCAGCAGTGCATAGCACATGCTTCTTGATTAGACCGGGTTCGAGCCCATGACCACCAAATACGGAGGATGCGGAAAGGTCAGGGAATGACCACCGCATATCTCCCCGGAGCAATATGGCCTTAGTTGCTAATGCTCCTAAAAACCAAATAAACAAACAAACAAACTAATGGTTTCCACATAGTTTCACACAACTTATGATCACTGATAGTGTTATGCAACTTATTTATGTTAGTTTTTATTAGTTAGTTATTTAGTTATTTTTTGGAGCATTAGCAACTAAGGCCATATTGCCATATTAAAAGTAATATGTTAACAAAACCATACAAACTAATTACCATTAAATTAATTGATTTATTCAAATAACTCAATTTTTTTTATTTTTTGAATAAAGAGTTAACTCTGTTGAGGTAACATTCAGAAGCAACATTGTAGAATATTTTTCTACAAAGTAAGATTTTTGTCAAAAAGTGATACTTGTGCATATATTTTTCATGATTTTTTTTATTTTGGCATCGGTGGTCATTCCCTGACCTTTCCGTATTTGGTGGTCTAATCAAGAAGCGTGTGCTATGACTGCTGCTCCTGCCCACCTGGCTATGGAGGCGCCCTTATTTATGTGAAAAGGCTTTTTTCAGGCCTTCTATTAGTGAAATCTAAGTATGGTATGAGAACTGAATGAAAATAGAATTAGAGTTGAGAAATATGGAAAATATTTTATTTATTTTTTCTAGAGTAAAATGGTTAAAGCATTTTACAAATACTCTTGAAATACTGCATCTCATTGGATTATTTAAGTAATTTTCAAAGAAAACAGCTGTTTTGTTTTCCTCCATGGGCATATGTAAAAATATTTTTTTTCTTCGACGAAACTTAATTTTGAAGAACTTTTCAATTCCATGCATATCACTTTGAATTGTCTTTTTAATTTCATCAAATTTTTTCTTCTCATATTCTTTTTTTTTTAATATCTTGATATGTATTGATAATGAAAATATACTTTTTATCTAGTACTACTGTATTTTTTTGCATTTACAGAGTAAAAATGCAGTTTTTGTACTCTTCTGCAAACTTTGAATTTTTCAAGATTTGCAGTAATAATATAATAACAAATATTATTGATCCATATATTATATATTTTGGCTCTCAAGTGTACAGAGGACTGGTTTCTGCTGATACACGATGCCAAAATAAAAAAAATCATGAAAAATATATGCACAAGTATCACTTTTTGACAAAAATCTTACTTTGTAGAAAAATATTCTACAATGTTTCTTCTGAATGTTACCTCTTACAGAGTTAATTCTTTATTCAAAAAATAAAAAAAATTGAGTTAATATTTTAATAAATCAATTAATTTCAATTAATTTAATGGTAATTAGTTTGTATGGTTTTGTTAATATATTACTTTTAATTAATTATTAAGACAAGAATTTGATATTAAGACATCAATTTAATGTGTCTTAATTACTTATTTTTCCATTGTAAATAACTGGGATTAGCTAAGTAGGCCCACGTGTGATTTTAAAATGAATTAATTTTTGTTCATTGTTTTCAGAGTAATGTTCGGAACTACACAACTGTATGTTTTCATAAATCCCAAACAATACAGGGATCCAAATAAGCCATTAAACGTGGTTACTTACGAAATGGCTCAAGAAGAGATTGCTGCAAAAGCTGGAATTTCAATGGATGGAGAGGATCAGTCCCTTGGTATGAATTATATGAACCTTGCATATGTTAGGCAGTTTAACTTTTGCAACCAGTAACAGTTACTTCCATACATTTTTTAACAATTTATAGAATATCTCATTTGTTTTACATGTAATAACTTGGCCAATCTTGAATTTACATTGAGTGGTGGCCACTTTATTAGGTACACCTACTTTGAAGCACTGAAAATAGACTAAAATTTAAAGATTGCCTTATATTCAGAGTATAAAATCCTTTGGAAAGATCTGAGTTCAATTTGCATCAATGACTGGAGGAATTTTAAAAGTAACTGTTGTTAATGGGCTTCTGGTAGAGGAATTAGGAATTGCCATCAGTTATTTCATGTTACACACACACACACACACACACACACACACACACACACACACACACACACACACACACACACACACACACACACACACACACACACACACGAGTGACAAGTCTAGTGCTTAATAACTTTTTCTTTTGGTATCTCCTTTCTATGTTGCATAGTCCTGCCAAAACACCTATTGTTCTCTTGTCTAGAGAAATAAAAGTGAAACATACCATTTAAGGCTCCTTCTAGAAGGGCTGTGATGATTGCATATTGAGGTCTCTTATGAGAATTTTATTTTCATTTCTTGAAAGAAAGGAAAAATTTGTTTTGCCAGTTTTACATATGTATATTTCGTCACAAACAGTGAAAAATCTGCGATCTTTAACTTCTCGATCTAAGTGTATTTCATCTGTACATTGCTGTCCTTTTTGTATTTGCATATATATATATTGATGCATATATATATTAGTTGGCACTAGTGTGTAGCTGTGATGGTTGCTTTTATATGTGCTCTTGCTAAATAGTGTATTAATATGGTTTTAAGGTGTTTATTTAAAATTCTTTTGTGAAACTCAAGTATTGTGTGATAAGGCTTGTCAGGTTTGATTATTTATAATCATGGAAAGGTAATATTTATGCTAAATTTATGATAAGTCTGTTTTGGCAGTTAGAGCATTCTTTGCTCCAACTGTCAATTCCAGCTGCCTATGCTTTAGTATAGCACTGGTATCTGAAAGTTTGAAGAGCCACTTTTTGAATTCTACAAGTTATAGATGCAGGGGACTTTAATTAGGTGGAGGGGTTTGTCACATTGATTAGGTGTATCTAATTTTGGGATAAAATATCACCTTATCGGAAAATGATATAGATTTTTAAAGACTTTTGAATTTTAATTAGTAAAGGCCTATACAGCCATATAATAGCACCACTGCTGGAGAAAGACTTGGTGACTTACTCCAGTATTTTTCACTAGAAAACTTTATGAATGAGCTCAAGAATAAATCGATAATGCTAAGAAAGGTCAGTGGAACAAGGAGAAGAGGCCGACAAAGAATGCACAGGCTTGTTACCATCAAGAGCGACACTGGCATGAACATGAAGGACTTGTAAGAAGCTGTTGAGTACCAGACAGCATGGAGGCAGCTTGCCCATAAAGTCTCTGAAAGTTGGCTGTGACTGAATGGATGAAAACAACAACAAACAATATATATTGATATAATTAAATCTATTATGTAGTTCAAATTATATGCATTATAACCTATAATATAAGCCATATCTAAACTATAAATTGTGTTCAAGTACTAGAATTAATAATTATATAATATTGGTGTAGATACACCATAGTTAACCCATAAATTTGAACTACTTCAAATTTATGGGTTAACTATGGTAGTTCATATTTATGGGTTAACTATGGTGTATCTACACCGATATTATATAGTTAATTACCAAAACCAATAAGGATTATGCCTTGTGCAATTTGTTTTCAAATAGAATTAATAATGTATCAATTACTTATGTGCAACTAAGGGTAATTGCAAAGTATGGTAATAGGGATATTAAAACTAATCTTACTGACAGTTAACATATTGAACACTATAAATATTTAAAATTTTTAATATTTAATTCACCTGCTGATTACTGCCTGTATATGTTGATGAGCACTCA
This sequence comes from Mastigoproctus giganteus, assembly GCF_048544385.1. Lineage (NCBI taxonomy): Eukaryota > Metazoa > Arthropoda > Arachnida > Uropygi > Thelyphonidae > Mastigoproctus > Mastigoproctus giganteus. Next base: position 54,826,238 of record NC_143575.1, read on the forward strand.
ACGTGGACTAACACCCATCAATGTACAAGTGAAGGCAATCAATCAAAACCTCTGTTTCTATGATCCATATTCCAGTTTTGACAGATTTTTTTTTAATAGGTACAGAAATTATATCAATGGGGAGTTAATTTAGTTTTAAGCAAATAAAGAACAAAGCAAACAAATTTGGTGTAAACTGGAAATAGGACTGTTGGTTCCTCTATCTATCTATCTATCTATCTATCTATCTATATATATATATATATAGGGATTAATCTAGTCCACGCCGATCGGACACGTGCTTTTGAGCTCCCGCCCTTTTGCCCCTTTCAACGTTTGTCTGCGAGAACCCTCAGTCAAGATATATATATTTCGATTCCTCTTCGGAAGAGCTTTCGAGTAATAATAATTTTGTGTGTGTAGATTTAGCGGAGTTTCAGTTAGGTTAGAAAATAATTTATTAACTTCAGCCATGGAAAGCTGGACATTCCAATAGCGGCTTATTCCACTCCCCGTCCACCCCATCTATTGCCTCCAGCTATGGCCAGCGAAGGTCAAACAACCACAGCAACGGAACCTACAGCTACTGCCAGCAGTGACCAAGATACTGGAAACCACACCCTGCGACAACAGGTGAATACTTCAAGGTCCAAAAGGTCAGTAACTGTTAATACTTATGCTAATACCGTATCTAATGGATTATGCTTGACGCCAGCAAAAACCTCTCTCTCGCGACCAACAATAGTACATACGCGGTCGAACAACGCTCTTACAAATGAAGCAACCGCTATCACTTCCCGGGAAAATGGAATAGTAATTTTCGCTACCAAGGAAAACACTCCCTTAGAACAGTACCTTACAGCGATCGCGGAGAAAGTACCACCGAAAAATATTACCCACGCATCCCGTGTGGCGGGAACTGTGCAGGTGTATTTCAGCCACCCCTCATGGGCGCAAACTATCCTGCAAAATGGAGTAGACATCGGTCTTCATCACCTAGAAGCGGCGCCAATTGCCTTAGCACCAACGAAAGTCACAATTTCAAACGTCCCACCTGAAATCCCTCATCACTTTCTGAGAGGGATTTTATCCAAATACGGATCAGTTACCGGGAAAATATGCACACTCTCTGCAGCAACCACGAAACCGGAATTTTCGCATATAAAAAGCTTCCGCAGGCAAGCACTTATGCACTTCGCCAACAATGACGCAGCAAACATCCCAAAACTCATCAACACCGATCTAAACGGAATAACTTACACCTTCTATACCTCCATTTCCTCACAATGTTTCTTCTGCCACGAAGAGGGTCACATCAGGAAAAACTGCCCGCATATCTCTAACTCTTCTGAAAGTAATACCGAAATTCAGGCGGCACCAACCTGGGTCAGGCCAGATGCACAAAGCGAGCTGACTGTTGGAGAAAATGGGGATGCTGAAGAAACTGTCAAACAGTCTGTGATGCTCCCCACAACAAACTCTTTAGAAAAAGAAAATTCAAAAACCACAGAAGACCAGGACGCAATCTCTTCAGGAGACCGAAGAGTTTTATCTCAAAAGCAACCCCCAAGGCAGACCATGTCCAAAGCCACAAAACAGAAGAAGACAACGCACACGGCGGCAGGAAAAGAGCAAACCGCAAACAAAAACAACAGGGGCGACGAAAATAAATACAGAACACCACAGAAGATAAACGGCCAGATCTCAAGTAAGTCCATCATACCACCGAGTATGGAAATAAATAAACAGCTACAAACTACTGACGATCCAAATGAAGAAGAACCCGAATTTCTGGGCACTGAAGAAGAGACCAACTGTGATTCTCACTATTCAAGTGCTTCAGAGGACGAGGAAACCGATTTTCCCTACACTAAAGGTCCTTTAACTGTGGAGAAACTACGATCCTTTCTACGGGAAGTACGCGGCTCGCCACAGAAGCTGGTGACAGCTCTGAAGTTCACCTCTAACATACCCGAGCTGATCTCACAACTTACGGGTCTGCGTTCCAAACTAAAAGGAAAGAAAGACAGAGCAGATGTGAATAGATCCAAACGCCTGTACTACTTGATTAACGGGCTTGAACAGCAATATCATCAATCAGGATGTTAACCGCCCCAAAACTTGCAAAACCCTTATCTTTATCCCTGCAGATAATGCTGACTCTTAGCATGCTATCACTTAATGCAAGAGGATGCTCCTCTGCATCGCGCAATAAGCTGATCCTTCACCAGGTCCAACGACATCATGCCGACCTACTCTTCCTACAAGAAACAAATATTAAAACAGACACAAGGCCATCCTTGAAATGGGCAGATTGGCCATATGTTTTTCATCATTCTCCAACACAACAACATCATGGGGCAGGAGTGAGTATCGGCCTTCATCAAAGGTCAGCCTGCAAGCTCAATGTGATAGCAGAGATCGCTGGCTACGCAATTTACGCCCTCCTGGATACACCCCAGAAGGAAACCCTGCACCTTTTTAACATCTACATGCCACAGCAGGACAGACTCGCTATCCAAATAACCAACTTCATACAAAGCCACCTCTCTACCATAGATCAAGAACATATCATTCTTGCTGGCGACTTCAACTGCACTCTTGACCCAAAAATGGACAGAGCACGATGCACTGAGCACCGCACAACACTAATCAATAACCTGCAAGCCTTGATAAACAACAATGAATTGGTCGACGTATTTAGACACCAGCACCCAGAAGAAAAGTCCTACACCTGGAGATCAGCAAATACAGCATCAGCAAGACTACCTTACCAAGCCCGACTGGACAGATACTACATCCCAAAACACACCATCCCCCTGGTCAGAAGCATCACACATTTGCCATCTTATATCTCAGATCACTCCTTTATCAAATTACAGCTCTCTTTCTCACCCAATCACTACAGAAGTAGAGGTGCTTATTGGATGTTCAACAATAGCCTTCTTCAAGACAAGGAATACATCTCTAAGCTGCAAGACCTGATATCCAACCTTGCCCAATCCAAAGACAGATTGGAGCCCATGAACACATGGTGGCCTAGATTTAAAAGTAAACTGAAATCATTCTCGCAAACCTACAGCCATCAGAAAAGTCAACAAAAGCGTAATAACCTCTATCAACTTGAGCAAAGGCTGAAAAATCTCCCATCTGAAAGTCAGACCTACCAGTCAACACTACAAGCCATACAAACCCACTTAGAACACTCTGCAAAAGGCGCCCTGCTCCGATCAAGATACACCCACATAAATCTATCTGATGCCCCGACCAAATACTTTTTCTCATTAGAAAGCAGACATCAGAAATCAACCACCATCACTGCCATTCAGCTGCAAAACGGAAACATCACTGAAGACCCAGAGGAAATCTTCTCTGAAGTAACAAGATTTTATAGAGAAATTTACAGTTCTCAAGAAACCTCTACAAAGGCAACGGAGGAAATCCTTTCAGGACTTAAAAAAATCTCCCATACGGCCCACTGCAGCATGGAGAAACAAATCACCCTAGAAGAACTAACAGCAGCATGCAAAGCCCTTTCCAAAAATAAATCACCAGGTCTGGACGGACTGACTTCTGAATTCTTCCAAACGTTTTGGGATCAACTCGGAATGCTACTCTTTGAAATGCTTGAAGAAGCTCAGTTCCAAGGACTACCAGCTTCGGTCACCACCTCTGTCGCTCGACTGATTCCCAAGAAAGGAAATCGCGCCAATCTACGAAACTGGCGCCCGATTTCCTTAATGAACACGGACTGTAAAATCATTTCCAAAGCCATCGCCAATAGATTAAAAGCCACTCTCCCTGATATCATCGATCACCAACAAACATATTCTGTACCTGGAAGATCGATTCATGACAATCTACATCTGATCCGAGACCTCCTCTCCACTGCAAACAGCCAAAGAGAATTCCTAGCACTAATTAGCCTTGACCAGGAAAAGGCATTCGACAGCGTTGAACACAGCTACCTATTTCAAACCTTGAAAGCCTTTGGATATGGACCTTACATCATCGGAACAATCCATCTGCTATATAAGGAAGCCAAATTCTGCCTGAAACTCAACAACCAGCTCACCTGCCACTTTCCGTATTCCAGAGGGATAAAACAAGGCTGCCCACTCTCTGGACAACTCTATGCAATTGCCATAGAACCATTCCTTAATAAAATTGCCACCAGTATACAATCCCGACGAACGCTGCTACCAGAACCCCACCTAAATATAACCTACTCAGCATACGCAGATGACGTCACAATTGCAATACGACACGAGAGTGAATTTGAAGTCATTCAAAAGGCTCATGATCTTTATGCTCAAGCATCAGGCGCAAAACTCAACCACTGTAAGACCAGCGGCCTGTGGGCTGGCAACTGGAAAACTAGAACCGACTCCCCCATCCAAGGCACATGGTCCAGCGAGGGACAGAAATACCTAGGTGTGTACCTCGGCAATACCCTCCTTTTCTCCCAGAAGAACTGGCCCGAATTGCTGAGTCGTTTCAACAAAGTACTCGGAAGATGGAGAAGCGTGTGCGCCACATCTTCGCTGAGAGGAAGAGTGCTTGTGGTCAATCATATGGCGGCAAGCGTTCTCTGGCACACCTTCAAAATTCTCACTCCACCTGCTGACTTCCTCCACCAAATCCAGGCATCTATCCAAAGCTTCCTTTGGAACAAAACCAACTGGATGTCCTTCTCCAAACTTAGCCAACCACTTACTCACGGGGGTCAAGGGTTGGTCTCTTTAGACGACAAAATCACAGCATTCCGGATCACCTTTCTTCTTAAGACGCTGCAAACAAAATACGCACAATCCAACACTACGGATAAACTACTAGCCACAGCCACTAGAGGACTATCCCTTTCAACAATATTGAGAATGGACATGGCACCAGTACCACTCAAACTACCGCCGTTTAAAAAGACGCACTATACCGCTGGAAAAAGCTAAACCTTCACCATAATCTTGAGAGAACATCCCTTCCCGGAATACTTTCAGAACCGCTCTTCTACAATAAAAGAATAATAGACCCTGCAAATGATGATATTCTCTTCTTCCCTACGTGGAACTGGGCAGGAATAAGAACCATAGGCGACCTCCTGACACCAAGCCTTGAATGGAAAGGATCAGAAGATTTGCCCATTAAAACCATTAATGCAAAGCAGCAACACATACATCTAAAATCAGCGATCACACAAGCTCTTCCAGACATCACTACAACTAAAGGGATTGGAAATGTCACTGGATCCTCGCTTACACCAACCGTCGTCATCACATCACCAGAAGACACGGTACCTCTGTCTCCTGCACCCTCCAAAAAAGTCTATCAGCTAATCATGTCTCGCCATGCAACCACGATTTTCCAGTCATCCACCTGCCAAGCTGTCCCTGCACCCCTCTCCACTCACCACAAGCCACCATCAAACTTTCAGTGGAACCTTCCGTACAGGACGAAATGTTCCAAATCGGACGCAGACATCCAGTGGAGACTGTGGCACAACATCCTTCCCACCCCAGTCAAGCTACAAATCTTCGGGTTAAGCTCCTCAAACTACTGCCTCTTCTGCGCCACCCCAGGTACCCTGGAACACATATACCTGGCATGCCCTGTGAACAAGGAACTCGTCAAATACGCTTTGGATGCAGCAAAGCTTGCCTGCAACCACGCCCACACTCCGGAGGACTACTGGTACCTACTTCACTCTGAGCAGACAGCACACACCACCTGCAACTTCCTATTCATTGCGGCCAAGGCCGTCATTTACAGCTTCTACTTGAAGCACACAAGAAGCAGTGACGACGTGCCACCTGTCGACACATCGGCGCAACATCTGAAGTGGAGCCTACGGAGGAAGTTGCAGAGCAGACTTCTACTCGAATTCCACTGCAAAAGACCAGAAACTGTGGATCATCTTAACAGCGAATGGAACAGCGGCGGTCACCTCTTCACCATCACTGAACAGTCCATCACCTTCAATGTGTGACACTTAACGTGAGAACGATCCAACTCCAAGAAACTGTTTTTTTTCTTATTTCCTGAAATTAAAATATTGAAACCTTTGTATTTCTTTCTAAAAAGTTTTCTTTATCTTTCTTTTTTGCTTTGTACATAGAATGTAAATACAGTAGTTGTTGTTGAAAATGTATCAACTGTTCACGTTTTAATAAAAAAAAAAAAAAAAAAAAATATATATATAGGGAGGTGCATTATGGCCACAGAAGCTGATGTGCCAACAACTAACAAAAAAAAAAAAAAAAAAAATATATATATATATATATATATATATATAAAAAGTGTGAAGAAGATTTTTGTTTAAACCTATTGAATCTATGGTGTACACCAGAAGTGAACTCGACTAAATGGATAAGGAATGTAGCGATATATGGCAGGATTAGACGATATGAAAGGTAAGGTATGAAAAAGAGAGAGACAGATAGCTGGCAAGAAATTAAAAATAAGAAATGTAAAGGTGACCAAAATAAGATTACATTGCAGGCAGTGTTTTTCACAATTTCAGAGTCCTCATCAGAGGCCATCCACTGAAATTATGAGAAAGACGGCAATGTTCTTGCGTCTGTTTCCGACATGTTCTGTATGCTATGGTACACGGGTGCTGTAGACATGTATGAAGAACGATATTTTAAATTTTGCGGCAAGAATAAGGTCTAATAAATTGTGCTAATAAATGTAATTATATATTACATAGGGTATACAGATCATGGATGACCTTACAGAAGCAAGTAAAAAGAATTGAAAAACTAAAGTAATGATATCGGAATGTAGGAATAGGCAAGAAGAAAGGAACTTACCATTACCTTGTAATATCTGCAAAAAGGCCTCTAAGGTTAGGGTTATACATACCATAAGTTTAGAAAAAATACACCAACTGTTTAAATATAAATAAACTGATTTAGTGATAAAATAATACTGAATGGTATACTGAAATAATACAATAAAAACTGTAAAATAATTTACCAAAATGTTAAATTTTGGTAAATTATTGTCGGAGCAGTGTGTGCAGCTCCCGGGTCGGAGATTCCACACAGTGGTGTCACAGGTCAAAGACCCCATTACTAGGGATTCTAGTAGAAGACCCCATTACAAGGGTCGTATATAAGATCAAATGCCCGGATTGTGGGGAATGGTACGTGGGGGAGACAGGGCGACGACTTAAGGACTGCCTGGGGGAACATACGAGAGCTAAACAGACCGCAGAACTCAATAAATCCGCCATTGCCGAGCACTATTGGGAAAAACAACATCAGGTATCCCCTGAGAATGCTGTCATCCTTGACCGGGCGCATAGATTCTGGGATCGCAAGTGGCTGGAGAGTTTGTGGATTGGGTATCTGGTAACAATAGTATGAATAGAGATAGGGCAGTTCGGCTCCACCCCCCCCCCCTTTTGGAGGCTGTGGTCGCCAGAGACAAATGTTTTAATTTGCCATGCTCCCAGACCATTTCCGGTTCCAGCACACATGAAGGGAGTGTTGAACATTAGCATTTTAGCATTTAGCATTTGTAGAGGCATTCGATGCAAGAAAGCAAGCTTATGCAGCATCAGCCAAAAAAAAAAAAAAATAAATAAATAAAAAATAACCACTTCCACTTCACCCTCTGTTCGTTTGAAATACCTGTCCAGCTGAGCCTTAAACTTATTTAGGCTATCAACTTCCACGACAAGGGATGGAAGTCTGTTCCACCAACCAACCACCCGCTGGCTAAAGGCAAATTTCCTCACGTCTAACCTATATCTGTCTTTCCTCAATTTGAATTTATGCCCTCTCAGGTCATTATTCTGAGCAAGATGAAGAATCCCATCAGCATTGAGCATGCTCAAACCATTCAAGGCTTTATACACTTCTATCAGATCACCTCGCTGGTGCCTAGTCTCCAGACCCTGTAATTTGCAAAACTTAAGCCTTTCTTCATAAGAGCACCCCCTTTGTTCCATTCACCAATCTTGTTGCCCTTCTCTGTTCTCGTTCCAGCAGCTCTACATCCTTCTTGAAATGAGGCCTCCAGACCTGTATACAGTACTCTAGGTGTGGCCTGACCATTGCCTTATACAAGGGAATAATCACCTCCTTATCCCTGCTAGAAAAATTCCTATATATATTCGACAATACACCATGAGCTACTCTTGCAGCCAGTCTGCACTGCTCAGAAAACTTCATATCTGCCTGCACAACCACCCCCAGGTCCCTTTCATTCTGTACCACTGTCAGTGTAGTACCACCGAGTTGATACGTTGCTCTGTTGTTGCTGTTTCCCATATGTAGTACTTTACATTTGTCAATGTTAAACTTCATTTGCCACCTCTCAGCCCATCTGCTCAACCTTTCCAGATCCTGTTGCAGTAGCATAGTGTCAATAGTGTCCTTGACAACCCTGCCAACGTTCGTATCATCTGCAAACTTGGACATTAAGCTTGATATACCATCATCAATATCATTTATAAATACAGAAAACAATAATGGACCTGATACTGAACCCTGAGGGACTCCACTAATAACATTAGTCCACGATGAGCAGTGTCCATTGATTACCACTCTCTGTCTTCTCCCCCTCAACCACCCCTTTATCCATAGCAGCAATTTGTCTCCAATGCCACACTGCTCCAATTTGTGCAGCAGTCTTCCATGTGCAACAGTATCAAAAGCCTTTCTAAGATCCAAGTATATAATATCAAAGTTATTCCCTGCATCCAGTTCTTTTGTGACTGCATCATAGTATCCAATCAAATTGGTCAGGCAAGACTTTCCCTTAACAAAAGCATGCTGTGTCTGAGCTATAACTGAAGTCTTGTCTAGATGATCCTGCAGTGCTTCCATTAATTTTCCGGGAACAGAAGTTAAACTAACAGGTATATAATTACTTGTGTTGCCCTTTGATCCTCCTTTGTGAATTGGGGTCACATTTGCACATCTCCAGTCCATGGGTACTTCCCCTGAGTCCAAGGAAGCTCTCATAATTATGGCTAAGCGTTTGCTTACTTCCTTTGCTGCCTCCTTTAATATAACTGGATAGATCCCATCCACCCCAGGTGTCTTTCTTGTATTTATCTTCAACATCTCCTCCACTTTACTCTCAGTTATTACAAGATTCTCTAGCTTACTGCCAGAGTTGAATACACCTCTGGCATTCCCCTCGCTGAATAACTCCTCGTGTGTGAATGTTTCTCGTAATCTGCCTTTGCCTGCCTATCCTCCTTTGTAACTTTGTTACAGATCAACTTGTATCTATCATAGGCTTCTGTGTCACGTGTTAATTTGTATGTATCCCATGCATTTTTATTCTCTGCCATATGTCTCATTAGTTCATCTGACATCCACTTAGGCCTAAACCTTGAACAATATTTCTTAGTTGGTATGTAAAGCCTAGTAGCTTCCAAGATAAGTTCTTTGAATGCTTCCCATTTTGAACATGCACCTGGTCAGACCCGTGTGCCACGAGCCTGTTATTTAAGGTTGTGTCGCTTGAACTTCATTATTATTGTTGAGAAAGGAGGCGAATGCCCCCAAAAGCTTCAATGGTGTTTTATCGCTTTTAAATTTATATTTTTAATGTATTTTAAATTCATCAATTCATTTTTATTTGTTTTAAAGTAAATTAGTTTTTGGTAAATTGTTTTACAGTTTTTATTGTATTATTTCAGTATACCATTCAGTATTATTTTATCATTAAAATAAGTTTATTTAAACAGTTGGTGTATTTTGTCTAAACTTGTGGGATTACCTTGTAAGACTGAAACTGACCAAATGACCAAGATGGTGGCATGCCGGTATATTTATGTGTAGGTACGCTAGCGTTTCCTAGCGTTAGAAAAAAAAAAATTTATGGTATGGTGTTTGTATAAATTGAAATGCAATATATGGGATGAATGCTGTTAAATACATGGTGCCCAAACTGCCCAGGATAGTTGAGAGATATAATATCTTACAAAGTAGCAGTGAAAGGCAGCTAAACTTTGTTAAGGCGAAAAATAGATTGGGTAAAGTAAGAAGATAGTATCCTGCATATTGCATATGAAAAGCCGACCGGGCTAGCCGAGTGGGTAAAGTACCTGCCTGGCAACCCAAAGGTCGCGGGTTCGATTCCCGCCTCGGGCTTGGATCAAAATACTGCAAAAACCTTGGGAGGTGCAATATGGCCACAGAAGCCGATGCGCCAACAACTATCAAATCAAATCAAATCAAGCATTTGAAAAACTAATGGCTCACAGGACACTGAAGTAGGGGCAAGTAAAGCAGAAAGATGAATGAAGTAGAGGTAAGTAGTTGGGCTCGGGTAGTTCGGGGTTGCAAACCTGTTCCTATAGTTAGGACCCTGAACGAAGGTCTGGGAGTAAGTACATCATGTATTTAAGGTCAGTTGTGTGTGAGTGAGAAAAATATATGGTAGATAGATAATGAAATGAAAATAAAATTTAATTAAATTATATACATGGTTAATACACTGTGTTAGGCCAATTGGTGGGTACAGGGTTTCGGAAACAGAAGCAAGAACATTGCCATCTTTCTCATAATTTTGGTGGATGGCTTCTGATGAAGACACTGAAATTGTGAAAAACACTGCAATGTAATCTTATTTTGGTCACCTTTACATTTCTTATTTTTATTTTTAATTTCTTGCCAACTATCTATCTCTCTCTTTTTCATATCTTACCTGGTTGTCTCATCCTACCATATATCACTACATTCCTTATTCATTTAGTCAAGTTCACTTCTGGTGTATACCTTAGATTCAATAGGTTTAAACAAAAATCTTCTTCACACTTTCTACATACGATATATTTATATATATACACATTATGACTGTAGGGTACATTTTGCTAATGCAGTGTCCCTGATCCATAATCAACATTATCTTTCTTTTCGTACTGTTACACTCCGCCCTCCATGATTACTTAGCTTCTTAATACTATTATTCTTTTATTATATATATGTATATATATAACACCAATGTTCCACTTTATATATATTCTCCCTTTTATCACTCTATCTCCCTCAGTTTCTTTATTTTTTTTTCTCTCACTTTATTGTCCATGCTCTGCTTAGGTTTAACATTTGCTGCCTTTGACTGCACTAGGCTAATTCCCAATTTTTCTATCTTCTTATTTCCATTTTCTTGTTATTCCATTCCACACACACACACACACACACACACACACACACACACACACACACACACACACACACACACACACACACACACACACAAAAAGGGCGCCTCCGTAGCCAGGTGGGAAGGAGCAGCAGTGCGTAGCACACGCTTCTTGATTGACCGGGGTTCGAGCCCGTCACCACCAAATACGGAGGATGCGGGAAGATCAGGGAATGACCACCGCATTTCCCGGAGCAATATTGCCTTAGTTGCTAATGCTCCTAAAAATCAAAATAACAACACAAAAAGATTGATCCAAAAAATGAATACACTGTATAGCATATTGTTAACTATCCCTGATAACAGTAGCAAAACTGTAAATTTTACCTCCCAACTTCCAGATTGCCAAATGGTCTCTGTGTAATCTTTAACAACCATGCCAATCTAGATGTTGCATTCCCGCTCTCCCCTTACCTGACTACTGGGGCTTCCTGCAGTGGTGAACCTGGCTGCACAGTAGTTTCATTGCTGCGTATAAGTTTATTCTTCAACATACTTTATGTGGATACTGACTTCAAGTTGCCAGCATGCAGCTTGAATATGGTATTTGGTACAGGGTGTCTATAAACAGTGAGAACACTTTCAATAATTTATTGCACATGAAGTAAGAGAGATACCATTTACTTATTTATACCATGTGAAAGAGAAAACACGAAAGTTTCCAGTTGTTACTGCCGAGGTGTGTAGTTCCATCATTCGCCGCCAGTTGGCGATACCTGTCATACCTCTACCACATGCACAGCCTTGTTGAAAGATGTTGGCTTCCAGTCCCAAGAAGGCATTTTGTGTGCTACTGTTTGATAAGAACAACAGGTGTTCAAAGGAAATTTCGAAGTGCGTAAGGTAAAGAGCTACCAACCAGTAAGGCTATTTAACATAATTTGTAAACACATTGCTTGTGTTCGAGAAAGAGCAGTGGCCGGCCTAGTGTTACTGTTGATAATGTGGAACAAGTGAGAGAGACATCACAATAAATCAGTGTGGAGAGCATCACGTGAGCTGCAAATGCCAGCCCCGACAGTATGGAAAGTTCTTTGTAAAAAACTTTCTATGAAGCCGTATAAATTGCAGTTGGTACATTTGTTAAAGGAAGATGACAAAGAGAAGCGTTTCCAATTTTGAACTGCAAGGACTGACAGAAGAACATGATGACTTCTTTAATCGCATAGTATTTAGCGATGAGGCCACATTTTACACCAATGGGAAGGTCAACCGACACAATTGTCAAATCTGGGGCACCCAGAAACCTGAAGAGATAATTGAATATGAGCTTGATTTGCTGAAGGTGAATGTTTTCTGCACTTTGTCATGCCGAAAACTGTACGGACCATTCTTTTTTGCTGAGGGCACTGTAACTGGGATATCCTACCTCGATGATTTCAGGCCTACCTTAACACTGAGCTACACAAGCGCTGGATTGAACGTGCTGGAGAAAGGGACGAATGTTTCTTGAAATGGCTGCCGAGATTACCAGACCTAACTCCGTGTGATTTCTTCTTGTGGGGCTACATAAAGAATTGTGTTGATGTACCACCTTTGCCACTTGTCATCCAGGAACTAAAGCAGAAAATTGAAGAAGCTACCACCATGGTGACACAGGATATACTGGACAGGGTATGTCAAGAGTTCAATTATGGTGTGGACATTTGCCGTGTCACACATGGTTCCTATATTGAATTGTTGTGAAGTGATGTGATGTAAAAAAAACTTTTGACATTTTCTCTTTCACAAGGTATGTGTATGACACTGATGTCTGTCCTAGTCACAGAAAGTGTTCCCACCATTTATAAACACCCTGTATACATGAATTAGTACACAGTATATTTGCTATGAGCTATTGTAGATCAAATCATTTCTAGGTGAAACTCAGTCCTGGATTAAGGATGTTGAACAGCTGTCTCAGAAGCTGAGATACCTCATTTTGGGTGCTGTAAAATCCCCCTAGCTACAGCTGGGATGGATTATATTTGTATCTGTCTTTATTAACTTGCATTTTTACAGCAAATAAAGATTTATTTGCTGGCAGAACTTTTAATGTTCAGAAATTCAGATATCCTTTCATCTGTGAAACAGACTTTTAAAGAGCTCTTTTCTTCATCTGCTTATCTGTTTGAAATGTGCTTGTCTCATTGCTATGTTATTGGGAGCATGTTTGGCAGTAAGAGTATGTGAAGCTGACCATAAATAATGCAAACCACTATTTTATTATTTTTACTTTTTATCCATAATTTAGTGCTTTTCTGAATGGCTGTTACGTTTCATGCATATAGTGGCCTCTGATGACTTGAGAGAGAGAGATTGTGTGAGGCTTATGGAATAAAATTTTTCTTAGCGTGTTCTGTGCTTGTTAACAGAAGAGACTGCTACAGGGGTGGGATAGACTTAAATAGAAAGGATGCAAGAATATTTGCTGATGTTATTGAGGCAGCGTTAGGTGGGTTGGGTACTGCTAGCTTGGGGGAATATACAGACTAATAGATTAAAAATAGCTGAAGGCTGAAGTGAAAGTGATTCTTGTGCTGCTTCTATTGGAATGTGCAATAACCCAGAAAGCAAGATACCAGAGATTAAGGCCTGCTGCGGGTCATCGTGGAACAAGGAAATATATGGGCTGTTTTAGGGTAACTAAGAGCAAGAACAGGTGCATGTATACTTGGATGTGCACCAATGCTAGTAGCATAGTAAATAAATTTGATGAAATTGAAGTGCTGATCATGTTATTCAATGCTGAGATTGTGTGGATATCAGAAACGTGGTGTCACTCAGCTATAAGGGATGCAGAATTTGAATATGGGGAGTTAAATGTGTATAGAAAGAACATGGTGAACAGTGTTGCTTGTCAAGTGCCACTGATGGCCTTCCTTCCCCCATCTCTACATAGTATATTCTGCAATGCAGTACAATTCTGTAAAGGCCAGAGATAGTATAAGTTTTAGTCTGTGTAGTGTAGTGTGTTGGTCTTCTGGCTGTTTAGCCATGAGACCCCATCCATTGCCCTGTGGAGGCAGGACAAGTGTAGTAGGGAGTAAATATGTCTCTGGCTTGGGCGAACCCTGAATGTTTTCTTAGCTTGCCAGGGAGGACTGTGAAGTAAAAAAAAAAAAAAAAAAAAAATTTTTTTTAATTGGAAAGGGTGGGTTAGGTTAATAGTTCAAGTGATGGTTAAAAGGGGGTGAAGATAGAGGAAGTGGATGATAAGAAGACTTTCCACCTAGAAACAGGAAGTTAAGGGATATAGGGGAACACTGGGGAGGAAGCCCCTTCTCCACAGGAAGGAATTGTGAAGAGCAGAAAAAGGTTTGTGGTGGTAGAGAACACCAGGTAAAATGTTTTGGAGGGAGGTGGGGAAGATGAATATGTAATGAAGGGGGGGAGTAAAAATATAGGGTCAGAGTGTCCTATGTGGAAGAGGAGATCACACTGTGAACAGACAGCACTTCTCTGTTCAAAATCCAAAGGCCAGCTGCAGCTCATGTCAGCAGGTCCTATGTTGTGCCTCAAAAGAGAGGAGGCATGATGTCAGCATGATCGTCAGAAAGGATAGACAAGCCAGGAGGGGGAGGGTATGCTCTATGCTAAGAAGCACATAAAATCAGAGGCAATGCATCCAGTTGACATGGGTGGACTGGGTAAAGTTGAGTCAATTTGTTGTAACATAAGCACTGGGAAAACAAAATTGAGAGTAGGAGTGTGGTATAAGCTGATGTACAACAACAAACTATACAGAAAAATAGTGGGTCAGTAAATCATAATGTCTTATAATGGGAGATTTTAACTTTCCAGATATCGACTGGAATTTGGGGGTTTGGTTACACACTAGCAAAACTTTTATGGATTTATTGGATGACTGTTTTTTATAGCAATATGTCAGAGAGGCAATAAGAGAGAGAGCAATACTCTTGATCTGATTATGGTGAAGGTAAAGAAAGCCAACACAAGAACGACGAGAAACGTCGGATAACTTATGCAGAAAATTAGTTTCCCGATACAGCACTCTAACGCTGCTCGCTCGGTAAACAGGCGGTAGGTGTTATCGGTCTGGAGAAGAGTCAAGAACGATATATTGATTGACAGGTAGGCTTGGCAAATAATGTGCTGATTGGTGCATGAACACAACAGAACACACGATAACATCGGTTTAGTAGCACTCAGAAGCACTAATGGTAACTTGCCCTAATGAACGCTTTCCATCATGGTGAAAAAAGGTCAGGTTACCTCCACTTGAATCCCATGGGAGTTTGAACCCCTCCCGAAGTGGAGGGGGTAACCTAACCTTTTTTCTTTAGAATAATTGGTGGACTAGCGCATAAATTGTTTATTAACAAAATTATTCAATTTTTTATTACTGTACTTTTATTTTTAAAGACACTCGTGCAGATACACACGTATCATAACATTAATCAACACCTCAATAGCTATTCACTATATATATATAAAAGCAATCTTTCTTTCTTTTCCTGTTATTTCCTAACCTACCATTTAAGGTCAGTTTACGAAAAATAACGAAACCTTTTCCTTTTTTCATAACCAAACCTAAATCAACAATATAGTGAAAACACTCATGAACTCAAAAAATCTGCTTCTAATAATGAGAAAAAAAACATAATGAAGAACGTAAAAATGAACAGAACAAAACTTTTATTAATTTACTTTTCATCAAAAAAGCAACCAATGTTTTATTTTCCTTACAAATTTCTTCCATCTCTAAAAGATTCATCGCTACTATTACCTGTTTACCCTTCATCACAAAACTATTATGAACGGTAAACAGGTAATAGTAGCGTTGAATCTTTTAAAGATGGAAGAAATTTGTAAGGAAAATAAAACATTGGTTGCTTGTTTGATGAAAAGTAAATTAATACTTTTAGAGTCTGGTGTTGGGAAACAAATTTTCCGCTTAAGTTAACCAACGTTTCTCATTGTTCTCGTGGCTTTCTTAACCTTAGCCCTGATTATCAGCAGTGATTCTTCATACATTAAGAATCTGAAGATAAAGGAACCACTAGGTGGCAGCGATCAGTGTATTTATGCAGGGTTTACTTAAAGATGTGACCACTATGAAGAGCAAAGGGAAGCATTTTTACTTTCATAAAGGAGACTAGTGGCCTCAGGCAGTTTTAAAATTCTATATAGTAGGATCAACTAATGATGTTGCAAACAAAAATTCTAAATGGGAAGCATTCACGGAAATAATCATAGAAGCTACTAGGCTTTTCATACCAACTAAGAAATACTGTTCAAGGTTTAGACCTAAATGGATGTCAGATGAACTGTTGAGATGTGTGGCAGAGAAGAAAAATGCATGGGATGCACATAAATTATCAGAAGATACAGAAGCCTGCTGTAGATATAAACTAGTCTGCAATCACTAAGGAGTTTAGGCAAGCCAGGACAGTTTACAAGGTATCTCTGGCAAGGAATGACAACAAAAGCAGCAAAGACTTTTTACTTATATAAATAGTAGAAGGAAGCGGTTCAATCACATTGGTCCACTTGATATCAATGGTTTAACTGTTTATAAGCCTGCTCGGGTTACTGACAGACTGAATAGGTATTTTGCATCTCCATTTACACATGAGGAATTCTTGAGGTAGGAGGATGCCTGTAGTTTATCCAACTCTAAGAGGAACCTGAATGATTTTGTGATAACTGTGAAGTTAAACACTTAAAAAAAAAAAAAAAAAAAAAAAAGCACTTCAGGAGGACAGGATCTATCCAATTATATTAAGGGAGGCAGCGAAGAAGGTAAGCAGACTTTCAGACATAATTATGAGAGCAACTTGAGATTTTGGGGAGGTCCTGTTGACCAGAGATGTGCAAATATATCCCTAATACAAAAAAAAAGGATCAAAAAGCGATATTGTATTTACAGACCTGTTGTAGTTTAACTTCTGTTCCAGGGGGAAATAAGTGAATTGCTGGTTAAAGAAGTAATGTAGGACCATCTAAACAGGAATGCAATTATACTGTGCAATCACAGCATGGATTTGATAAGGGGTAAGATAATCTTTTGTGACGAATCTGATTGGATATTTTTACCCAGTAACAGCATCTGGATGCAAAAAATAATTTTGATAATAATCATATGCTTGGATTTCAGGAAAGATTTTGATACTGTTGCACATAAAATACTGCTATAAAATTGGAGCAGTGTGGCATTAAGGGTAAGTTTTTGCTATGGATAAAGATAATGGTTATCAATGTCTACTGATAACCACTCTGTCTTCTCTCAATCAGCGGATACTGCTTTTTGCGGACTAATATGATTAGTCAAGTCCTCCAGAGTTCGATGTTGGGCCTATTTTTTTTTTCTATATTTAATGATATTGATGAAGATATATCAGACTTATTGTATGACAGTAATCATGGTATGCTACTGCAGCAAAATCTATAAAAATTAGGAAGATGGACTGAGAAATGGCTATTGAAGGTTAACATTGACAAATGTAAGGTTACTACATATGGGTTATAGTAGTAATCCCATATTAATGTACCAACTGTGTGGTATTGTGCTCAGGGTAGTGGAAAATGAAAAATACTAGTGGGTAATTTTGTAGTCAGATATGTAGTTCTCAGAGCAGTTTAGACAGACTGCCAGGACAGCTCTTGTGTTTTTGACAATGATATACAGGAAATTTGTTAGCAAGGCTAAGGAGGTCATTATTGCATTGTACAAGGCAATGGTCAGGCCACATATTGCTTACTGTAAACAGGTCTGGAGGCATCATTTTAGTAAGGGTGTAGAAAGGACAATGAGACTGGTGAAGGAAACAAAGGGGGTTCTCTTACCAATAAAGGCTTCAGGTCTGCAAATTGCAGAGTCTAGAACTAGGCACCATTGAGGTGGTCTGATTCATTGATTCAGTTCTGATAGCATTTTTTTTTCTTTTGCTTAGACTATGCACATGAGGGGAAATAAGTTCAAAAGGAGGAAAGACAGTTACAGAATGGATGTGCAGAAGTTTGCCTTTAGCCAGTCAGTGGTTGATTGTTGAAAAGACTTCCATATGGTGTTGTGGAAGCATGAATAAAATCAGGGAAGAAGTAATCAGACTGTCTGAGGGGGGATGGTCAAAATGAAATGAGGCCATGTCTCATCCACCGTTATCGCCTTGTGCAACCATATGGTGTTGTGGAAGCACGAATAAAATCAGGGAAGAAGTAATCAGACTGTCTGAGGGGGATGGTCGAAATGAAATGATGAAGCCATGTCTCATCCACCATTATCGCCTTGTGCAAAATCTCACCATCTTCAGTAACCATCTATTGCAGCCCCTGACAAACCTTCATGTGAACTTCTGTTGCTCAGGTGTGAGTAGTCTTGGAGGCCAGTATGCACAAACATGTCATATACAAATGGTCATGGAGAATACCATGCATGCTTTCTGCTGATATTCTCAACATCTCTGCCAATTGCCTTACTGTTATACAATGATCTTCTCTCACAATTACAGAAGCAGTGCTTATGGTTTCTGTGGTAAGAGCAGGGGTTGGAGTTCCAGGACTATCAATTTTTGTGATTGAATTATGGCCATCTTTAAATATTCTAAACCACCTGTTATCTGTGCTATGTGGAATCATAGATTAACCATAAGCCTCTTTTAACATTTCATATGCTTCAGCTGATGTTTTCTTGAGATGGAAACAAAATCTGAAAACAATATACTGTTCCCTGAATGTCGTGTTCGTTGGTACATAGGCAAAACTGAACAGGCATAAACTTGGCCAACCATAAAGGTCACACCATGCACAAGAGTCATCTGCACAGTTCCTATGTGATGCAGTTCAGCTAGAAATAGCAAGCAGTATGGTTGTCCATGAAAAATTGATCATTCTTTATTGAACAGTCCTTGTATTTAAGTGTATCACACCCCCTGTAGAAACACTCTTATGTTAACAAGCACAGACCCCTCTGAGGAAATTTTACCCCCAAGCCCTACACAGTCTTTCCAGGGTTAAATTAATGGACTGGGCTCTCATTATATATGCCTCATCTCTTTCCTATTGTGTCTGGGCAGATTTGAAAACATTTTCAGTTTCATTCGTAACTCACTAATTTTTCTCAACATTGAGCTGTACTTGTTAATTAAATGCTCAGATCTCCTACCCTTAATAACATTAGTACAAAGTGTATAAAAGTATCACCTTTTATGTCCTTAAAAGATGATGGCTGCTCTACAATATCATGAACTTCAGCCCCTGCCAGACATGCCCTAGTCCTGTTCCACCCTTTTCATTTTGAATAGTATATTTCCTGTTTCCTTGACAATTGAGTCATCAGCTATAGCTACTTTGTGTGGGACCAAGGATATCTGCTGCAGAGGATGTTGTGTTGTCTGATCCTGGGGTATAAATCATGCTTTGGGGTGGGTGACTGAGTATTTGATGGGTCCCGCTTTTTTAATGTTTTGTGGGTATCGGCCCTATTCTTCAAGGCCTGTTATAATCATATCAGAATACAAAATTTGTGCTTAACCTCTTCATGCTCTTTGCAATAATGACACACAAAGCCATTTCCTATGGCTGTATCTTGTCCTGCTAAAGGTAGCTTGGCAAAGGGGACACAAGTAACACACATAACATAATCCTGATTTATGGGAGAACTGCCCTTGGAAGTTCTCCCCAAACCAAAGTATTTCCCCTAATTAGAGTTCTTTGCTTTTCTGCTGTAGCCTGTGTTATGATTTTAGTCTAAATTTAATTTAAAAAGAACTCACAAAACTAAGTGATTGACAAGAGTAACTCTACACTAATCCTGCTTTTTTAACTCGAGTACAAGCTACACTGGTTCTACATGGTAAAAGTTACATAATAAAATCATTTGTATTGCTATAAATTTATAGTTCATAGGACCAACAAAAACACTTCGATACTATAACAATGATGGCAGAATTAATATGTTCTAATATTGATACAATGCAATGGCTGAAGTTGACTTAGGTTGCCTAAGCAACTTTAAAAGCCAAGTAATGAACAAATTCATACATAATCGGACAGACACAAATAATAACTACACTACTAAATTTAAATCAAAAGTTACAAAAAAGAATAATCTTTGAGCAGTAAAGAAAAACAACAGCAACAACAACCGGCTAAGCTTCCATGGTATCTCCCACTCCAAACAAGATATGGACATGTGTTATGTCACTTAGTAATTGCCAGAAAGCATTGGGATATTTCTTAAAATATACATTTTCAGTAACATTTTTAAGGGTAAAGTGTTAGCATTTTATGTTAATAAAATAGTGTTGGGGCCTGCTTAGTGGTTTTTACATAGGTGCTCAAATTCTAGCTGGGCTACTGAATACTAGAATTTTTGAGCATTAATGTATCGACAAGTAAAAAATATTAGGATCAGGTGTGGTAAACTCTTTATTGAATTTCACATTTAATTCTGTGGATGCATATTATACATGTGAACAAAGCTGTAACTTCTCAAATACAACACTTAATGAGTCCATTGATCTAATTCTTGTGAGACCAACATAGTTGCCCATGACGGAATACAGGTTTCGGAAGGTATAAGCATATTCTTTCAAAAGTCTGTCCCTGTGACTTATTGATGGTCATTGAAAATGCTAATATAGGAAACTGTTTTCTTTTAAATTTGAAAGGCATATTTGTATCAGATGGAATAAGAGGTATTTGCGGTATGAGAACAAATCTTCACTCATGCCCTGCTTATGTCTTTTCCATCGTTCAGATACATCTTTTGGTTCTCCAAATCGACATACAATTGCAAACAGTAACCGTATATAACTTGGTGTATGTGCCTCGATTGCCTTGGAAAGTGTGTCGTGCCATATTCTTCTGTCTTCTTTCAAAAGTCCATGTTCTCTGCAAGCTTGCTGAAATGTTTCACAGAGTTTTCCATTGACTGTTCGCAAATGCTCAAAACTTGTAACTCTTGTAAGAAACATACGTAGATAGTAGCGCTCACTGTCTTGAACACTTACAACAGACATACGTCCAATAACACCATCTCCACCTCTTTGCCTACGTTTCCATTTGCCTGAATTTTTTCTCAAATAAGTAGTACTTTGGTATCTCTATATAATTCAATAGCATTGCTTGACATCTGTCCTGTTTAATTCAAATAAAATTCTTTGTAGACATTTCCTGCTGCAAGGCCGCATCTTCTCTGCCCTCTTGGAAAATCACTTGCTGTTGATCAGGTAGATGCACTGCCAATCTTATAATGGAGTGCAACTTCTCTGACATTGGAAACTTAATCAAATGCCACATTGTTTCAGGTGCACTAATATACTGTCCATCTAAGAGAGTTTGAATCTCATAAAAGATCGAATTACATTGGTACCTTCCCTCTGTAATTGTACAGATTCCATATTGTGACCTTTATAAACGTATTTATAGAGGTACTTTACACTCTTCATGGAGGCACACGCTTCCACGTTTTAATGTGGGCATTGAATTTCTTCGACTAATATACTGTCCATCTAAGAGA
The DNA here is from genome assembly GCF_048544385.1 of Mastigoproctus giganteus. NCBI lineage: Eukaryota > Metazoa > Arthropoda > Arachnida > Uropygi > Thelyphonidae > Mastigoproctus > Mastigoproctus giganteus. The sequence continues at coordinate 54,847,848 of NC_143575.1, forward strand.
GTTTGAATCTCATAAAAGATCGAATTACATTGGTACCTTCCCTCTGTAATTGTACAGATTCCATATTGTGACCTTTATAAACGTATTTATAGAGGTACTTTACACTCTTCATGGAGGCACACGCTTCCACGTTTTAATGTGGGCATTGAATTTCTTCGACAAACATGGATTATAAGGTACAATCCATCTGTTGTCCACGTCATACTTTCCTACTTTAACAGCAGGTCCTTTTCTTCTTTTATATATCGGATAGCCATTGACATTCTCTTCTGTTGCATCTGTGAACTTTTTTGGAAATTCCTTACTCCATACACCTTTTTTCATGCACAGAAATTGTGCATTGAGTGTGCCACAGGGACCATGTAGCATTCACTTTGTGATGATTTCAAACAACCTTGGATTTGTTTTTAAGCATGGTAGCTCTGCACTTACGACTCTGCCGATGTCATCCTTTGTGTGTATTTTAGAATCTGCAGACAGGGTGAGGAGTATGTGCGCATGTCGTAGTCCACATTTCTGGAACTCTATCATGTAGATGAAGGCTATCACAGTACCAAAAAGATTCCACTTGAGAATGTCGTCAAGCAGTTCTGCAAGTTTTATTTTGAACACTCGCACAGTTATGTCTGGTCTGTGTTCAGGTTATTGCTTCTCTTCCATTACATTCACAATCTCAGACCAGGCAGGATTGCAAGTAAATGTAACAAATAGATCAGGTCTCCCAAACTTTCATACAATTGCCATCACATCTTGATAGTTTTGTTGCATGTACCTTGGGCTGCCTTGGATAGTCGAAGGCAGAATTATCATCTTCCCTGCTTTCAAGTTTTGGTTCTGAGCTTTTGCTTCTACTGCATCCATATATCCACGGTACATTTCCACTCTTAGATCTTCCCGATTATGGCATAAATAGTTTAATCTAGATCCTTTAGTCTTCACATAAGCGTCTACAATGTATTGCTGAAATAATTTCCCAATGCTATGAAATAGGCTAAAACCAGGTCTCAACACAAGTCTATAAGCAAAGAATTGTAACTGTATTACTTAATCTAAGCCATTTTGTTGTTGCTTTAGCAGAATCGAAAATATAAAGTTGTCCATATTCTGACAGTTTTAATATAAAGTTGTCCATATTCTGACAGTACCAGCCACCCTCTCCGTAGGGGAATAGCATAGGGTCTCAATTCTTGTTTAGTGGTGATATAATTTTGCAGCTGTCACCTGTGAGATGTATGCATATGTCTCTATTTTCAGGTGGTTCCCCATCTTCTCCAACAAATACTGCAGCAACCTACATTTTTGATTTAGGTGCATTATATCATCTTTTATCTAAGTTTAATTGAGTTTCCTGGGTCTTCTATAAATACTATGTGCACATTCATTGTTGGATTGGCCTGGGTTATTTGATGCATTTATTTATGACTCAACAAATGGGTTAACTTTTAACAGCATCTCGTCCAATTCTTGCATTACTTCGGCCCTACACCCTTGGTTTGATTGTTTTTCAAGCCGTTTTGTTGTTGCTTCAGCAGAATTGAAAATATAAAGTTGTCCGTATCCTGGCTTATTTGTCTCGTTTGAATCAGACAAAATGGTAAATCTGGCTGTGTATTCTAAAACAGTATGGACCATTTCCAGGCGGTGATTTCATATCTGCGCCCATTGATGTGACTGCCAGTGCTGAGTTGTACTCTCTTATATGTTCTCTGTAGTTATTTGCTTCACATGTATCCCCTGTAAGCAGCTTTCGTAATAGAGTAGGTGTCGCAGACAGTGGGTTGAGTAAAACCTTTCCATCATGACAGCATTTAGTGTATTTATTCGATGTATCTAACTCATGTCCCCAATATCTTGCATCACAAAACTCACTGTTCTAACATCTATTTCCTATGTCATACTCTTCCACTTAATTACAACTTGTTGATTATTCACATCCGGTACTTCTATTTGATTAGTCCTATGGCATTTCGCCTGTCTTCTCATTTCCAATCTTGCTTCTCTTTCTTCAGTATTTTCTGTCCGTCTTCATAGTTGTAGAGTCTCGTTTTGGTCTCTTAGTCTATTAGATCTCTCCTCTAATGTTTCATTAGCATTTATTCTATGGTTTCTCAAAGTTCTTAACACTGTTCAGCCATTTTTACACTTCTTAAAACTTAAATTGATTATGTTAATAAGTTCAGCTTTTTTTCTGAGTAAAGATAGACAAAATAAACAGTTAAAATAGCAGTTACATTTCAGGCATAGATTGCCTTTCTTCAGTTGAAAAACATTAGTACAAAAATTAATAAAGAATGTTGGTATGGTGGTCATGCGAGGTGAACCATGCGAACGGGTGCTGGCAGCAATTAGCAGTTGTTGCCAACTGTTAATTGTTGGGCAGCATACCTAAGTGTTTTATATATATAGATGGTACACGAAAGTGCAGCCACTCCTTGACTTATGTAAGGGTTGCATTTTGCGGAACTCTGGTAAGTCGGAATTTCCCTAAATGCTTATGCAGCACTCGCAACTATGCATGCTGAATTTGATTGAAGCAAAAAATAAATATTCAATGAACATGTAAATAGAATTATTTGTTCATTTTTTTAATTTCATGCATAGGAAAAATTACAAAAGTGTTCAATTACAAAAATTTCAAAATTATAAAATTACAAAAAAAGGGAGGGGACAGGCATAACATCAGCTAGTTTTACCTTTTGAGCATCATTGCCAGAATCAACTTCTTCAGCTGATAAGTATGCCGCTGCAGAGGTTGAAGGCTGCGAAAATTTATAAGGGGTTTTTTTGACCACATCACAAAATTTTTCTGCTGCTGCAGAATCGGCACTGGTGACTTCACTGCATACTTTAACATTGTGGAAACCAGCACGATGCTTGAACCTATTAAAGGTTGCCAGAATCAACTTCTTCAGCTGATAAGTATGCCGCCGCAGAGGTTGAGGACTGTGAAAATTTAGAAGGGTTTTTTTTTTTTAACACATCACAAAATTTCTCTCTGCTGCTGCAGAATTGGCACTGGCGACTTCACTGCATACTTTAACGTTGTGGAAACCAGCACAATGCTTGAACCTATTAAACTACCCATTGCTTGCCACAAACTTGACTTTTGGGTTCACCATACTTATCCTTAATATCTTCATAAATACGCTTTTGCTTGAATGGCCATTAGACTCAGGGGCACTCACTTCTGAATCTGATTTTCCATCCATATTATTAATAGCTTTTCCATCATCTATATAGAACCTGAATGCTGTTTTGTGATCACTGTCGATCTTAAATGCCTTGATCCTTTAACACATTATTTTATATGCACACTATCCCTTACAACAGTATTCACTGTTGAAGCAGTGAGACCTAATTCCCTTGCAATAGATGACAAACTTTGTCCTGTTTTCTTACTTACTTCTTAATCATTTCCATCTTCATTTCTAAATCAATTTTGTTTTGTTTCCTATCACTGCCACCACTTGCACTTTCCATTGGTCCCTTTCCCTTCACCATTGTAATAAGTAAATAGGAATGAAGAGAAGATTATGAAAATTTATTTGTTTCTTATATATAATTGAAGATTTCAGTGAAGGGGAACACATTTTACCATAATAATTTATTTTACTATAATAAATACAAAACCACACAATTCCAGTTATCTCTAATGGGTAGTAAACTCAATATTATTGCAAATGCAATAAGATCGAGTTTACTATCCATTTATAATTAGATGCACTAACAGAAAAGCCCAATAAACCGGAAAGTGCAAATTGTTTTTATTGTTTTATGGTTGTGACCTCCAGAAATGTTCTTTAGAAAAATATCACAAAGGTGTTAAATTGATTCCTATAATGGAACATATGTTAACGATGAAAGGGTAGCGCTCCATTATAAAAATGACCTTTTTAGAGAGATAAATAGCATAGTTATATAGAGAAAATTTCAACTTCCAACTTCTGAGTCTTGGAACGAATTACCACAAAAACAATTTGTTATTGGGTTCACATTGCGATGTTTTCATGATGCCTCCATTAATTCCTATAAGATGCAAAATACGTTTCCACTGGCTGGAAAAAAAAAAGTCGAATTTATGGAAGTAGAGTATTAAGTATGTTGGAGGGTGCCTGTACCATCAAAATAGTCTTTGAGCATAAGAATTTGGTAATGCTTTTAGTGGAGAAAGTTACATTGGAATCTTTCTTATTAATTAGTATGAAGACCAGTTTTCACCTTCAGTTGTATTCAAAGCGTGATGTAAATGGGAAAAGGGGGCCCCGTAGGTTATTTATATATTTCTTCTAAAATACTTAACCTTTTTAGTCGATCCAAATAATTTATCATCTCACTTTCTTTTTTATAGTAAATTTTGGAGGTATTTCAGATAAGTCAGTGTGCCTTCCTCTTCATGATGTTACTCACTATTAACTGATGAAGTGTTCTGTTTTTGATGTGGTTAGTCCTTGTTTAGCACAGTTGTCTTACCTTTATCTAGAATTCAGGCTTAGCAAACTGGCTCTGATATTTGTAGTGTTCCATCGCTCAAATGTTGACAAGTGTTCCATCATGACCATGAGTTAACAGTGTATGAAAATAATTGTGATGCTGAAAGAAGATTCATTAATATGAAATTTAAATAAAATTTGTAACTTTTATGAATGTACTGATACTGTTGCACATGGAAAACTGCTGTACAAATTGGAGCAGTGTGGCATTGGGAGAAAATTGCTGCTATCGGTAAAAGGATGGTTGAGTGGGAGAAGACAGAGTGGTAATCAATAGATACTGCTCTTTGTGGACTAATGTTATTAGTGGAGTTCCCCAGGGTTCAGTGTTGGGTCCACCGTTGTTTTCTGTATTTATTAATGATATTGATGAAGGTATGTCAGGCTTCATGTCTAAATTTGCAGATGATACAAAGGTTGGCAGGGTTGTTATGACACTAATGACAGTACACTACTGCAACAGGATCTAGAAAAGTTGAGCAGATGGGCTGAGAGGTGGCAACTGAAGTTTAACATTGACAAATGTGAGGTACTGCATATGGGTAGCAGTAACCCCAGAGTAATATATCAACTGTGTGATACTACACTCAGGGTGGTAGAGAATGAAAAGGACCTGGGATAATTTTGCAGTCAGATATGAAGTTTTCTGAGCAGTGCAGACAGTCTGCAAGAGTAGTTCATGGTGTCTTGTCAATGATATACAGGAATTTTTCTGACAGTGATAAGAAGGCGATTATTCCCTTGTATTAAGTAATGGTCAGGCCACAACTTGAGTACTGTATACAGGTCTGGAGGCCTCATTTTAGGAAGGATGTTGAGCTGCTGGAACGAGCACAGAGAAGATCAACAAGATTAGTGAATGGAACAAAGGGTTGCTCTTATGAAGACAGGCTTACATTTTGCAAATTACAGTTTCTGGAGACTAGGCACCTGCTAGGTGATCTGATTGAGGTGTATAAGGCCTTGAATGGTATGAGCAAGCTCAGTGCTGATGGAATTTTTCCTCTTACCCTAATTAATCACCTGAGGGGACATAAATTCAAATTGAGGAAAAACAGTTGTAGAATAGATGTGTGGAAATTTGCCTTTAGCCAGCGGTGGTTGATTTCTGGAACAAACTTCCATCTGTCATTGTAAAAGTGGACAGCTTAAATAAATTCAAGGCAGATATTTGGAGCAAATGGATGGGTGAAATTTTTTTTTTGGTTGATGCTGTTATGAGCTTGCTTTCTTGCATCATATGCCTCTACTAATGCTAATGTTCCGTAAATGTCAGTGGTTGTGATATCATGCTTTTGCCCAAGGGGAAATATATGAAAATATTTAATATGCAATATTTATCTTAGTAGTGTCACTATCCTGCAAAAACAAGATTTTAAAGTTTACTTTCCATACCCTTTAATAATTTACCTAATTCTTCTTTAAATTTATTCCAATTACCCACTTCCAAAATACCATATGGAAGTTTTGTTCTGACAATCATTCTGGCTGAGCCCAATTTTTGCATATTTGCATATTTTTGCAAAATGGTACTGTCCTACACCATGCTTCCTCACTTTGAATTTATGCCCCCCCCCATGCGTTACCTGAGAAAGAGTAATGTGTAGGGGGACATTACCTGAGAAAGAGTAAGGATGCCATTAGCATTTAGTTTATGTAATCCATTTAAAGCCTTAAACACCTCAATCAGGTCTCCTTATAGGTGTCTAGTTTCCAAGTGTGCAATTTGCAGAACTGAAGTCTTTTATGGTAAAAATACTTTTATGTCCTTCATTAATCTTATTACTCTTCTCTGCATCTGTTCCAACAGATCCACATCCTTCATAAAATGAGGCTTCTAAACCTGTGTGCAATACTCATGATATGGCCTAACCATTGCCTTATACAATGGTTAATCACTTCCTTATCTCTGCTGGCAAAATTCCTGTATATTATTGACAACGTCATAACCTGTCCTAGCAGTGTGTCTACACTGCTTAGAGAATTTCGTGTCAGGCTGTACAATTACCTCTAGATGTCTTTTGTTCTCCACCACCTTGAGTATGGTGCTACAAATTGGTATGTTATTTGGAGCTTTTTGCTGCCTATATGCCATAACTTGCATTTATCAATGTTAAACCTCAATTTCCCTTCTCAGCCCATTTGTCCAAGTTTTTTAAGTCTTATTTCAGTAGGATGCTGTAATTCTTATCATTCATTCAACCCTGCCAACCTGTGTACCATCTGCAAACTTAGGCGATAAGCTTGATATGCATTCACCAGTATTGAAAATGGTACTGTGCCCAGCACTGAACTTGGAGGACTTCATTAATAACAGTTTAAGAAGAGCAATGCCTATTTATAACCACCCTCTGTCTTCTGCTGCTCAACCAGTCCTTTAACCACAACACTGTCTTGTCCATAATACCACACTGCTCCACTTTGTACAGCAGTCTTTCATGTGGAACAGTGAGGAAGGCTTTATTGAAGTCTAAGCATATGATGTCACTTTTTACAAATTATTTTTTTACATTCAGTTCCATTGTTACTGAGTTATATTTCCTGCACTAGATAAATGGTAAGGAATGAATCTGTGTTTCTTAAACTGTACTAAAAAACCATTTGAAATGGTGACACTTGGGACAAAGAATGTTATTCTCACAACTGAGGAGTGGTTAGACAAAGAGTAAGAACTAAGAGTGTATTTGCATGTACACCAATGCTAGGAGCATTGTAAATAAATTTGAAAATTTTGAAGTGCTGGTCAAATCATTAAATGCAGACATTGTAGGGATATCAGAGATGTGGTGTCACTCAGATATAAAAGATAAAGAACTTGAATATGGGGAGTACAATGTATACAGAAAGGACAGACAGGACAAGACAGGAGGGTGGTTATACTCTTAGTTAAGAAGCACATAAAATCTAAGACAGTTCATCCAGTTGACATGGGTAGTCAGTTTGGTGTAACATAAGTACTAGAAAAACAAAAAAAGAGATTAGGAGTGCTATAAGCTTAATGACTGAGATGAATATTAAACAATTATACAGAGAAATAGTGGGCCAGAAAATCAGAATATGTTATAAAGTGGAATTTTAACTTTCCAGATGGTTACTGGAATTTTTGGGTTTGTCACTCTCACACACACACACACACACACACACACACACACACACACACACACACACACACACACACACACACACACACTAGCAAGACGTTTGTGGATTTATTAGAGACTGTTTTCTGCAGCAGCATGTTAGAGAAGCAACAAGAGAAAGTAATACTCTTTATCTGATTATCAGCAGTGATTCTGCATGCATTAAGAATCTGCAGGTAGAAGAACCACTAGGTGGCAGTGATCACAGTGTATTGATGTGGGACTTACTTAAAGATGTAACTTTTTTTTTTTTTTTGATTTGGTAGTTGTTGGCGCATCGGCTTCTGTGGCCATATTGCACCTCCCAAGGTTTTTGCAGTACTTTGATCCAAGCTCGAGGCGGGAATCGAACCTGCGACCTTTGGGTTGCCGGGCAGGTACTTTACCCACTCGGCTAGCCCGGTCGGCAAAGATGTAACTACCATTGAGGGTAAAGGGAAGGGTTTTTGCTTTTGTGAAAGATTACAATGGTCTTGAACAGTTTTTAAATTCTGTATAGTGGGACCAACTGATGTTACCAACAACAACAAATTTTAAATGGGAAGTATTCAGGGAAATAATCATAGAAGCTACTTGACTTTTCATATCATCTAAGAAATACAGTTCAAGACTTAGACCTAAATGGATGAACTGTTGATGTATGGCAAAGAAGAAAATGCATGTGATTCATATAAATTATCAGAAGATTCAGAAGCGTATGGTAGATATAAATTAGTCTGCAATCATTAAAAAAGCAGATTACCAGAATTTTCTGGCAAAGAAAGCCAAGCAAAGCAGCGAAGGCTTCTTTCCTTATATTAACAGTAGAAGGAAGGGGTTGAATCACATTGGTCCCCTTGATGTCATTAGTTTAACTGCTGATGAACCTGCTCAGGTTGTTACGAGGCTGAATAGGTGTTTTGTATCTACAGTCACACACATGAGGAATTCTTTAGGGATGCCAGAGGTTAATCATACTCTGACAGGGAACTAAATGATTTTGTAATAACTGAAAGGAAGGTGGAAGAGAAATCACTGAAGTTAAACATATGAAAGGTACTTGGGGTGGATGGGATCTATCCAATCGTACTGAGGGAGATAGCAAAGGAGGTTAGCATACCCTTAACCATAAATTATACGAGCATCTTTGGATTCAGGGGAGTTCCCTGTGGACTGAAGATGTGCAAATGTATCTCCAATTCACAAAGGGAGATATGAGTAATTACAGACATGTTGGCTTAACTTCTGTTCCAGGGAAAATAATGGAATCACTAGTTAAAGAAGTAATGCAGCACCATTTAGACAGGAGTGCAGTTATACTTCAGTCACAGAATGGGTTTGTTAAGGGGAGATCTTGTCTGACCAATTTGATACTGTGATGCAGTAACAAAGGAATTGGATGCAAAAAAATTATTTTGATATCATATAGTTTGATTTCAGGAAAGCTTTTGATACTGTTGCACATAATAGACTGCTATACAAATTGGAGCAGGGTGGCATTAAGGGCAATGGAAAAAGGGGTAATTACTGCTATAGATAAAGAGGTTGTTGAGTGGGAGAAGACTGTGTTGTTATTAATTGACTGTTCCTCATGGACTAATGTTTTCAGTGGGGGTCCTCCAGGGTTCAGTGCTGGGCCCATTGCTGTTTTCTGTATTTATTAATGATATTGATGAAGGCATATCAGGCTTAATGTTTAAGTTTGCAGATGATATGAAGAATGGCAGTGTGGTTAATGATGGTATGCAACAAGATGCAACAAGATCTTAGAAAATTAGGCAATTGAACTGAGAAATGGCAATTGAGATTTAACATTAACAAATGCAAAGTACCGCATATGGATAGCAGTAATCCCAGATTAGCATACCACCTGTGTGGTGCCACATTTAGGGTAGTGGAAAATGAAAATTATTTGGGGGTAATTATGTTGTCAGATTTAAAATTCTCCTGGCAGTGCAGAAAGTCTGCCCAGGACAACACATGGGGTTCTGTCAATGATATACAGGAATTTTGCTACCAGGAATAAGGTGTATAAGAAGCCAAATTTTAAGAATGGATGTAGAGTTGCTGCAGCAGGTACAAAGAAGGGCAATGAGATTGGTGAGGGGAACTAAGGAGTGTTCCCCCAAGAAAGGCTACAGTTCTAAAAATTGTAGTATCTGGAGACTAGGCAACTGCAAGGTGATTTGATTGAGGTGTTTAAGGCTTTGAATGGATTGTACAACCTCAGTGCTGATGGGATTCTTCCTCTTGCTCAAACTACATACGGTGAGGGGAACTAAGGAGTGCTCCCCCAAGAAAGGCTACAGTTCTAAAAATTGTAGTATCTGGAGACTAGGCAACTGCAAGGTGATTTGATTGAGGTGTTTAAGGCTTTGAATGGATTGTACAACCTCAGTGCTGATGGGATTCTTCCTCTTGCTCAAACTACATAGGGGCCATAAATTCAAATTGAGGAAGGATGGTTGCAGAATAGATGTGCAGAAATTTACCAACAGGTGGTTGATTGATGGAACAAACTTACATCTGACGTGGAACTGGATAGCTTGATTAAATTGCAGGAAGAACTAAACAAACTTTTGGAGAGGATGGATAGGTGAAATGTGATTTTTTTTTTTTTTTTTTTTTTTTGGCTGATGTTATATAAGCACGATTTCTTACATCATTTGCCACCATTAATACTAATACTAAGAGGTCAAGATGGCATTGCATGAATGGCATTAATAAAAACTATGAAACTTCTCAAGGAATCGAGGCATTAGTGCCTAGTTGGAGGAAGTGGGTCAAATGTAATGGGGACTACATTGAAGATTGACACATAAGTTCCTTGTTTGCAAAAATCAAGTTTTATAAAAGGTTTGCTCTTTTTATTTAAATGACCTTTGAAACATAGTCTTAATGGCAGTAGTTTTATTTTTTTTATTTTGTAATAGTGTTTGCCATATAGTGCAAAGGCCATTTCTTTTGCTGCACTGGCAAAAAAAAAAAAAAAAAAAAAACATGCAAGTTGATAAGAAAATACAAATGATATGCTTCCCTCCTCACACAAGTAACAATCCAATTGACCTTTCAATTTATTCAAACTGTCATCCTCAACTATTTGTGAGGGGAAACTTGTTCCAGCAATCCATGCCTTGTTGGCTGAAAGAAAACTTCCTACAATCTAATCTAAACCTGAATCCCTTAATTTGAATTTATGACCCCTAGTTCTGGAATTCTTTATAATAGTAAGAATTCCACCTGCATTCATTTTTCTAATCCTTCTCAGAGCCTTATAAACTTTAATCAGGTCACCTCTGAGGTGTCTGGGTGCCAAGTTCTGTAGCCCACATAATCAGTCTTTCCTCATATGATCGTTCTTCTACCAGTCTCATCATTCAAATTGGCCATCTTTGGATCCTTTCAAGGAGCTCAATGTCTTTTTTCAGATGAGGTCTCCATACTTGAACACAGTATTCCAAATGTCATCTTACAATTGCCTTATGCAGTTGGATTATGACCTCTCTATTGCTATGGGATAGCGTTTGATAAATCATCAATAGGACATCATGGGCTTTCCTGTCTGCTGTTTACACTGTTCAGAAAACTTCATATTTGCCTGTATTGTAATTTACAGATCCCTTACCTCCTCCACTGTTTTTAATTCAACCCCACCAAGTGTACCGGGTTTTTCCGTTAAGAGGCCCACCCAAATATAGGCCCATCTGGGCCTGTATTAGGATTTTGTTTTCCAAATAGAAGCCCATGGGGTTTTATTGGGGACAAATAATAATGCACTTTCTCGTAACATACCGTATATCGGCGCTCTGTGCATGCCCGAGATGTCATTGCAATAGATGTGAACTGCGCGTCTTTACTCGTTGTCAGAATATTTAACCCTAAAAATGGAAAATAAAAAGTCTAATAAACGAAAATCGTATGCTATCCAGGAAAAACTACAGTTTGTGACACATTTAAAAGTGGGGGAAAGTCAAAATTAGATATCGCAACAAAAAGGCATTGACAGGAAAAATTTTCGCCGTTGGTTGCAACAAGAAGCAGAATTATTGAAGCTGGTTAAAAAATGTAAACACAAATGTCTTGAGGGTGCAGGAAGGAAGGCGTTTTATCTCGAAATTGAGAAAAAACTATTCGAATTTTTCAAAAAGGAACGAAATAACCACCACTTAGTTACCTATAACACATTGTGAAACTGTATTTTCTCACCAGAATTTGGCCTTAAAATACCACCTGCTTTTAAAATAAGCAACAAGTTTTTATTTGTATGGACCAGGAGACATCGGATTAGATCATGTAAAATAACTCATCATGGACAACTGGATAATCGCGATCCAAAGGAAACGCAGAAACAAGTAAAGCAATACTTAATTCAAGTAAATAATGCTACAGCAGGATTGACAAGTGATCATGTTTTTAATATGGATGAAACTCCATGTTACTTTGACATGGCAAGAGATTGCACTCTTTACTTTGTTGGGAGCAAAAATGTGGATGGTGCAGATACAGGGTTCAGAAAAAATCGATACACTGTCTGTTTGACAATATCATTGGATGGATGCATACTCCCACCTATGATTATTTTTTGTGGCTTAAAGAAAATTCCCAAAGTAACAATCCCCAGTGGTAAAGCAGTTGTTGCTGTAAACAAAAGCGGATAAATGGACACAAATCTACTGAAGACGTGGATGGATACTGTTTTCTGCCAGAGAGGATCTTATTTTAGTAACACTCCATCAGTAATTATTTGGGATCTTATGGAACTCATAAGAAAGAAGAAATTTTAAAATATCTTTTTTAAAAATTATGGCTCAAAGGCAGTAATAATTCCAGGAAAGACAATGCACTACATGCAGCCCCTAGATGTTGCCATAAATTCCAGTTTCAAAGATTCTATGAGAAAGGAATGGGATAATTGGGTAAGAGAAGAAACTGCTGAATTTACTCCAAAAGGATATAGAAAAAGACCATCTTACCAAAAGATTGTTGAAATGGTTATTTCTGCCTATAATACAATCCAATCAAAATCAATTCAAAGAGCATTTGAATGTTGCGGTTGCTGCAAATGGACAAGAAGTACCAGCGACCAATATATTAAATCAAAAATTGCGAATTATCCTTGAAAACAATCATGGACTTGAAATTGAATCTGATGATCTGGCTGCTGGTGATGGAAGTGATGAAGAATTAATGGAATTGGATGAAGACGAAAACAACAATTCTTCCACTACTAACTCGGATTGCTCGGATGAAGACGAAAACAACAATTCTTCCACTACTAACTTGGATTGCTCTGATACAACAGGTTCTGAATGAAAATTACTAATGTAAATAATTCTCTTCTTGCAATTATTATTTGTCTTATATATTTATATTTTTTTAAGATAATAAAAATAATTTTTAATTTCATACTGTTCTATTGTTGCAATATTTAAAATAAAAATAACCTTTCATTAATTAAAATAAATATTATTTAAAATAAAAATAGCCTTTCATTAATCAAATAAATATTATTTCAAAATAAACCTGTTTCCGTTAAGAAGCCCATGGGCTTCTATTTAGGGACAACATGAGAACTTTAAAAATGCAAAAACCAAATACATGGGCTTCTTAATGGAAAAACCCGGTATAATTTATTTGTGGGTTGCTATTCCCCAAGTGTATGATCTTGCATTTAGCAGCATTGAAACATAGCTGCCACTTATCTGACCATCTTTGAAATCTGTTCAAGTCATCCTGAAGGAATGCTGCTTGGTACTGATCTTTAACGACTCTGCCAATGTTTGTCATCTGCAAATTTTGACATCATGCCTTATATCTCTTTGCCAATGTCATTTATGAAATTGAGAAACAATAGTGATCCGAAACTGATGTTGACCCCACTCCTGGCATTACACCAATCTGTAGCATATTTATTAATCACAACCCTAACTTAGTAGACTACTAAGTTAGGGCTGAGATTATGTTAGTGCTACTAAGTAAGGGCTCTCCGTTCTGCCCTGCAGCTACCCTGCAATCTCTCTTAGAATCTTACCAGTAATCAAACCTGTTAAAGCTTATACATTAACCTCTTTGGAGGTTGTCTTGGTGCATAATAGCCATTGCTGCTAATGTGCCAATACAATCCAATACCAAACCAAACCTCTCACGAGGTACCGAGTCAAATGCTTTGCTACAATTCAAATAAATATATTAAAATTGTTCTCTAAATCCAGCTCATGAGTAACTGTGTCAAAGTAGTCTACTAAGTTAGTTAAGCATGATTTTCCCTTAACAAAGCCACGTTGTCCTTCAAAATGCCACATCTATCTAATTGCACCCTTAATCATTGCCTCTAAGGTTTTACCTACCACTGAAATCAGACTAACCAGTCTGTAGTTACCAACTTCACTCTTAAAATTGCTTTTATGTATTGGTGGTACATTGGCACTTTTCCAGTCCAAAGGAATCTCCTCCGAGTGCAAAGATGCCCTTATAATTAATCTGTGGTTCAGTATACTCCCTCGTGCTCTCCCTCAGAACTACAGGATATATGCCATCAACTCTGGGAGCCTTACTTGCCTTTATGCTCGAATGTTTTCCTAATAAAATATCATCTGTAATTATGACATCACTAATCTCATATGCCTCGGCCTCTTTTCAGCATGAAGAGTCTTTTGTCAGTAAAGACCAGTGCAGAGTGCATATTCAATTCATCTGAACATCAGCTGGACTATCTGAGACTTTCAAACACCCAGTGCACAAGGGGTCTGATCTGATTAGTTTCTTCTTTGTTGTATTCACTTACATGAAAAATTCCTTGTCCCCCATTCTTTGCTGTCTTAGCCATTGCTTTCTCATATGCAGCCTTGGCATCTGACCTTATTTGTGGTACTGTTATATGTGGACATGTGCTGTGTCTTATGTATGGTGGCACATAAATGTTAGTTCAACTCCACCATGGTATACACTGTGTGAATACAGAATTCTGTAAAATGGCTGGATGTGAGTATGGTGTTGTGTCTGTGGAGTGTGTGTGTGTCTTGTTTTGTTGTTTTATCCACTTAGCTACTAGGGAGCAGCAATCACTAGGATGGCTGCTCCCTAGTACCTTTCCACACCATGAGAAGGCAGACCATAAGAATACGTGTACTGTTAAATGAAAGTGACAGGTAAGAATCCCACATCCACTGGATAAAAATCAGTTCCAGTGGATGCCAGCAGATTCCACACCATTGGGAGCTCAAACCATGATACCAGCAAAAAAAAAGAAAAAAAAAGAAGTAAATAAATAAATAAGAGTAATAAAATAAGAGCAATAAATACATACAAAAAAAAAATTAATTGACAAAAGGTAAAAAAAAGCCATCATGAACACTGAAAAGAAAAGTGAGTATGGAATAACAGATTTATTCAGCATTCATCATGTAGCCTAGTCAAGGGGTTGCAGTCAGCAGTCTAATCGTTGGAGAAATCAGGAAGCAAAGCCTGTTAGCCACTGTTGTATAGTAAAATTTCAGGAAACTTGTCTAAGACAACACTTGGAAAATCAGAAGACTCAGTCGGGTTGATGCCAGAATCGCATGAAGAATTGAAAAATATATATAGTCAACGATTAAGTAAGGTAAAAACATGAATGTTAATCAATAAGTTCTATTTGAGGCAGGTAACTGTATCATAAGAAATTACAATTGGGTTATAAGGGGATATCCTGATAGTCTCTAGCCAAGTGGTCAAGAGTGGGAGTGCAGTAGCACATGCCCTTTGAGTAGATCAGGGTTCAAGCTACTGACTGCTAAATACGGTCAATCTGCCAATCTGCACTGGATCAGCGTGGCAGATTATGGTTTGTTATGTTTGTTATTTGGTTTTTAGGAGCATTAGCAACTAAGGCCATATTGCTCTGGGATATGCAGTGGTCATTCCTTGACCTTTCCGCATCCTCCGTATTTGGTGGTGACGGGCTCGAACCCCGGTCTAATCAAGAAGCATGTGCAACGCACTGCTGCTCCTTCCCACCTGGCTATGGAGGCGTCGCAGATTATGGTCTATATCCCTCAGCATGAATTGTTGAGGAGGCTTCCATCCCGCAGTGGGTTGATAATGGCTGCAGTTTATCTTTTTTTTTATCCTGATAGTAGGGAAGCCCTTTAGCTGGCGACATCTATTAAAGATTTCTTTTACAAATTGTTGGAAGAGTTCATATGTTTCCTTATTTGCAAATCATGTTCATTTCCAGGAGCAAAATGATGAAATTTAGTTGAGATTTGTTGCTGAAGGTCTAGCTAGATTGGGCAAGAATAAATCATGTGTTGCCAGTCCTGATTGTCACCATATAAGCAAGAATCTGTAAATCGCCTCTACAGATAAAACTGTAAAAGCTTTGCATTCAATGATCCATGTCCTGTTATTAAGTATGATGTGCAGAGACTGGGGAAGAACCATTTCTGTACAATATTGGAACAGGTAAATGAAATGTCAGGTATAAGCAACTTACTAATAATACCTTTAGTAGAGAAGGGCCACTTGGATTGCCAACAGTTGGTGAGTAGATTCCAGAATTTCTCTTTCCTTTCTTTGGGTCGGCAGTTGGATCGACAGTAACATTTAGGAACATAATAGGTAACCCTTTCCTAACATAATAGCAGAGATCTTTATAAATAACATGAAGGTCAGTGAGTAAATTGCCTGCGATGGCTTTTACCACTGGTGTGGAGACTGTATGGCATGCTTGTAGCAATGCCAAGTGAAAACACCTTTGTATAGTTTCCAGTTGAGATTTGACAGTAGGAAGGCTGGCCCTTTGAAACCAAATACAGGTGATATATGATAGAATTGGGATAAAGACAGTACAATAAAAGATACGGAGATTATTGTTTTTATTTCCTATTCATTCCTAGAAATTCTGAAGAGCATTGATGTAAAGTTCTTATCTTTTTAGAGAGATGCTGTAAGTGTGAAGAGAAGGCCAGATGGTCATCTAGAACACCAAGGTGTTTGTGTGTGGACACTAAAAGGTAGTAAATTTCCTTGACTTTTATCATTGGAGGCCTAGCATAATTTAGTCTTCCCTTAAAGATCATCTTTTTGTTTTTGTCACTGAAACTGTGAGCTTATTTTGAGTGGCCAAGTCAGATGGTCTGGAGAGAATATTGTTTGCAGAACTTTCTAGATCCCTTCTGGAATTTCCATGGACAAGAATGGATAAGTCATCGGTGTAAGCTATTGCATTTATATTTGTCAGGTCATCAAAGGAGAAGCCAATCATTTAGAACTAAGTTCCACTCTAGGGGCCCAAGAATAGACACCTGGGGCAGCCTCGAGTAATATGTTTGGATACAGATTGTTGTTTAGTTTGTATCAAGGCAGAGTGATTACTAAAATAGCCCTTTATGAGAAGGTATGATAACTGAGGGCAACTTGCTACTCTAAGACAATGAAGGACACTCCCCCACCATAGTTTATTGAAAGCAGCTTCGAAGTCTATAAATAAAATTAATGTATTTAAATGTACATTTATCTATGAGCTTTTTCATTTGAAACAGTGTATCTATCTCATTACTTCAATATGACTTTATGCTAGGCCTGTAGCTTCACAGCCATGGGACTGGCGTAAAGCCATATTGAAGGGATGAAATTTAATTGGCCTCTGCAAGCAGGGAATTAATTCTGAGACTGATTAAACATTCAAGTAGTTAGCATTAGCATTAGTACAGGCGTATGATGCAAGAAAGCAAGCTTATTTAGCATCAGCCAAAAAAAAAAAAAAAACAGTCTCCAGACTGTAATTTGCAGCAGTTAAGCCTATCTTCATAACAGCAACCCTTTGTTCCACTCACTAATCTCGTTGCCATTCTCTATACTTGTTCTAGTAGCTCAACATCTTTCCAAAAATTGAGGCCTCCAGACTTAGTTTTTCACACTTAGTTTTCCTAAGTGCGAAAGCAAGGCGATTGGCCTGAAAGATTTTAGGTTGTTCCAAGGCTTTCCTGGTTTTGGTAAAACTTTCAGCAAAACTGACTTCCAGATAACAGGAAAGGTACTAAATTCTAAGCATTTATTAAAGAGGAAAAAGCTTGTGATTTAGTTGTTGCTCATAGAAATGTTTAAGAAAAGTACATTCCAGTAGATCTAGTCCAAGACATTTGGCCTTTTTCGTTGAATTAACTGCAGATTTTAATTCTTCCAATGAGAAAAGCAACATTGAAGTGGGGAAGAAATATGATTCATTTAAATTTCTGATTTCAGCCTGCAGAGGGAAGTCAAGAACGGATCATCCTGTGGGAAGTCTGTCTGCTATTTTTATTGACAATATTGTTTCAATTTAAAGAGTCTTCAGTATTTGTTATAACTGTATTAGAATATCTCCTGGATTCATTTTGTTTCTACAGATTTTGTAAATAAAACACCATGAACCCTTGTTACCAGAGTTTTTACGAAATTTTGCCAGGATTCCAACTTATTTTTTTTAATTATTTTGACATATAGTTTCTTAGTATTTTTAAATTCTTCATGTAGTATTGAGAGTTCTGATGGTAAGATATTGTTGTTTCTTTGGGCTTTTAGAAACGTTTTTCCAACTCAAACTTTACGTCTTAGTATCATGAGTTCCTGTTACCACCAAGGTGTGGTTTGGGTTGTCAAGAACTTCTTCCTTGTTATATATGGCTTTCTGAACTGTCTTTTGAATGAGAAGTGCTAATTCCTCAGGATTAAAATAGCTTTAATAGCATCTGAAGGAAAATCCTGGCTTATAGATTTTTCAAAGTTGTTCTAATAAATGTTACAAAGTGAATACCCCACGAGGTCCCTTGGTAACTAACAACCTACTCTCATTTATTCAACTACGAATAAATGAGAGTAGGTTGTTAGTTACCAATGTAATGTCTATATTTGATTGACCTAAGGAATTAGAAAAGGTATAAGGCTCGCCTGGAAGGTTAATGACATCCAGTTGATGAGAAAAAATTAGGTCTTCTAAAAGCATCATCTTATATCTGTGGATTTGTTGTACCATAGAGAAGCTTTATAATTTTCATCCATTAAAACTAATAGATGCTCTTGGTTAATAGTGTGAAGTGCAGTTCTAAGTAATGAAGATGAGGAGCGATATCTGTAGATGGATCGCAGTACAGGGAAATAATGTAAAATGAAAGGGTTGCCATAGTAACATTAATGCACATTGTAAATTGTGTACAAAGACTGGAAACTGACTGTATCAAGATTTTTATTGAAGATAATTTTTGCAGACTTTGGATTCTCATGATTGGGTTGAATTATTCCTGAGGTTGTGGCTCCTGAAGGCAAATTAGATTAAAAGGCGATACATCTGCTAAACGGTCAGTGGTGAACCTCATTGGCAACCAATCTTGCCCATTGAGCATTTCACTGTAGTAAATGTACTTTAAATATCAAAAGAAGTGGTACTGGTAAAGTATCACGGTTCCTTATATTTTGGAATGAATGGGTTGTGAATGTATGTACAGTTTCTAAAGCTCGTAAGTTTTCTGGGCAAGTAGTATAGTGATTGGAATGCCTGTGATCCTTATTTTTGTATTTGGAATTTGAGCAGATGGGTGGGTCTTTCTTGTGAGGATATTCATTAAATATATGTCCTCGACGAGCACAGTGCCCGTAAGTAGGCACTTCCTGTTTGCATGTGTTTGACGTGTGACCGAACATCAGACAACAAAAACACTTTGTCATAACAGTGAAAATATTTAACCTTATGGGATGACCATTTGATGTAGATTCAATCTAGTGAGATAACAATGGAATGAATCCAAAGAGATAATTTCAGCACCCAGTTTGATGAATTTTTTGATCTAGCTTTTTTCTTAAAATGAAAGCTAATTTCTTTTCCTATTTCTTCTCTCATGATAACAAAGTCTTTTAGATTTTTATGAAAAATGTCATCCTCCAGGATGTCTTCTCTACTTAAATCATTGCCTATAGCAAATATTAGGATTATAGGTTGTAGTTCTTTTGACTGCCCAGCTATTAGCCCAGCCTCAGAGAGAGAGAGAGAGAGAGAGAAAGAAATCAACTTGTACCTGTTGGAGGCTTCAGTTATTTTCATCACTCTATAACTGTCCAGTGCTATCTTTTTCTGCTCTATTTGATCAGTCAGCTCTTCAATCATCCATTTTGCATCCTCATCCTGCAATATTTTCTTAAGGGTATGTATGTGTTCATGGCTTCTGTGAATTTTGCTTTAAAAGTATTTCATAATTCAAATGTATTCATCCAATTCACATATGCCATATAGCACCTTAAACTATCAAAGTCCCCTCTTCTTAAGTTAAAACCCACGCCTTTACCTTTAACTACTGCAACATCGTTCTTCATCTTCCAACTGACGATTGCATGTTCACTTCCTGATAATTTTGTAACCAAAATGAATTTTATTTACACATACTAATTTTCACATACTATCCTTCGCTAGCTTATGATGTTACCACATGAGGGTATTTTTAAATGAAAATCTTATTTTTTCTGCTTATTACTGTTATTAGCCACTTTAAAAATAAATGTTCATATTCATAATAACAGTAATTGATTTCTTTTGATGTTTCAAGTGTGTGTTTTGCTATACCTCAAATATGAAGAGAGCTAACAAATAATTCTGACATCTACTACTTTTTTTATGGTGGATATATCAAAGTTTAAACATCTGTGGGTCAGAAAGCTGTGTATCTCAAAATACTATCCTCTATTGCTGTGCTATTACACAATGAAGACCTGCAAATTTTTAATCCACCTTCCAGAGTGAATTTCAGAATTGGGTGATGAATCTGAACAGGAGAATTGATATCCTGTTTAAAAGAGGGAAATTTACCAGGTCTAGCTGCAAGACATCCACTTACACTTTTTACACTTTTTCAGAATCCCTGTGCTTTTTATTTGAATGATCTTTTTTGAAGAAATTGGTATTAGTCAAAATCTAGAAGGGTGGTTTCTTTTCATAGATGATTCAAGTAAAAGTTTAAAAGCCATGTTGCTTCACAATGAGAATATATATCTATTGATTCCTGTTGTGCACTCTATTCATATCAAAAAAGATTACAGAAATGTGAATCATGTTACAGAAGGTCAAGTATGATCAAGTATTTATACCATCAAGTATAAATAGATGTCTCTGGAGACTTCAAGATGTTGGATTTCCTTTTCATTTTAATGGTCATTTTACTAAGTTCCCTAGTTTTTTGATTCCGGGACAGCAGGGCAGTAGATCAGTGTATGGGAGAAGAGAATGACCAGCAAGGATTCAGTTGCTACCTGGTGCACACAATGTAGTAAACGGTCCCTTGGTTCCAAGAAAGTCTTTCTTCTACCACACCATGTGAAGCTGGGAAGAGTCAAACAATTTGTTAAAGCATTGCATCCTCAAGGAGTCATATTCAGGCATATAACAATGTATGCTTCCAAAATTGTCTGATGCAGTAGTTTCGGTGGCATATTTATTGATCCACTAGTTTGTCATAGTCATGAAGCCAACATGTGATATAGATATTAGCTTCCTGAGAACTAATGACAAAATGACTGATGCCAAGCATAATACCTGGCATTTTGCCTTGTAGTGAATGTCTTTCTCGGTAACATTAAAAGTGAAAATTACAAAGAACTAGTTGGCAAGTTGATTTAAATTTACAGAAAAATGGGATTCAGATTGTCAGCATTCTCACCTGGATTTCTACAGATCTAATTAAGGTGATGCTAGTGAAGAGCATGGAGAGAGATTTTGACAGGACATGCAGTCGATGGAGAAGTGTTACCAGGAAAGGTGGAATGGAGGTGTGCTGTTTGACTGTATCTGATTTTTGGTTCAGGATGATCAATAAGAGTTAAATATACGTTTAAAGAAATTATTATTTTTTTTTTGATTAATCTGAGAAAGAGTTCTACTTTTTTAATTTTATTTATTTTTAGCTTGATGTTTACTGCAACAAAGATAAATACTCTATTCTGTACAGAAATTAAACATTTTAATAAATATGATATAGTATTATTGCATATTTACTTTTCTTTCATTTCTGGTTAAACCATTGTTGCTATGCAAAAAGTAAGGTCATATTCAGAATCAGCATACCCAAGTTCATAAAGAAACACCAGGAAATGCAGATAAATAGAATTTTTTTTAAAAATTTGCTACACAGTATAATCATTTTGATGCATAATTTTAATTTGTTGAGGTTTTAATGGAAATTTTTCAGAAATTCTTTTCACTTCAGTAATTTGCTACCTTTTGTGAAATTGTAACAGCAGCAGAGGCAGCTACACATTGGGAAGCAGAGAAGGGTGCAGTGAAATATCTGTATCAGAGGGAATCAGTATTGTATTTGAAAATGGCTATATAAATTATTCATTCACCACACCCACAGGATTGAGTGTTTTTCAGTTACTAAGATTGAGCATTTGGTTCAGAGTGATAACAGAAGAAAAAGACATTCAAATGTTCATTTTTGTCAAAAGTGCTATAATACATATTCTTGGTTACATTATTCAGATGTGTTGTTATTCCAAGATGACTTACAGACTTCTATCGCTAAAGAGTGGTATTCTTATTAAATTAGATAAACATGACTATATATTTACATTCAAATTAAATTCTTTTCATTACTGATTTGTAATTTTTTTTATTTCTTAATGTCATATTCATTTAGCATATCCAAATTCATAAAGAAACAAGAAATAAAAATCATAACAGAACTTTCAAAAATTGTTTTTTTATATGTATATGCATATCTCGAAAGTCTCAGATGTGTTCATGCTCCTGTGATGAAAAACAAACCTTATTTTCAGATACTGCTATTTTAAACAAGGACCTGCTGGAAGTGTTACCAGGTATAGATGAAGCCAATTCAATAAGTGAAGAATTAGATAAAAGAGTAAAGTTTGAGATTATGTTGGTGTCGCCCCAACTCCTTGGAAAGCAGTCTGGGAGAACCGAGGTAATTCTATTCAACAAATGCTTTATCTCGTAACGAAATTAGTACTGAACAAATGATGCAAGGAAGCAAGCTTATATAGCATTCACTAACAAAAAAATAAATAAATAAAGAAATAAAATACATATACAAAAAAAACTTCCCATATCATCTCTTCACACCCTCTAATAATTTATCTAATTCCTTCTTAAACTTATTCAAATTTAAGGAGGAATTTGACCCACTTCCAAAACACCAGATGGAAGTTTGTTCCAACAGTCAACTGTCTGTGGCTGAAAAATCAAATTTCAGTTTATCCTTTCTCAATTTAAATTTATACCCCCTTATATGTGTTGTCTGAGCAAGAGGATACCGTCATCATTTAGCTTACTCAATCTATTCAAAACCTTAAACACTTAATCAGATCTCTTTACATATCCTTACTCTGCTAATAACATTAGTCCAAAAAGAACAGTGCCCATTGATAACTACCTCTGTCTTCTCTAACTCAACCATTCCTTTATCTTTAACAGTAGCTTGCTGATAATGTTAGACTGCTCTAATTACAGCAGTCTTTCATGTGGATCACTATCAAAAGCTTTTCTGAAATCTAAGTATATGATGTAAAAATTATTTTTGCATCCAGCTGCATTGTTAATGCATCATAGTAAATATTCAGATTGGTCAGACAAGATTGCTCCTTAAAAGTCCATGCTGTGATTTTCTTATATAACTATATTTCTGTATAGATGGTCCTGCATTACTTCTTTAACCAGCGACTCCATTATTTTCAGTTTAACAAAAGTGAAACTTATAAACCTGTAATTACTCACTTTGATATTCCCTCATTGTGAATTGGGGTGACATTTGCACATCCCCAATCTAAAGAGATTTCTCCTGAATCCAAATTCAAGGTTGCTTTTGTAATTATGCTGATTCTTTTGCTGATTCTTTTAATATAATTGAATTGATCTCCTCATCCATGGGTACCTCTGCCATAATCACTCTTAGCTTCAACAATTTCTCTTTCACTTTCTTCTCAGTTATCACATCATTTAGCTCTCTAAAAACTTCTTTTCTGGTGAATGTAGATGCCAAAAGATTTATTTAGCTTATCAGCAACCTGAACAGGATCATCAGTAGTTATGCCATTTATATCTAGTGGGCCAATGAGGTCATCCCTTTCCTTCCAGTGTTAACATAAGTAAAGAATTCTTAGATACTTTTCTTTGCGTTCATACTAAATGATTTCTTATAATCTGCATTAGGTTGAATATCATCCTTACTGATTTAATTGCAGTTTTTACTTACTCTAGGTTTCTTTGTTCCCTGCTAATATATAATCATCCCATGAATTTTCTTCTCCGCCACTAGTTTCATCAGTTTCATGTGAGACCCATTTAGGTCTAAACCTTGATCAATATTTCTTAGTTGGTATAAAAAGCTTAGTAGTTTATATAATTACTTCCCTGAGTGCTTCCCATTTATACTTTGTAGTTGGCAGCATCATCAGTTCTCACTGAAAGTAATTTTAAAATTGTCTACAACCACTTTAGTTGTCTTTGTGAAAGCAAAATCCCTTCCCTTTACCTTTCACAGTACTTATATCTGTAAGTAGACCATTAGCATTAATAGAGGCATACAAGCAAGAAAGCAAGCTTATGCAGTATCAGCCAAAAAAAAAAAAAAAAAAACCCTCCCATTTCAGCCCTCCATTTGTTCCAAATGCCTGTCCAGCTTAGCCTTAAATTTATTTAGGCTATCAACTTCCACAACAAAAGATGGAAATCCGTTCCACCAATCAACCACCTGCTGGCTAAAGGCAAATTTCTGCACATCTATTCTACAACTGTCTTTCCTCAATTTGAATCTATGCCCCCTCAGGTTCTTAATCTGAGCAAGAGGAAGAATCCCATCAGCATTCAGCTTGCTCAACCCATTCAAGGCCTTGTGCACCTCAATCAGATCACCTCACAGGTGCCTACTCTTCAGGCACTGCAATTTGCAGAACTTAAGCCTTTCTTGGTAAGAGCACCCCTTTGTTCCCCTCACCAATCTTGTTGCTTTTCTTTGTACTCATTCTAGCAACTCTATATCCTTCCTAAAATGAGGCCTCCAGACTTGTATACAGTACTCTAGGTGTGGCCTGATCATTGCCTTGCACAATGGGATAATCACCTCCCTGTCCTTGCTAGCAAAATTCCTATATATCATTGACAAGACTCTATGACCTACCATGGCCGCCTATCTGCACTGCTCAGCAAACTAAATATTTGACTGAACAATTACCCCCAGGTCTTTTTCACTTTCTACTTCCCTGAGTGTAGTATCACACAGTTGGTACATTTCTCTTGAGTTATTGCTACCCATATGCAGTACTTTGCATTTGTCAATGTTAAACTTCAGTTCTCACTTCTCAGCCCATTTGCCCAACTTGTCTACATCCAGTTGGAGTTGCTTACTGTCTTTACTGTTGTTAACAACCCTGCCAACCTTTGTATCATCTGCAAACTTGGACATTAATTCTAATATACCTTCATATCAGAATTACTCCCTTAATTTCTCATTGACGTGAAGGGTTTTCTTCTGTAAATATTGATGCAAAGTAACTGTTTAGTTCATCTGCAATTTCAGCTGGGATATCGAATACTATTCCACATCCATTACATAAGGTGTGATCTGGTTTATCCTTCTCTTTTTTGCATTTATGTATGTGAAGAATTCCTTATCCCCCTTCTTTGATCTCTTTGCCAGCAATTTCTCATAATCTGCCTTTGCCATTCTAACCTTTTCTGTAGCACTATTATAGATAAAATTGTAGCTGTTATATGCTTCAGTACTTTTTATTGCTCTGTAACTTTTTCTGCTCAAGTAATCTAGCAACTTCTTTATTCCATTCAAAAATATAGCAACTTCATTTTTCATTGCTCTCACTTTCCTGCTGAAGTAATCCAGAAACTTTATTATTCATCCAACTTGGAATCCTCCTCATGGAGTATTTTTTTTTTTTAATGGTATATAAGCATTCAAGGCTTCTGTGATTAATGCTTTAAAGGCATACCATAATTCCATTGTATTTGCTCTCTGTGAGATATCTAACCAGTTAATAGAGACCATGTAGCATCTTAAGCTGTGGTAATTTCCTTTCCTGAAATTATTATCTTTGCCTTTAACTACTGCTACCTCTCTCTTCATCATCCACCGTAGACTCCATGATCACTTCCTGTATGGTGCCTCCATAGCCAGGTGGGCAGGAGCAGCAGTGTGTAGCACACGCTTCTTGATTAGACCAGGGTTCGAGCCCGTGACCACCAAATATGGAGGATGCGGAAAGGTCAGGGAATGACCACTGCATATTCTCAGAGCAATATGGCCTTAGTTGCTAATGCTCCTAAAATCCAAAATAACAACAATAACACTTCCTGTACTGTCAGCCCTATTATATCATCTGGTTCATGGGTGATGATAAGGTCTAGAGTATTCTTTTTCCCTAGTACTTTCCCTGACATGTTAATACAAATAACAATCATCTAGTTGATTTAAAAATTTTGTCCCTCATGTGGAGTTTCCTTCCCATTTGCTCCAATCAATTACAGGCAAATTAAAATCACCTGTAATAAGACATTCACGCTAACTTGCCCATTTCATGTGGATATAGAGGCTCTCATCATAATCTTCCCAATCACTCTCATTAAACCTTTGATTCCAACAATCTCACACCATACATATTCTATATGTATGGTGTGTGATTATACAAAACATCTGAATCCGGGAAAGCTTTCAACATTCTCAGGCTGCTTTTGATAAGAAGCATGACCCCACCACCCCTTCTATCTTTCGTACTCTTGTTAAATACATTATGCATACCATACTGAAATTCATGATCCCCTATCTCCGTGTGGTACCATGTTTTCTTAAGTCCTATTATGTCAGCGTTACTTGTCCTAACCAGCAGTCCAAATTCACTTATTTTATTGACGACACTTTTGACATTACTGTATAAAAATTTAAGACTTGGTGTTCTTGCATAGTTAACTACCCTGACACACCCCTTAAAGTTATTTAAGCTTGTGTCCCTGGCATTGGGTGCCCGCTCATTTTCTGCCCTCAGAACGTCTTGCTACAATGTTGTAGTAACAAACAAGAACTCTTGAGGTATGTGCAAGTGTTACTTTGACCAATATTATCTGATAAATGCATATCAATATTACCCTTGTTTCCCCCCCCAACTAGCAGTTTCCCTGAACCTTTAAGGTATCCTCAATAATACTGGCACAAACTCTTGTGCCACCTTTGTTTAAATGTATCCCATCTCTAAAAAACAGATTCCTTCTACCTACAAGTGTGGGCTAAGCTGAAACAAATTTCCCCCCAAAAGCCTTTCAGAGTCCTTCAAGTCTTGAGTTAATCCACAAGGCTTTTAGCATATAATCCCTCCTATCATGCCTGGACAGAATTGCAGACACATAGACATTGTGACCTAACAATATCATTTCTTTGGCATGGTCCTATAGTTGTCTAACAAATCATCAGGTCGTGTATGCTTAATGTCATTAGTCCTCACATGAATAATAATATTCTCTTTACCCCTGACTTAAAATCTGACAGTCTTTTGGTGACATCATTAATAGTTGCTCCGGCAGACATACACTGGTTCTAATCCACATATCCTTATTGCAAAATATTTTGCATTTCCCTGACAATGGAGTCTCCTAATATGGAGTCGTTTTGAACCAGAGTAGTTTGCACTTTGTTATTCAGTTCTGGGGGCCGAAATTGGGAGTGCATCCCTTGGTGGGTTACTAGAGTCTTGAGTCCCTGCCGAGCTCCCAGGTACATTATTCTCGAGGGCAAGCACCCGTTTTTTCAGTGACTCAAATTGTTAGCAATTTAGCAATGCACCAAATTGTAACTTAAGTTTGGTGCATTCCTTGCAATGGTGACAAAGTAAAGAATCTCCAAGTGAGCTAGAATTATCCACTAGGTCGACCTTGGAATACATGCTACAGGTTCTGCAAAGGATAAAATCATGACTCACTGGGAACCACCATCGGCTATTTCCGTATGAGCCATGATGCCCTCTGATGAAGTGTTCAAGGTGGACCTTGTAATAACCATTATAAAATTTATTAATTATTAATAACAGAAACTTTCAAAAAATTATATTTCTATTAAAAAAAAATACAGGAAAAAATTTATGAATATAAACTTTAGAATATACTAAATAACCTTTGAAACCCTGCTCTACTTCCCTAATCCTGCTCTAATCCTCTTCTCTATACTTTGTTGTTGCTTTGAAAAGCTGCCACGAATGCCAATCACGAAAGTGACTAGGCATCTGCGAGGTGATCTGATTGAGGTGTATAAGGCACTGAGTGGTTTGAGCAAACTCAATGCTGATGAGATTCTTTCAACAGGGTGAAATTAATCTGGGCAAGAAACAATCAACAACCCGCTGGCTAAAGACAAATTTCTGCACATGTATTCTATAACTGTCTTTCCTCAATTTGAATTTATGCCCCACCAGGTTCTTAATCTGAGGAAGAGGAACAATCCCATCAGAATGAGCCTGCTCAACCCATTCAAGCCTTATACACCTCAATCAGATCACCATGCAGGTGCCTAGTCTCTAGACACCGCAATTTGCAGAACTTAAGCCTTTCCTTGTAAGAGCACCACTTTGTTCCCCTCACCAATCTTGTTGCCCTTCTCTGTACTCACTCAAGCAACTCTACATCCCTCCTAAAATGAGGCCTCCAGACCTGTATGCAGTATTCAAGGTGTGGCCTGCCCATTGCCTTATACAAAGGGATAATCACCTCCTTATCCTTACTAGCAAAATTCCTGTATATCATTGACAATACCCCATGACCTGCTCTGGCAGCCTGTCGGCACTCCTCAGAAAACTTCATATCTGACTTCACAATTACCACCAGGTCTTTTTCATTCTCCACAACCCTGAGTGTAGTACCACACAGTTGGTACATTTCTCTCGGGATACTGCTACCCATATGCAGTACTTTGTATTTGTCAATATTAGACTACAGTTGCCACTTCTCAACCCATCTCCCAAACTTTTCTAGATCCTGTTGCAGTAGTACACTGCTATTACTGTCATTAACAACCCTGCCAACCTTTGTATCATCTGCAAACTTCAACATTAAGCCTGATATACCTTCATCAATATCATTGATAGATATACAAAACAACAGCGGGACCAACAGCAAACTCTGGTGGACTTTACTAATAACATTAGTCCACGAAGAGCAGCATCCGTTGATTACCACTCTCTGTCTTCACCCACTCGACCACACTTCTGTCCATTGTAACAGCAGGGATAAGGAGGTGATTATTCCATTGTATAAGGCGATGGTCAGGCCACACCTAGAGTACTGTATACAGGTCTGGAGGCCTCATTTGAAGAAGGATGTAGAGCTGCTGGAACGAGTACAGAGAAGGGCAACAAGATTAGTGAATGGAACAAAGGGGTGCTCTTACGAAGAAAGGCTTAAGTTTTGCAAATTACAGTGTCTGGAGACTAGGCACCAGCGAGGTGATCTGATAGAGGTGTATAAAGCCTTGAATGGTTTAAGCATGCTCAATGCTGATGGGATTCTTCCTCTAGCTCAGAAAAATCACCTGAGAGGGCATAAATTCAAATTGAGGAAAGACAGATGTAGGATAGACGTGCGGAAATTTGCCTTTAGCCAGCGGGTGGTTGGTTGGTGGAACAGACTTCCATCCCTTGTGGTGGAGGTTGATAGCCTAAATAAGTTTAAGGCTCAGCTGGACAGGTATTTTGAACGAACAGAGGGGTGAAGTGGAAGTGGGTTTTTTTTTTTTTTTTTTTGGCTGATGCTGCATAAGCTTGCTTTCTTGCATCAAATGCCTCTACTAATGCTAACTTCCTCTTAATACCATACTGCTCCAACCTTAGTTGTGGGGGTGATTATTTCTCTAATTACCCCTCTCTGGAACCACCTTTGTTATATGAGGATCACATGAGTACAATATCCAGAATCTTTAAAAATAATACATATTGAGCAATGGAAAGGAGAACTCAGCTAAACTAATTTGAATCATTTAATTTTTTTGAGAAATTTTGTAAATTTACATTTCAGATTATGATATATTATATTTATGCTAATTATGCTTTTGCATTCATTTTAGACTTTAATTAATTACTATCATCACTACTAGTATTTAATTACTAACCACTAATAAAATATTTTTATTAATAATATAATTAGTATATATGTATTACTCACTTGAGGACCAGGAGCTCCGGGAAGGCCAACATTTCCTTGTTCACCCTTAAAAGTGGAGGGGAGTTACTTTTTTCAAATTTAAATTTGCACATTATCTCTACTTTACACTACTATTGTGCAAATGTGACCCCAATTCACAAAGGAGGATCAAAGGCTGACACAAGTAATTATAGACCTGTGAACTTAACTTCTGTTCCAGGAAAATTAATGGAGGCACTGGTTAAAGAAGCACTGCAGGATCATTTAGACAAGACTTCAGTTATAGCTCAGACACAGCATGGTTTTGTTAAGGGGAAGTCTTGCCTGACCAACTTGATTGGATACTATGATGCAGTCACAAAAGAACTGGATGCAGGGAATAACTTTGATATTATATACTTGGATCTTAGAAAGGCTTTTGATACTGTTGCACATGGAAGACTGCTACACAAATTGGAGCAGTGTGACATTGGAGGCAAATTGCTGCTATGGATAAAGGGGTGGTTGAGGGGGAGAAGACAGAGAGTGGTAATCAATGGACACTGCTCATCGTGGACTAATGTTATTAGTGGAGTCCCTCAGGGCTCAGTGTTGGGTCCATTATTGTTTTCTGTATTTATAAATGATATTGATGATGGTATATCAAGCTTAATGTCCAAGTTTGCAGATGATACAAAGGTTGGCAGGATTGTCAAGGACACTACTGACACTATGCTGCTGCAACAGGATCTGGAAAGGTTGAGCAGATGGGCTGAGAGGTGGCAAATGAAGTTTAACATTGACAAATGTAAAGTACTACACATGGGAAACAGCAACCCCAGAGCAACGTATCAACTCTGTGGTACTACACTGACAGTGGTAGAGAATGAAAGGGACTTGGGGGTGGTTGTGCAGGCAGATATGAAGTTCTCTGAGCAGTGCAGACGGGCTGCAAGAGTAGCTCATGGAGTATTGTCAATGGTATACAGGAATTTTTCCAGCAGGGATAAGGAGGTGATTATTCCATTGTATAAGGCAATGGTCAGGCCACACCTAGAGTACTGTATACAGGTCTGGAGGCCTCATTTCAAGAAGGAAGTAGAGCTGCTGGAATGAGTACAGAGAAGGGCAACAAGATTAGTGAATGGAACAAAGGGGTGCTCTTACGAAGAAAGGCTTAAGTTTTGCAAATTAAAGCGTCTGGAGACTAGGCACCAGCGAGATGATCTGATAGAGGTGTATAAAGCCTTGAATGGTTTAAGCATGCTCAATGCTGATGGGATTCTTCCTCTAGCTCAGAAAAATCACCTGAGAGGGCATAAATTCAAATTGAGGAAAGACAGATGTAGGATAGACGTGCGGAAATTTGCCTTTAGCCAGCGGGTGGTTGGTTGGTGGAACAGACTTCCATCCCTTGTGGTGGAGGTTGATAGCCTAAATAAGTTTAAGGCTCAGCTGGACAGGTATTTTGAAAGAACAGAGGGGTGAAGTGGAAGTGGGATTTTTTTTTTTTGGCTGATGCTGCATAAGCTTGCTTTCTTGCATCAAATGCCTCTGCTAATGCTAATGCTAAATACTACTGAATTACTTTACTTTAAAATTAATAAAGTGCTAGACATCACAATTTTACGAACTGACGATTTTAAAAATGAATAAATGGATATGAAGCAGAAAATAGTGTGGAACATTTTTAAGAACATCTCATTGGGAAGGAATATTAAACTAAATGTTTTCTAGTTTTGGCAGAGATGCTGTGCTACTATTATCTCATTGACATGGCATGAGGTATTCTGAAAATAATTTATTTATCAATGTTTACCAATAATTCAGTAAAATAATATATATATCTCCTTTGTAAGCACACTAATAAAAACATTTTTAAAAATTTTAAACAATTTTATA
Source organism: Mastigoproctus giganteus (assembly GCF_048544385.1). Taxonomy (NCBI): domain Eukaryota; kingdom Metazoa; phylum Arthropoda; class Arachnida; order Uropygi; family Thelyphonidae; genus Mastigoproctus; species Mastigoproctus giganteus. Next base: position 54,879,488 of record NC_143575.1, read on the forward strand.
AATAAATTAACTCTCTCAAGAGTGATTTTGCCAAGCATATAAATTTACAATCACATATGGTCAGAAGAATTCACAAGGCAGAGTGAATACAAGAACAGCATCATATTTCTTAGTTACTTGAGCTTGAATCATGGTCACTCAAAGCACATATACGTCTATATCCTTGCACTTTACTACTAGGTTACAGCAGCCTACGTGTGCCTGGAGGTAGTAAGTTTTCCATTAGAGGAACTAGCTGTGTGGAGTTTTTTTTTTTTTTTTTTTTTTGAATCCTTGAAGTTTTGAAAAAATGAAATTCATATATAATGCTTTTAAATATTGATAAGTTCTTATTTTGACTTAACAGCCCAACAGGGTGAAATTTGTCAAAATTCCAGTCAGAATTAAACAAAAAATTCATTGAGAACATCTTTATGGAAAAAAAAAAAACTCGCTGATATGTTTTTTTCTATTACGCTGATGGAAATGATATTCAGGTGACACTCATGTCAAATGGAACAAATTTTGGCAAGGTCCAGCTATTCTACGACAACCAAATCCTCTGCTTGCACATTTATGATAGTGGGACTGTTAGTTGTTGTTATTTGGTTTTTAGGAGCATTAGCAACTAAGGCCATATTGCTCGGGGATATGCGATGGTCATTCCCTGACCTTTCCGTATTTGGTGGTGACAGGCTCGAACCCCGGTCTAATCAAAAAGCGTGTGCTACACACTGCTGCTCCTTCCCACCTGGCTACGGTGGCGCCTGGGACTGTTAGTAACCTTGGGTGTAACCCCCATGTGCAAGTCCTTAAATATGGCACCTAGTATACTGGAGGTGACCAACCAGGTGTAAGCAGGGATTGAGGTGTGGCATCCACACCACACAGAGGAATGTCATCTCTGTGTGTTAATAAGCAGTACTACAGAGGTGGACAAAAAAACCAGCATCATTTGTGAATTTTGCAAATAATGTGTTGTGAGTTGCATTGTGGGTTGCAGAAATGTTCAAAATGCATTTGTTAGATGGTATATATATCCTCTGATATACCTAATTGCCATAAATATCTTCCCGAGGGGTAAAATGCATAATTAATAAAAATATGAGAAATCATGCATATGGCAATCATGACAACCAAATATACATTTTATTGCATTTACATGTGCAAACTGAAATAACAAGTTAACATAATAGTATTATTTACTGTAAATCAGCAAAATAAGCCCTCAAAATTTTGTTTTTCCTCCTTGAGCTGCAATTACAGCCTTGCAACGATCTGGCATAGAGTTAATCAACTTCTGGATATACAGTTGCCCAATTTCGTGGTACCACACCCTTACAATGCTCTCCTGCAGTTGAATCTTGCTTGTTGGCTTATTCTGAGCAATTTTAGATGACATGTTTTAGATTCTTCCTCTTGCTCAGAATAATCGCTTGAGAGGACACAAATTCAAATTGAGGAAAGAGGGTTGAAGGATGTGGGGAAGGTTGTAGGATGTGGGGAAGATGTGGGGAAGTTTGCCTTTAGCCAGCGGGTGGTTGATTGCTGGAACAAACTTCCATCTGTCGTAGAAGTTGATAGCTTAAATAGATTCAAGGCAGAACTTGACAAACAATTTGGAGTGAGTGGATGGGTGAAATAAGGGGTTTTTTTTTTTTTTGGCTGATGCTATATAAGCTTGCTTTTTTGAATCATGTGCCTTTGCTAATGCTAATGTACCAGCAATTTTCAATAAGGTTCAAATCTGGACTGTTGCCAGGCCAATCCAACACTGTAATGCCAGCATTTCTGAGGTACTTTAAGGGAGAAAAATGAGGGAAAACATTGGTGTAAGATTTAAACCTTGTGAGACAAGAAGACAAACTCATCATTAAATCTAAATAGCATAAAACTTACCAGTTTTGCTGTGTGGTAAGGTGCTGAGTCCTGTTGAAAAATGCAGTTTTGGACATCCGTTGGTGATTCCTAATAATGGGTTTCAGGCACTCCTCGGAGATAGCACTGTAGGTTTCTGCATTCACCATTCTGTTAGTAAACTTAATTTGCACCATCCCTTTGCTTGTTATGCATCCCCAGACCATGAGACCAGCGGGGAACTTTACAGTTGGTGTTATGCAGTCAGGATGGTATGCCTCCGATTTTCGTCTTTTAACATATTGCTTCTCATCCGAGCCATGCAGGTCGAATTTCGATTCATCAGAAAAGATGACGGTGTCCCATTGAAACATGCATTTTAGCCCAAGAAAGTCACTTCTTCCTCATTTGTTGGGACAACAAAGGCTTCTTCTTCTTGGGCTGATAGGCATCAGACCACATTTCAAAAGCCATCTTTGGATAGTTCATGTACATGTTTCAACACCAGAGGCCATCTCAAAGTCCAGTTGTAGAAGTTGTTTTTGCCCAATGAGAAAACTACTTCTGCAGCCAGTGCATGTTATCGGTAGTTGCAGTAGAAGTAGTTTTCCTATCAGGTTAAAACAGCGGGAAGAGGAGATAAACACCATAAGACTGAGGCAGTCTGGATGGTGTACCCATAAGTAAATTTCAGCCGCGAATGCATTACGCTCATGAACTCCAGTAATCTGCTTTTAATAATGATAAAAATGACATCATTATCGACTTGTACTGCCATTACCGATAACATGCACCATCTGTTTACCGAGAATGCAGGGAGACGTTGAGGTACCGGGAAACGTGTTTGACCACTAAGTTTTCTGAAGTTTCCTGTGGTTCTCATGTTGGCTTTCTTTACCTATGCCTTTATTTTTTTCCGTGATGATCCCCACCATCTCTGAAAACCCCAGCACCCCACCCTCTAATCTAATAGAAGCAGTGCAAGAATCAGTTTCGCCTCTTCCTTCAGCTACTGCTAATCTTTTAGCCCGTGAATTTCCCCAAGCTAGCAGTTTTCCAGCCAACCTAACACTGCCTCAATAGCTTCAGCAAATATTCTTGCACCCTTCTATTTAAGTGTATCCCATCCCTGTAGAAGTAGTCTTTCCTGTTAACAAGCACAGATCACGCTGAGGAAAATTCTACCCAATGAGCCTTGCACAGTCTCTCCAGGGCTGAATTGATTGACAAGGCTCTCATCATATACTCTCTCCTATCACGTCTGCGCAGAATTGCAGACACTTTCAAATTCAACCCTAACTCACAACTTTTTTTCAACATTGACCTGTATTTGTTAAGTAAGTCTGCTGATCTCCTACTCTTAATATCATTAGTGCCAAAGTGTACAACAATATCACCCTTTGTGCCCTTAAAAGATATCTACTGTACAACATCAAATTTTGTCCCTGGCAGACATACCCTGGTCCTATTCCACCTATCCTTTTAACACAGTGTATTACCTGCTTCCTTGGCCATAGAGTCACCAACAATAACTAACCCCTGTGGGATCAGTGCAGAATGCACTGATCCCACAGGGGTTAGTTATTGTTGGTGATTGTTGCCTTGTGCACTAGAGTGAGCTCTGGATTTTAGAAAACATTACTTTTACATTTTTATATTTTTGACTATTTTGTTTATTTGATAACTTTTAGCATTTTAACATAGGTGTTTTAACACTCCGAAAAACTGCTGGCAATGCTTGCAGATTAATGTAGCAGTATTACATGGTGACGGAGAATTCCAACATTTGAAAATATGCTTTCTTCATGGAAAAGATGGAATATATAAGCTTTTTGTGCTAAATTTTTTAGCATTGAACAAGTGAAATGTGAATTTACCAATTACTATTGGAAGATGTTGCCCTTTTACAAGAACAAAATCAATTTATAATTGATTTTGTTCTTGTAAAATAATCTTAGACTCTGGTGATTACATCATAGTCAGGTTGACCATCATTTTTACTAACAAACTGTAGCATGTGCAGCATGTCATGAGAGAACATCAACTCAAATGGATGCATCACAGTGATTGTGAATGGACTTTGTTGAACAATTAGCCATTCTTTCTCTACATGACTTTCACTTTAAGAATGCAAAGTGAAAGTAGGTTTTATCTTACTTGTGAACAATGTTATGGATGCTCGATTCCTTATAGCTGGTAGTAGTAGTGGCACATGATGCAAGAAAGCAAGTGTAGGAGCTTATGCAGCATCAGCCAAAAAAAAAAAAATCACACCATTCCTTCCAAATACCTGTCCAGTTCCTCCTTAAATTTATTTAACCTATCAACTTCCACAACGACAGATGGAAGTTTGTTCCAGCAATTAACCACCCGCTGACTAAAGGCAAATTTCCGCACATCTATTCTACATCTGTCCTTTCTTAATTTGAACTTATGTCCCCGTAGGTTCGTAATCTGAACAAGTGGAAGGATCCCATCAGAATTCAGCGTGCTCAACCCATTCAAGGCCTTATAGACCTCAATCAGATCACCGCGCAGGTGCCTAGTCTCCAGCCACTGCAATTTGCAGAACTTAAGCCTCTCTTGGTAAGAGGATCCCTTCATTCCCCTCACCAATCGTGTTGCTCTTCTCTGTACACGCTCAAGTAAATCTACATCCTTCCTAAAATGAGGCCTCCAGACCTGTACGCAGTACTCAAGGCGTGGCCTGACCATTGCCTTATACAGAGGGACAATCACCTCCTTTTCCCTGCTAGCAAAATTCCTATATATCATTGACAAAACCCCATGACCCGCCCTAGCAGCCTGTCTGCACTGCTCAGAAAACTTCATATCTGACTGCACAATTACTCCCAGGTCTTTTTCATTTTCTACCACCTTAAGTGTAGTACCACACAGTTGGTACGTTTCTCTGGGGTTACTTTTCCCCATATGCAGTACTTTGCATTTGTCAAGGTTGAACTTCAGTTGCCATTTCTTAGCCCATCTGCCCAAATTATCTAGATCCTGTTGCAGTAGCACACTGCCATTACTGTCATTAACAACCCTGCCAACCTTTGTGTCATCTGCAAACTTTGACATTAAGCCTGATATACCTTCATCAATATCATTGATAAATACACAAAACAACAGTGGACCCAACACCGAACCCTGTGGGACTCCACTAATAACATTAGTCCACGAAGAGCAGCATCCATTGATTACCACCCTCTGTCTTCTCCCACTTAACCATCCTTTTATCCATTGTAGCAACTTACCCTTAATACCATTCTGCTCCAATTTGTACAGTAGTCTTCCATGCGCAACAGTGTCAAAAGCTTTCCTGAAATCCAAGTATATGATATCAAAATTATTTTTTGCATCCAGTTCCTTTGTGACCACATCATAATAACCAATCAAATTTGTCAGACAAGACTTTCCCTTAACAAACCCATGCTGTGTTTGAATGATTGCTGCAGTCTTGTCTAGATGATCCTGCAATGCATCTTTAACCAGTGACTCCATTATTTTACCCGGAACAGAAGTTAAACTAACTGGTCTGTAATTACTGGTGTCACCCTTTGATCCACCTTTGTGAATTGGGGACACATTTGCACATCTCCAGTCCGTGGGAACCTCCCCTGAGTCCAAGGATGCTCTCATAATTATGGCTAAGGGTTTGCTTAGTTGCTTTGCCGCCTCCTTTCAAATAACTGGATAGATCCCATCCACCCCAGGTGCCTTTCTTATGTTTAACTTCAACAATTTCTCCTCCACTTTGCTCTCAGTTATTACAAAATCATTAAGCACACTGCTACAATTTGATAACCTTCTTTTATTTTCAAACTGTAATAATTCCTCACGTGTGAATGTAGATGCAAAATACTCATTCAGTTTGTTTGCTATCTGAGCAGGATCATCAATAGTCGAACCATTGATGTCAAGGGGACCAATCATATTAATCCCCTTCCTTTTAGAGTTTATATAAGTAAAGAAATCCTTGCTGTTTTTCTTAGCATCTTTTGCCAAAGATTTCTCGTAATCCGCCTTCGCCTGCCGAACCTCCTTTGTGACCTGATTACAGACTAGCTTATATCTGCCACAGGCTTCTGCATCACCTGATAATTTATATGCATCCCATGCATTTTTTCTTCTCTGTCACGAGTCTCATTAGTTCATTTGATAACCATTTAGGCCTAAACCTTGAACGATATTTCTTAATCGGTATATAAAGTCTAGTAGCTTCCACGATTAATTCCTTGAATGCTTCCCACTTAGAATTTACTGTTTGTAACATCGTCAGTTGATCCCACTGTACAGAATTTAAAAACTGTCTGAGACCACTGTACTCCCCTTTACGGAAGCAAAAACCCTTTCCTTTACCCTGACGGTAGTTACCTCTTTGAGTAAATCCCACTTCAGCACACTGTGATCACTGTCACCTAGTGGTTCCTTTATCTGCAAATTCTTAATACACGAATGATCACTGCTGATAACCAGATCAAGAGTGTTACTTTCTCTGGTTGCCTCTCGAACATGCTGCTGCAGAAAACAATCATCCAATAAATCCACAAAAGTCTGACTAGTGTGTGAGTGACCAACCCACAAGTTCCAGTCAATATCTGGGAAGTTAAAATCCCCCATTATAAGACATTCTGATTTACTGGCCCACTCTATTTCTCTGTACAATTGTTCATTGTACTCATTTAAGTCATTAGGCCTATAACACACTCCTACTCTTATTTTTCCTTTCGCCGTGCTTATCTCACACCAAACTGACTCAACAGAGCACTGTTCATCTATATTAACTGGGTGCACTTCCTTTGATTTTATGTTTTTCTTAATTAACAGCATAACACCCCCTCCCTTTCTGTCCTGTCTATCCTTTCTGTACACATTGTACTCCCCAAATTCCAGTTTTGCATTCCTTATATCTTTGTGACACCACGTCTCTGCTATCCCAACAATATCCGCCTTTGATGTCTTGACCAACACTTCAAATTCATCAAATTTATTTACTATACTTCTAGCATTGGTATACATGCAAGCATACATGCTCCTATGCCTATTCCTTGTTACCCTAACACATCCCATATACCCAACTATTCCATGATGACTGCCATTCGTCCCTGAAACCCCCAACACCCCTTGCTCCAGGTCGCTTCTTATTCTAATAGAAGTTGTGCAAGAATCACCTTCACCTCTGCCTGCGGTTACTGTTAAACTATTAGTCTTTGTATCCCCCCAAACTAGCAGTTTTCCGACTCACCTAACACTGCCTCGATAGCATCAGCAAATATTCTTGCACCCTTTCTATTTAAGTGTATCCCATCCCTGTAGAAGCAATCTCTCCTGTTAACAAGTACAGTCCAGGCTGAAAAAAATTCTACCCCTTGAGCCTTGCACAATCTTTCCAGGGCCGAATTGATCGACAACGCTCTCATCATGTACTCCCTCCTATCGTGTCTGGGCAGAATTGCAGACACTTTCAAATTCAACCCTATTTCACGGCTTTTTTTCAACAGTGACCTGTACTTGTTGAGTAATTCCGCCGGTCTCCTACTCTTAATATCATTAGTGCCAACGTGTACAACTATATCACCTTTTGTGCCCTTGAAAGATGATATCCGCTCTACAACGTCATCAACCTTTGCCCCTGGCAGACATACCCTGGTCCTGTTCCACCTATCCTTTTTACAAAGGATGTTCCCCGCTTCCGACAATAGAGTCACCAACAACTACTAGTTCCTGTGGGACCAGCGCACCTTTTAAACCATTCTGGTGCCCCAGAATGGTTTAAAAATGGTGTCCTTGACAACCCTGCCAACCTTTGTATCGTCTGCAAACTTGGACATTAAGCTTGATATACCATCATCAATATCATTTATAAATACAGAAAACAATAATGGACCCAACACTGAGCCCTGAGGGACTCCACCAATAACATTAGTCCACGAAGAGCAGTGTCCATTGATTACCACTCTCTGTCTTCTTCCCCTCAACCACCCCTTTATCCATAGCAGCAATTTGCCTCCAATGTCACACTGCTCCAATTTGTGTAGCAGTCTTCCATGTGCAAGAGTATCAAAAGCCTTTCTAAGATCCAAGTATATAATATCAAAGTTATTCCCTGCATCCAGTTCTTTTGTGACTGCATCATAGTATCCAATCAAGTTGGTCAGGCAAGACTTCCCCTTAACAAAACCATGCTGTGTCTGAGCTATAACTGAAGTCTTGTCTAAATGATCCTGCAGTGCTTCTTTAACCAGTGCCTCCATTAATTTTCCTGGAACAGAAGTTAAGCTCACAGGTCTATAATTACTTGTGTCAGCCTTTGATCCTCCTTTGTGAATTGGGGTCACATTTGCACATTTCCAGTCTATGGGTACCTCCCCTGAGTCCAAGGAAGCTCTCATAATTATGGCTAAGGGTTTGCTTACTTCCTTTGCTGTCTCCTTTAATATAACTGGATAGATCCCATCCACCCCGGGTGCCTTTCTTGTGTTTATCTTCAACAGTTTCTTCTCCACTTTACTCCCAGTTATTTCAAGATTCTGTAGCTTACTGCTAGAGTTGAATACACCTCTGGCATTCCCCTTGCTGAATAACTCCTCATGTGTGAATGTCGATGCAAAATATTCATTTAGTTTGTTAGCTACCCTTTCTATCCTTTCTGTAGACGTTGTACTCCCCAAATTGCAGTTCTGCATCCCTTATATCTTTGTGACACCACGTCTCTGCTATCCCAACAATATCCGCCTTTGATGTCTTGACCAACACTTCAAATTCATCAAATTTATTTACTAAACTCCTAGCATTGGTGTACACGCAGGTATACATGTACCTGTTTCTATTCTTAGCTACCCTAACACAACCCATGTGTTTACTTGTACTGCAATGGCTCCCAGCAGTCTCTGAAATACCATGCATCTTGTTTTTCAGGCTTCTGCTTATTCTAATAGAAGCAGTGCAAGAATCTCTTTCACCTCTGCCAGTGGCTACTGTCAATCTATTGGTCTTTGTCTCCCCCCAAGCTAGCAGTTTTCCGACCCACCTAACACTGCCTCGATAGCATCAGCAAATATTCTTGCACCCTTTCTATTTAAGTGTATCCCATCCCTGTAGAAGCAATCTCTCCTGTTAACAAGTACAGTCCAGGCTGAAAAAAATTCTACCCCTTGAGCCTTGCACAATCTTTCCAGGGTCGAATTGATCGACAGGGCTCTCATCATATACTCCCTCCTATCGTGTCTGACCAGAATTGCAGACACTTTCAAATTCAACCCTAATTCTCGGCTTTTGTTCAGCAGTGACCTGTACTTGTTAAGTAATTCTGCCTTATTTTATTCTAACTTAATTCTAACTTATTTTAATACTCATTATAAACTATTAAATTGTGTTACTTTATTATGCAGGTTTTTGTAAGGATGCGAAATTTGGAGACTGAGCAAGAATATGAGTGGCCTAAAGAAAAATTTCTCAATCGACTATATCTTATGAAAGAAATGTACCAGAATTATGAGAGTGGAGAAGAATGGGATGTTCAAGAGGTACATTAGTCTTTTTTTTTTTTTTTTTTTTTCACTACTCAAAAAATATCATACATGAATACACAGGGTGCATTCATGTATGATATTTTTCTAATTCTTTTATTATTATTAGAGCATTTTGAGAAGTAATCTGTGACTCAGCAGAATTCATAGTTCTGTTGTTGTGAAAGTTTTTTTTTTTTTTAATCAAAAGTTACTATTAATTTAAATAAATAAACAAATTTTAACAGAAATTTCAGGTCATGTTTTTTAAAAAAATTACTTCCTTCTATATAAATTATGAATAAATTGTGTGCAGAAAATGCTATATATACAAGATGAATAAAAAAGTGCTGCCCAACTTTATTTACATTTTTATTCAGAAAAGATGATATAATAGTATCATTTAACAACACAACGAAGTAAATATGCAGTAGCGTGTTAATGATTATGACTATGCTGTTGATTAAACATAAGTGTTTGAGTTGTATTCCCCCTCATGTTGGATGCACTTTTTAAGTCTGGGTATACTGAGTGATCTTTGATATAATCTTGATATTAATTGTAGTAAATTTTAGTGGTTTCTTTTGGTTCTTGCAATTTTCAGGATTTCTGGCAATACACTAGATGCTTCAATACATTCCACAAGAAAAAAAAAAAAAAAAAAGTTCTGGGGCATCAAATACCTGATTTGATGAACTTTAGAAATTAATGGTATCCAATTCATTGATTTTCAAGATAATTGTTAAGTCACTGACAAAAGTTCCCATCATAAATAACATAGAAATATAATATAATTCATCATTAATAAATAATACCATAGAATTGCTTATATATACAATTTAAACCCTGTGATATCTGTAATACCATAGATCTCGCAGTGTTTAAATTGGATGTAACGTTTTATAATGACCTATGACTGATTAATAAGGTTGATTACTATTGCTTAAGTAGTAGTATAAGTATTACTTTTGAAGAGTTTTGCAAGTTATGTTGCTGCTATACTTCTAAAATTCTGAATAGGATAGTTAAAATATGGTTAACTTAATGCTTGGATGACTGTTTGTTATCCACCTTTCATTAACACATTTAAATTAATACTACAAAATGATTCATGAGCAAGAAACTCATATCAGTGATTAAAATATATTAGTTATTTTACTATCAGACATGTGATTTTTAACAAAAGTGTTCAATTATAAATGCATTCAGACAGAAATACATCATGATGGCTTTGTCACGAATGAACTGATATTGAGAGTTTATGTAAGTGTAGTCCAACAGCCATTGTTTTGCATTTGGAGGTATATAGATTTGTTGCCAATGTAGTGTTTATAGAATTGCATGTTACCAAGATGAGAGAAATTAGCCCTTTCATTTTTGGTTGCACAAATTTTGAACTGCATTGTAGTATTGGGATCAGCAACCATTGATACTGGAGACTGATATCAGTTGGACTGCCATTTATCTCGCCACGAGTTGATGATTACATTTAATCAAGGCATAGCTAAAAAAGTCACTACAGAAATAGAAGAAGTAAACCAGTTTGAAGCCCTTTTTTTAATGCATATTAATAATACCCACTTATCTTGCATGCACCCAGTTTTGTAGATTTACAGCAGGGGTTTTATTCTATGTACATAGATGCTCTGATTTCAGTAAATTGCCACTTCATAGGCACCATAAATTCCAGACTGCAGTGACTCAACATATATCTCCACAGCAAAGTGTATCTGGCTTTTGTCTCCAGTGAATTGCCATCTGTCCTCTGCATACTAATATATGCTTGTTGAAATTTGAAAATAAAACTGTTGAATTAACTGTTTGTGCTGGATTATTAATTATAATTATGATTGAGCAATGGTATAGAAATATTTTGATTATATAATTCTGAATACAGAATAGTTTACTTTATTATGCAGGGCTAAAGCCTCGGTTAAGGGAGTTAACTAGTGTACTAGTTAGTGCAATTGCATCATTTCTGTACATAGCCAACTACTTAAGTAGTTATCAATTGGCATCATTAAGTATATTTCATATTGTGAATACCTTCGCAATGAGTTGCTATACACTACCTTGAATAAGTAATACTTCACCATAGGAGAAGACTATTGTTACTTATTATCAGCGGATACCATCACCCATACGGCACCGTTTTGGAACTTATTGGCTCCTCATCAGTGGGTGGACAGGTACCCTGGGGTTGCAATGATGACAACCCAGTTGCGAAGTATAACTCCACAATATGAGAGATGCCTGATGGTGTGCAGTAATTTAGATTACAGAATAGTTTAGGGCTAAAGCCTCAGTTTACATAGGGAGTTAACTAGTGTACAAGTTAGTGCAATTGCATAATTTCTGTATGTAGCCAACTACTTAAGTAGTTATATGGCATCATTAAGTATATCTCATATTGTGAATAGTCTTCTCCTATGGTGAAGCACTACTTATTCGAGGTAGTGCAATATCATGGCAACTCGTGAAGGTATATACAATATGAGATATACTTAATGATGCTAATTTGTAACTACTTAAGTAGTTGGCTATGTACAGAAATGATGCAATTGCACTAACTTGTATGCTAGATAATTCTGAATATTAAAATTTGCAATATTTAATTCATTTTTACATAGACATTTACATAAATCAACATAAAGTAATACATAAGAAAATCCAGCTTATTTTTATTATATTCTGTTCTGGATATAAATAAATTCATATGAATTTATTGATTAATATGCAGTGCATTCTGCTAAGCTGAAGAAGAGACACCTTGCTTCAAAAGCAATTTATTCTATTTTACTTTTATTATTATTTACTGTATTTTAGTACTGATATAGATTTTTACTGTGTTGGTTGTTACAAGAAAATTTGTTAGACTGATCATCTGTCCTACTCTTGTTTAATGATTGTTTGAGCATCTTCTTAATGTGGCTTTCCAATGTTCTTGTATAGTCTCTCTTTATCTTTCCATAAGTAATATCATCTTGAATATGAACAGAAATCTCCAAGATAGTTCCAACAGCCTACACAGAAGTCCCAGAGATGAAGGGATTGAATTGGAGACCTTTTAGAAGGGACTATCTCCACTGAGGAATGCATTCTGTGGATCTGGTGGAATATACTTTTATGTTCTGTTGACTTGTGTATCTGTGTCAGGCTTCCATAGGTCCAATCATGTCTGTACATCTTATGAAAACCTATTCATTCTTTCCTTTGTTACAGCCTGGGTCATGGTTCCACATGAATATATGGAATCATGGTTGAGGAGACAGAGATTATGTAAGTATTTTTTGGGCATTTCCCTACTCCAGGTTGCCACAGAAGAAGTGCAAAAAAGCATTAACTCATTCAATGTCAATATTAATTTATTGCCAAAAAAAAGTATATAGTGTTTGGGGGTGAGGTGCCACCGGTGGTTTCCCACAACTGCACACAAGTATAAGTACAGTGAACATACACAGCTTCACAAATTACAGAGCTGGAACAGGTTTGGTTGAAGAACATAACAATCTAAGTGTTTCCAGAGTAAGCCACAAGTACAGCTGGATGAGTACCACGTTAAAAAAAAAGGTAACAGTAAAAGAATAGAAGCAAAGAAAAAATAAGGTTATGATAATACACATTAATATAAAAACATTACGTATAGGAATATAAAACTAATAACATTAAAATGGCAAATAGTGAATGTTGTTGCATGCAAATTTATAGGGGAAGACTCAATGTTAGATAGAGAAAAATTATAAGAGAATTAATAAAGTAGTCTATCTAATAGATGGCAACAAAGTGATTGCATTTGGGAGATAGCATAAATGATTTTGTACACTAAGACTAGGTCACATAGCATGTATTTCAGCAATTCTTTTACATTTCAGTTTAAAATTTGTCTGATCAGAAGTGAGAAGGATAGGATAGGATTAATGTTTAAGGAGTTAATGATTGAGATCAGGCAGAGCAGAAAGTGCATACCAATTTGATGAAATCTGTTGAGCAGAGAAATTAATTTAGGCTTGAATTTGAGATCTTCAGGGAATTTGTCCAAATAATAGGACAATCAACTTTTTGAATTATAGAGTTTACTGAGATTGGATAAATTTGACTTTAGAATTTCAGCATTCATAATTGTCTCTGAGATGATCTCAAAGTTGGCTTTGAAAAGGTCCACTTGAGGAACCAGTATTCAAGGAAGGAGAATATCTTAAAATTGGATTTGGTAATTCCAGCCGAAACTGGATGGGCATAAAGAGTAGTTGGTTTTACGATCAGATTAAACTATTCAATAATTATCTTGAGAGAGGTAACATGTAGCAAATATTGTTTTAAGATCAAAATGGTTTTTATAAATTTCATCAATAGCTAATCAGTCAATATGAGGAGCAAAATTAAATTTTGAATCAGAGAATTCCAAGTTCATTATGAGCTTCAACTTTAGTAGCGAGTATACTATCTAAAGAAATGGTAATGTCAAAAGTCCTCTTTTTGAAAGAAATTTGCGAACGTTTAGATTTAGACGGTTTATTGAGAGATTAAACAGAGCAAGATAATCCAAGATCAGGGAGAAGTCAGTGGAGTTCATGTTAGACAAGACTTTTACGTCATCATCATAGGAGATTACATTAGGGTGAGTTTTCAAAAAAAGCCTGAAGAATAGAGGAAACCAGAAGTTCAGAGAGAATACTACCTTAAGGAATGCTGGATGATATCAAATTCCTCTTAAAGCCATTAATTTAACTATTAAAGTTCAAGGTTTTTTTTTTTTTTTTATGTGAATCCCAAACACGAGAGGTATTAGAACCTATAGTACTTAGTACCGTGCTTGGCTTGGAGGTTGAGAAGATGAAAGAAGATATTTGTTGACATTGGACTTGAACTTCTGTAGATTGTAATTTTCAGGAAGTACGTATGAAGGAAGGTTGTTCCAGAAAGCGGCAGTTGAATGAATAAATGAGGAAGATGAAAAGTTGGTTCTGTGGGTTTGAAGTTGGACAGTAAATGGATGTTGGCTGGTGGCAGTACATGTTTGGACTGTTTTGAAAGAGAGAGCAGGAATTATAGAAGCCAATTCAGAAGAACAGTGCCCATGGAAGTATCTGTAGAAGAGGCATGCAGCAGAAACAGTACGTCTATGAGAAAGCAAGTGGAGAGACTCTGTTAGGGATGAATCATTAATTAACCTAACTGCCCTGTTCTGAATGGAATCAAGAAGCCTGAGAGAGGTTTTGGAGGCACCACCCCAGATGTGGGAACAGTATTCCATGGCAGGGCAGATTTGCGATTTATACAGAATGAGCAGCTGTTTGGAAGAAAAGTAACGCCGGGAGCGAAAGAGAAAACCAAGTTTTTTAGATGCAGAGGAAGCAATATTTGTAACAAGAAATATTTGTCTTGGAACAAGCACAATATTTGTGCTTGTGCCAAGAGAGATTAGAAGTCAGGGTAATCCCCAAAAGAGATATATCATTTTGTCCAGAAATCGGAGCGTCACTAAAGATAAGCATAGGAGCAGAAGAATCCTTTTTGTGAGATATAAGACAAGACTGAGTTTTAGAAGGGTTGAAATCAACTATAAGTTGTCTTTGCCCCACTGGAGAATTACCTGAAGATCGGCATTTAAGGAATTGGTAGCAGATTTTCTAGAAGTTGAAGCTGATTGAGCAGGACAAGGTTTCTCAAAATGGAAAGTGGAATGCAATGTGCTATCATCGGAAAAACTATGGATAGGATTTCCAGTTTGATTAGATTTGCAAGGAAATTGAGGTTATTTCCAGAAATTGAGAAGAAATTGGTTAGAAAGAGGGAGCAGAGAAGGTGAGTAAATTGCAAAAAAAAAGCAGAACTGATATTGGTGTAAATGTCTACTTGACATTTGTCATTAAGAGTTTTTAGGATGTAGAAGTTTGTGTAAAGGAAGTTCATTTCAGTTGAATGATTGGAGATACCATAATTTATATGGTGCATATGCATTGGGAATAGTTGATTAGATAAAGGTAATAAACACTGTTCAATAACTTTTAAAATGGAAACAGAAACTTGATAGGGGGTGGACATTTTTAAGAGTTCAGGATTTTTACATTTTTGGAGAAGAAAGTTTGTACATCGATGAATCAGAAGGAAAGAAATTGGCTGCCAAAGATGTAAGGAGATTAAAGAAGCACCTAAGGAAATGTAGGATATACACACTTGAAATTTTGGGGATGGAAAATAGAATTTCATCCATTTCAACTGTCCCTTTAATAATATTAGTTAAATATTTAAGATTTGCAAAATTGTGATCTTAAGGCTAAGGATCCTTATGAGCAGTTATCTGTTATTCATTATTTTTTAAATAAATTATTTGGTATCCATGCAGAGCAGTGTTTATCATTTTACCCCTGCATACCTCTGTGTGAAAAGAAGGCCTTTAATTCATATATTAGTAATAGATTTCAATGCAATGCAACCAAGCAACTAAAGAGTTCTGATTTGGCCAACTTCAGGTTAATTAACTCGTTATCTGGCATGCCAAATTCAAATATGTTAGTGGAAGCTAGTGTATTCTTTGGTGGAAATAAAAGGAAAGAAATAGTTTAAAATAGGAAACTTTAGAATTTTAAATCTGGTATTGTATTGTATAATAAGACCAAAAAACATTGTTAGAGGCAAGTATCCCCCCAAAAAAGAGGCAAGTATCATGTTATCCCTCCCCCCCCCAAAAAAAAGTTTCCCCACTGTCTTATGGCCAAGGTTCAGGGTAGCAAAGTGGTCAAAAAAAAATACAAGCACCAAACCTTTCTATAAAATTAACATTAAAACAGGTATTTTTTTGTTGAACATGTTGCTGGTGTTGTAACAGTTTTTTTTTTTTTTTTTTACTGCTATGCTTTTTTCAATTAAAAAATAATTAATGATGAGGATTGAAAGGCAGAAGATGCTGATTCCACAGGAGGCAACCAATATCAGTGACAGTCAGGGAAATGGGAATTACATTGTATAAAAAGGATAGATGGAATATGACTAAGATATGTCTGCAAGGAACAAAAGTTAATGATGTTGTAGAGCATTTATTATTTTATAAGGGCACAAAAGCTAATATTGTTATACAGGAGTACTAATGATATTAAGAATAACATATCTAGGGATTTACTTAACAGATATAGAGCAATGTTGAGAAAAAGTCATGAGTTAGAATTAAATTTGAGTGTCTGAAATGGTAGAAGAGAGAGTATATGATGGGAACTTTGTCAACCAATTTGCTCCTGGAGAGACTGTGCTAAGGTTCATGGGGTAAAATTATTCTCAGCATGATCTATGCTTTGACACACTTGCTTTATTGTAGCACTGGAGGGGACAGATTTATGTGATACACTATCTCTGATTAGGAAGTATGGTGGCACTATTATGTAGAACCAAACCCTAAAAGTCATAATGGAGGTATCTTGATTCTTCACCAGCAAAGATCTATTTCTGAACTAATAGACAACAAAAAATGATCTTAATACCATTGGAGAGTATGTTTAAATAAGCATACAGTCCACTTTCATTTGGTATTACCCTGTGTATATTCAGTCTGTAGTATATTAAGTTAACAAAAATACTGATAATCATTATTCATTCGTTTAGGACCGTGACCCTTTCCTTGAAAATGAAGACACTGAAGTTCATATTGGTAGTGTGCAAGTGTTTCTCCAGCCACTGGCATACATGGTAATTTTTTTATTTTTTGGTTCTGAAATGGCTCCCCCAATTAATTCTTTTGCTGACTAGTTTATTTGAGTTGATTAAGAAAAAAAAAAATCATATATAATGATCATACTTATTTTACTGTGTGCTCCATATATAAATTTTTACTGTGTTCCATATACTAATAAGAGCTGCAATGTTGTGTTTGCAAATGTGTTATTATTGCATAGTTGACTTATAAGACAAACAGAAGTTTGTCACCATTATTAAAACATCTCATGTAAAATATTTTGAGTTGCCTTCCTTTTATACTTCAATTAATCAACACTTCCCCATTAGAGAAGTTTGCTGTTATTTATACTCATTTGAGTATAACCACCCCCTACACACAGCACTGTTTGGAATCTCATCAATGGGTGTGTAGATACCCATTTTTAAAAGCTTAAAAATTAGCATTAGAAAGAGGAATATGATGCAAGAAAGCAAGCCTATACAGAATCAGTCAAAAAAACCCCTTCCCATTTCACTCCAAAGTTTTGTCCAGTTCCTCATTGAATTTATTTAAGCTGTCAACTTCCACAACAACAGATGAAAGTTTGTTTCACCAATAAACTGCCTGCTGGCAAAAGGCAAATTTCTGCACATCTATTCTACAACTGTCTTTCCTCAATTTGAATTTATGTCCTCTCAGGTTAGTAATCTGAGCAAGAGGAAGAATCCCATCAGCATTCAGCCTGCTCAAACCATTCAAGACCTTATACACCTCAATCAGATCACCTTGCAGATGACTAGTTTCTAGATGCTACAATTTGCAGAATTTAACCCTTTCTTGATAAGAGGGCCTCTTTGTTCTGCAAATTGCAGCAGAATGTACAGGGATAATCACCTATTCGTGCTAGCAAAATTCCTGTATATCATTGACAAGACCCCACGGCCTGGTCTGGCAACCTATCACCACTCTGCAGGAAAACTTCATATCTGACTGCACAATTACCACCAGGTAATTTCATTCTCCACTACCCTGAGTTGGTACATTTCTCTGGGGTTACTGCTACCAATATGCAGTACTTTGCATTTGTTAATGTTAAACTTCAGTTGCACTTCTCAGCCCATCTGCTCAAATTTTATAGATATTGTTGTAGCATACTGTCATTAACAAACCTGCCAACCTTTGTATCATCTGCACATTTGGACATCTTTTTTGTATCTTTTGCCAAAGATTTCTTATAATCTGCCTTCGCTTGCACAACCTCCTTTGTGATTTGATTACAGACTAGCTTATATCTACTATAATTATGTGCATTCCATGCATTTTCTTCTCTATCACTAGTCTCATTAGTTCATCTGAAAAAATGTGGAATTAAATATCGGTCAAATCCCAGTAGCTTCCCTCTAAGCATTTGAAAGAAACATACGAGAATTTGAAGTTGTTGACAAAAATTAAGTGTGGAGAACATGGTTGGTTGGTCTGTTCTGATTTTAAAGTGATAGCATGTTACTTGAATAGCAATCTGATTACACAGAATGCCTTTCTCTTTATGTGAATGATGCAATCAGGCAAGGCGTAAGCACTAGATTGTCATGGTCTTGCCAAAGAGGGTCTGTTTATTGCCTGGATTAAAGAACATAGTTCATAAACCACTGGTAGACTTCAACACTGTCCTCCTTCCACCATATATTCTTTTAGTCAGAAGATAATTGACCATTGCTCCAACAGTCAACATCTTCTGGCTAAAAGAATATTTCTGTATTTTATTCTATAACCATACTTTCTTAATTTAAGTTAGTGTTATCATTAAACTCAGCCATTTGCAGTACAAGTACTGAATTATTCTAATGGGATGTCTCTTATTGGCGATTTTTTTGCAGATATCCTTAAAAATTAGCTGTTGACTATCTATGCATGATTTAGAATCTGTGCAGGCTGCTGTATAATTTGCCAAACTATACTTTTCATAAGCAGAATACATTATATATACTTCTATTCTTGATTTTTTAGATTAAATACAGTTAATATACTTAATAATCTTCTTAGCTCTGGGTCTTAAAACATGGGCATCAAGTTATTTATTTTAAAAATAAAAGACCTACTTGAAATCTTGACAGCTTCTCCGTAAACAGTATCCTACTATGAAATGTTTATATCCAAAATTTTCCCTCACATTCCTTCCCATTCAAACAGGAACTGGTACATATATGGCTAACCGATTAATTCATTAAAAAAAAAAAAAAACACACCACTAATCCTGTATTGATTCACTGGCTTCAAAAATTAGCATTAGCATTTTTTAGCATTAGCATTAGTAGAGGCATTTGATGCAAGAAAGCAAGCTTATGCAGCATCAGCCAAAAAAAAAACCCACTTCCACTTCACCCCTCTGTTCATTCAAAATACCTGTCCAGCTGAGCCTTAAACTTATTTAGGCTATCAACCTCCACCACAAGGGATGGAAGTCTGTTCCACCAACCAACCACCCGCTGGCTAAAGGCAAATTAAAAAGAACATACTAATAAACAGAAGGCATCACTTCCCCCCCCACTAATATGAAGGATACACATCTTTGCCAGAACAGCTTACCACAAGACTGTAGTAAGCCAAACCCAATGTTAAAGTTTACCATTTACTTTCTGCCATACAATGAAGCTGTGTTTATAGTCTGAACTATGATTTTTAGAATTTATAGAGATAATCCTGAGAATATACTGAATGATGGCACATTTCTGAAAAATATTTCCGTGCTGCATATTGCAGATATTACATCTTTAAACCTATTTGAGGGGAGTTCAAAAAAGATTTGTATTCACTCAGAAGTAGATTGCTGATAGAAATTTTATTGTTTTGATACCTTGAAACCTGTATAGCAATTTGGTTTTCATCTGACAGTTGATTTTTTTGGCTAAGGTAAAGAAAGCCCACATGAGAAGCATGCAAAAGTTCAATGAAATTTACCGGTAAAAGTACTTTGCCATAACGGAATTTGTATTGTTGCTTGCTCGGTAAACAGACGGTGAGTGTTATCGGTCTGGAATAGCAGTTGAATCCCACGGGAGTTTGAAACCCTCTCGAAGTGGAGGGGGGTAACCTGACCTTTTTTCTTTAGAATCACTAATTGAATCACAAACAGAGTCATATTGGAAGTTCTGGCGTCATAAAAAAATGTTCGTAACATAGTTTCACCAGTAAACTTTTCCAAAGTTTGCCATGCTTCTCGTGTGGGCTACCTTAACCTTTGCCTTTTTTTTCTTAATAAATAATTTATCCACTAGTCCACCAGTGATTCTAAAGAAAAAAGGTCAGCTTATCCCCTCCACTTTGGGAGGGTTTCAATCCCCCATGGGATTCAATTTCTACTCCTGACCAATACAAATGTTGGAGCGAGCAACAATACAAATGCTGCTACGGCAAAGTACTTTTACTGGTAAATTTATTGAACTTTTGCATGCTTCTCATGTGGGCTTTCTTTACCTTCGCCAATTTTTTTTTATTTGTAGTGCTGAATGAAGTGAAGAGTCCCAATGGATGAAGTGAAATACAGATCAGTGATTTGGTTCCTCTTTCTGCAAGATAGAACTCCCAAAACAATCCCTGAAGAAATGATTGCTGTTTGTGGAGAAGACTGCCTGGGTTACAGTGTTGTTGAACATGAGTATAAACAATTCAAATGTGAAAGAACCTCAGTGCATGATGAAGAAATCCCAAGTTGCTCAGCAACTGCAGTAACAGAAAAGATTACTGTATTAGCATCAAAGAACTAGCTGCAGAGCTCCAAATTAGTCTAGGGTTTGTGGAGAACATAATCCATTAACAGTTGCATATGTGTAAAGTATTTGGTAGATGGATTCCCAGACTTCTGACCCCATTACCAGAAGGAAAAGGCACATTTCCTATGCACAGAAATGTGCATAAGAATTGATATGCCAGGAAAAAGCAAGGAGTTATTTTTGCAGGTAGTCACCATGGATGAAACATGGATCCATCACTATGATCCCAAAATGAAACAAGTGTCAAAACAATGGAAGCATGCAGAAACATCCCCCCCCTCAAAAAGGCAAAGGTACAACCAAGTGCTAGCAAGATGATTAGTTTTTTGGAATCAATATAGTGAAATACTAATAGATTATTTTCAAAAGGGCTATACTGTGATAGCGAAGTATTATTCTAACGTCCTCATAACGCTACATACTGCTATAAAAGAAAAAAGACAGGGAAAGCTGTTAAAAGGTGTGTGGCTGCTCCATGATATTTCCCCTGTGCATTTCCCGCATGCTGCAGTGAGGTGTTCCCATGAATGTGGGTTTGAAATATCGCCATATCCTGCTCATTCTTTGATCTTGGATTTCTTCCTTCTTCCTGCCCCGAAGTCCTTGCTTCACAAAAAACACTTTGCGGCAGATGATGAGGTCATTTCTGGTGCTGAGTCATAGTTTGAAGGAGAGTCGAAATACTTCTATAAAACTGGCCCATGGAAGTGTATTGAAAGATGGCAAAAATGTGTCATTTTGTCTGATAACTATGTTTAAAAAGTGTAATATACATGGTGCTTGTTTCAACCTTCTATTACAACTACTTTTGGTGAATACAAATCTTTTTTGAACATCCCCTTGTAAATATTGCCCTCATAGGTAGATTGGATTCTGGAGGGATTTGGGGGGATTTATTTTACTTCTTTAAAGACACTACACACACACACACACACACACACACACACACACACACACACACACACACACACACACACACACACACACACACACACACACACACACACACAAGGTGGCAGATAAAGTCCTCATCTAGGGAAAAATCTTGGGAACTTGCAGCATACTAAAGATGCAGTGTATATATAACAAAATGCCTAGTACTTGTTCATAGCTGGATTTGAGCAATCACTGTAGTGGTGGTGTGTATCTCATAAATTAACAGAACTAATTGTGTAGCTATGCTGGTAGCTCAAAAAAGCATTTTTTTTTTTTTTTTTTTTTTTTTATGAAAATCACAGGTATAATAGGTATTAGAACCTGTAGTACAATCAGGTCTCCATATTCACAGGATCTGTATATTTGCAGATTCATGTTTTTGCATTGGCAGTTGCAAAATTTATCATACTAAAAATTTGGCTATAGCTCGCTACATTCATGCTGAGTGATGGTGTGGCACACATCTTCAGTCTTGCAGTGAGCATTATCTGAGTAGGACTATTGTGACCTTTGGTGTGTTGTGTCTGTATTAGGCTCCTTTTGCTTAAAATATTACTGTGCTTATGTGAATACCCATGGGTTCTAAACGAAGTGTGTTTAGTGATGGACAAAAGTCTAAAAGGGCCAAGAAAGTGATGCCTTTGAATGAGAAAGTGTGGATTCTAGATAAATTAGCAATAGTAGAGGCATATCATGCAAGAAAGCAAACTTATGCAGCAACAGCCAGGAAAAAAAAAAAAAAGCACTCCCATTTCACCCCTCCGTTCATTCGAAATATCTGTCCAGCTGAGCCTTAAATTTATTTATGCTGTCAACTTCCACAACAAGAGATGGAAGTCTGTTCCACCAACCAACTACCCGCTGGCTAAAGGCAAATTTCCGCACATCTATCCTACATCTGTCTTTCCTCAGTTTGAATTTATGCCCTCTCAGGTGATTATTCTGAGCAAGAGGAAGAATCCCATCGGCATTGAGCATGCTCAAACCATTCAAGTCTTTATACACCTCTATCAGATCACCTTGCCGGTGCCTAGTCTCCAGACACTGTAATTTGCAAAACTTAAGCCTTTCTTCGTAAGAGCAACCCTTTCTTCCATTCACTAATCTTGTTGCCCTTCTCTGTACTCGTTCCAGCAGCTCTACATTCTTCTTGAAATGAGGCCTCCAGACCTGTATACAGTACTCAAGGTGTGGCCTAACCTTGCCTTATACAAGGGAATAATCACCTCCTTATCCCTGCTAGAAAAATTCCTATATATCATTGACAAGACACCATGAGCTACTCTTGCAGCCTGTCTGCACTGCTCAGAAAACTTCATATCTGCCTGCACAATTATCCCCAGGTCCTTTTCATTCTCTGCCACTGTCATTGTAGTACCACAGAGTTGATACGTTGCTCTGGGGTAACTGTTTCCCATATGTAGTACTTTACATTTGTCAAAGTTAAACTTCATTTGCCACCTCTCAGCCCATCTGCTCAACCTTTCCGGATCCTGTTGCAGCAGCATAGTGTTAGTAGTGTCCTTAACAACTCTGCCAACCTTTGTATCATCTGCAAACTTGGACATTAAGCTTGATATACCATTATCAGTATTATTTATAAATACAGAAAACAATAATGGACCCAACACTGAACCCCGAGGGACTCCACTAATAACATTAGTCCCCGATGAGCAATGTCCATTGATTACCACTCTCTGTCTTTTCCCCTTCAACCAACCCTTTATCCATAGCAGCAGTTTGCCTCCATTGCCACATTGCTCCCATTTGTGCAGCAGTCTTCCATGTGCAATAGTATCAAAAGCCTGTCTAAGATCCAAGTATATAATATCAAAGTTATTCCCTGCATCCAGTTCTTTTGTGACTGCATCATAGTATCCAGTCAAATTGGTCAGGCAAGACTTCCCCTTAACAAAACCGTGCTGTGTCCGAGCTATAACTGAAAGTCTTGTCTAGATGATCCTGCAATGCTTCTTTAACCAGTGCCTCCATTAATTTTCCTGGAACAGAAGTTAAACTCACAGGTCTATAATCACTTATGTCAGCCTTTGATCCCCCTTTGTGAATTGGGGTCACATTTTCACATCTCCAGTCTATGGGTACCTCCCCTGAGTCCAAAGAAGCTCTCATAATTATGGCTAAGGGTTTTCTTACTTCCTTTGCTGCTTCCTTTAATATAACTGGATAGATTCCGTCCACCCCAGGTGCCTTCCTTGTGTTTAACTTCAACAATTTCTCCTCCACTTTGCTCTCAGTTATTACAAAATCATCTAGCTCATTGCCAGAGTTTACTTAACCTCTGGCATTCCCCTTCCTGAATAACTCCTCATGTGTGAATGTAGATGCAAAATACTCGTTTAGTTTGTTAGCCACCTGAGCAGGATCCTAAACTGTCAAAGTCAAAGGACTTATATATGCGGACTCCTAAATGTCAAAGGACCTAAATGTCGTATATGTGGCCATAGGCCACATGTTTGGTTATCAATGAAAGTATATGATACATAAGGAAACAAAAAACTGAGATCAGAGAGGCAGTGTAAACTGGTGGAATTCTTACTGCTAAATATACGGCTTATGTACATGATAAAGTGATGTTAAAAATGGAGATGCACTGTTCATTTGGATCGAAGACCAGCAAAAGAAAAACTTGCCTGTGAACATTGGTATGATTTCCATTAAGGCCTTCATTCTTTACAACAGATTTAAGCATTAAGTCCCCTGTACCAGTAGCACTGCGGAAACCACTTTCATTGCCAGCAAAGGCTGGTTCCAGAAATTCAAGAGGCGTTATTCACTCCATAATGTAAAGATTGCAGGCGAGTCTGCTTCAACTGATCACGAGGCTGCTAAGGCCTACTCATCTGAACTCAAGAAGCTCATCAAGGAAAAGGGATATAAACCTGAACAGGTTTCCAATGCCAATGAGACAGCAATTTTCTGGAAGATGCCTCAGCATACCTAAATAGCCATCAAAGAGAAGAAGCCCCCAGGATTCAAGGTGGCACGAGATTGGGTTATGCTGCTAGTTTGCAGCAATGCAGCAGGCCATATGACAAAGCCTGGCCTAATCTTCTGCATGCAGAACCCAAGAGCTCTTAGAGGATGTAACAAGAATACCTGTGTAATGGATGTGGAATGTAAAAGCCTGGATGGTGAAGAAACACTTCCTGAACTGGTTCCATCACTGCCTCATCCTTGAATTTGATTGTCACAGATTGACCAGACTTTACCGAAATTCAGTCCAATTGACTCAAGTGTCACTTGAATATGCTTCTTCAGTGTTTTTGACTCTCGGGTAGCAAGCACAGCTTGCTATATGTGAGAAAATTTCTATGATAGCCTCAAGGAGCAAAAGTCACATATGAGCAAACCATTAAAATATCATCAATATGCTCACATTTGATTTTTACCATCAACTTTTACCATCAAAAGTCATGTGAGCAAACTGAAATCCAGGGCACACATTAAAGTTTGTGTCATAGAAAAACAGTTATAACATGATTTTAAAACAAACCTACATTATTCCAAGTGGTATTCCTAAATGCTGACACTATGTTAACAGGAGAGGCTACTTCTACAGGACTGGGATACACTTAATAGAAAGTGTGCAAGAATATTTGCTGATGCTATTGAGGCATTGTTCGGTGGGTAAGAAAACTGCTGGCTTGGGGAGGGTTCATAGACTAATAGATTAACAGTAGCTGCATGCAGATGTGAAAGTGATTCTTGCGCCATTTCTATTGGAATGAGCAGTAGACTGGAAAGCAAGGTGCTCAGGATTTTCAGGACTGCCAGGAGTCATGGAACAAGTAAATACATGGCCTGTGTTAGGATAACTAAGGATAAGAAGAGGTGCATGTATACTTGTATTTACACCAATGCTAGGAGTTTAGTAAATAAATTTGATGAATTTGCTGGTCAAGACATCAAAGGCAGATATTTTTGGGATATCAGAGATGTGGTGTCACACAGATATAAGGAATGCAGATTTGGAATTTTGGGAGTACAAAGTGTATAGAGAGGATAGAAAGGAAAGAGGGATCATGCTGTTAGTTAAGAAACACGCAAAATCTAAGGAAGTGCATTCAGTTTTCATGGGTGGACAGTGCAATGTTGAGTTAGTTTGGTGAGATGTAAGCACTGAGAATGCAAAATTGAGAGTAGGAGTGTGTTATAGGCCTAATGACTCTGAGTACAGTGAACAGCTGTACAAAGAAATAGAATGTTTGATTGTTTGTTTTTTGTTTTTTTAGGAGCATTAGCAACTAAGGCCATATTGCTCCGGGGATATGTGGTTATCATTCTCTGACCTTCCTGCATCCTCTGTATTTGGTGGTCACAGGCTCGAACCCCGGTCTAATCAAGAAGCGTGTGCTACGCACTGCTGCTCCTGCCCACCTGGCTACAGAGGCTCCTGAGAAATAGAATGAACCACTAAATCAGATTGTCTTATGATGAGGGATTTTAACTTCCCAAATATTGACTGGTACTTGTGGGTTGGTCACTCACAGACTAGCAAGGCTTTTGTGGATTTATTGGATGATTGTTTTCTACAGCAGCATGTTCAAGAAGCAACTAGAGGGAGTAACACTCTTGATCTGATTATCAGCAGTGATTATTCATGCATTAAGAATTTGCAGATAAAGGAACCACTAGATGGTAGTGACACAGTGTACTCATGTGGGATTTGCTTAAAGATGTAACTCTACCATCAGGGGTAAAGGGATGGGTTTTTACTTTTGTAAAGGTGACTACAGTGGTCTCAGACAGTTTTTAAATTCTACATAGTGGGACCAACTGGTGATGTTACCAACAGCAAATTCTAAATGGGAAGCATTCAAGGAATTAATCTTGGAAGCTACTAGACTTTTCATACCAACTAAGAAATGCTGTTCAAGGTTTAGGTGTAAATGGATATCAGCTAAACTAATGAGACTCATGGCAGAGAAGAAAAATGCATGGGATACATATAAATTATCAGGTGACATAGAAGCCTTTAGTAGATATAAGCTAGTCTGTAATCAAGTTGCAAAGGAGGTTGGGCTAATGAAGGCAGATTATGAAAAATATTTGGCAAAGGATACAAAAAAAAAAAACAGCAAAGACTCCTTTGCTCATATAAACTCTAGAAGGAAGGGGATGAATCAGATCAGTCCACTTGATATCGATGGTTCAACTGTTGATGATCCTGCTCAGGTTGCTAACAAACTGAATGAGTATTTTTTGTCTATTTTCACACATGAGGAATTCTGTAGGAAAGTGGATTAAAGAAATTTATTAAACTCTAACAGGGAGCTAAATGATTTTGCAATAACTGAGAGCAAAGTGGAGGAGAAATTGTTGAAGTTAAACATAAGGAAGGCACCTGAGGTGGATGGGATATATCCAGTTATATTAAAGGAGGCAGCAAAGGAATTAACTAAACCCTTAGCTATAATTATGAAAGTTTGGTTGTACTGTGTCCCTAGTTTATAAAGGGCGATCAAAGGGTGACATGAGTAATTACAGACATGTTAGTCTAATTTCAGTTCCGAGGAAAATGGAGTCACTTTTTAAAGAAGCACTATGGGATCATCTAGACAAGACAGCAGTTATAGTTTAGACACAGCATTGGTTTGTTAAATGGGAAGCCTTGCCTGACCAATTGGATTGGATACTACAATATGGTCACAAAGGAACTGGATGAAAAAGTAATTTTGCTATCATATACTTGGATTTCAAGAAAGCTTTTGATACTGTTGCACATTAACTTCAGCAAAATTTAATATGATGCATATGATGCAAGAAAGCAAGCTTATGCAGCATCAACCAAAAAAAACCCTTCCATTTCACCCATCCATTCACTCCAAATGCCTCTCTATCTCAGCCTTAAATTTATTTAAGCAATCAATTTCCACAACAACAGATGGAAGTCTGTTCCAGCAATCAACTACCCTCTGGCTAAAGGCAAAACATGGAATACTACTGTACAAATTGGAGCAATATGGCATTATGAATAAGTTGCTATGGATATAATAAGAGCAAGCTGCTATGGAAAAAGGGATGGTTGAGTGGGAGAAGACAAAGGGTGGTAATCGATGGACCCTGCTCTTTGTGGACTTATGTTATTAGTGGAGTCCCCAAGGGTTCACTGTTGGACCCATTTTTGTTTTCTGTATTTATCAATGATATTGATGAAGATATATCAGGGTTAATGTTCAAGTTTGCAGATGATGCAAAGGTTGGCAGGATTGTTAATGTCAGTAGTGACAGGACACTACTGCAACAGGATCTAGAAAAGTTGAGCAGATGGGTTGAGAGGTGGCAACTGAAGTTAAGCATTGACAAATGTAAAGTACTGTATATGGGTAGCAGTAACCCCAGAATAATGTACCAAATGTGTGATGCTATACGTAGGGTAGTGAAGAATGAAAAAGAACTTGGGGATAATTGTGCAGTCAGATATGGCTTTTAGAGCAGGGCAGACAGGCTGCAAGAGTAGCTCATGTCTTGTCAATGATATACAGGAATTTTGCTAGCAGAGATAAGGAGATGATTATCCCCTTGTATAAAGCAATTTTCAGGCCACACCTTGAGTACTGCATAGAGGTGTGGAGGCCTCATTTGAAGGATGTAGACCTGCTGGAATGAGTACAGAGAAGGGCAGCAAGATTGGTGAATGGAACAAAGGGTTGCTGTTACCAGGAAAGGTTTAAGTTCTGTAATTTTCAGCATCTGGAGACTAGGCACGTGCAAGGTGATCTGATTGGGGTATATAAGTCTTTGATTATTTTGTGCAAGCTTAATGCTGATGGGATTCTTCGTCTTGCACAGATTACTCACCTGAGGGGATATGAATTCAAATGGAGGAAAGACAATTGTAGAATAGATGGCAGAAATTTTCCTTTAGCCAGTGGGTGGTTGATTGTTGGAACAATCTTCCATCTGTTGTAGAGGAGGTTGACAACTTAAATAAGTTCAAAGCAGAACTGGACAAACCTTTGGAGCGAACGGATGGGTGAAATGGGAAGTGTAGTTGTTAATACACATACACACACACAGTAGCAAAATAATGTACCTAATACCACTGGCACACAAAAAACTACCCGAGGGGCTCACATCTTGTGAGCATGGGCTTGGCACAACCAGGGTCCTGAGCTGGACATTATCGTTCTTCTCTTTCTTGGTGATTGCTTTCTATTTCTGACTCTTGCTCACGCTCTCTCTCTCTCTCCCTCTCTCAGGGTAACTCCTCGGGAATTTTTTTGGCTTGTGCAGCATCAGGCTTCCTTGCACCATATGGCTAATAATAATAATAATAAAATAATAATTACAATACAATTGTTTATGACAAACAGGAAAATTAAAGGTATAGCTAACTGATAGATTGGCACATATCCAAAATGACTATTGCCTTCTATGATACAGACTTTGATTCTTTCAGTGATATCACTGCAGCACCAGTAGTGCTGCACTTGGAGCAGTACTGATGCTACAATATCCATTCCTCAGAATCTTGAAAATGCAATAGGGATGTAGCCTACTCAGCCTGGATTTTGTGTAACCCAAAAAAAAGTCCAATGAACTAGGTAGTCATGACACGAAACCCAGACAATCTGAATTGTTGCTGTTTGAAGTTCGTTTGTGCCATGAATTGAAGAAAGATTGCAGATTTTAGCATTGGTGTTCTCTTGCTCTGCACCTAACCTTTTTTGTGCTATCTTTTATATTGAGGTTAGTGCTATTAGCTTCTGTGAGTCATCACAGGTCCCCAAGCATTCCATTACTCTTCAGAGAGGGACTTTATTTATCAACCTGTATATGAAAGTATATATGCATGCATGTATATGTCAGGCACACATACTTGTATGCAGGTGCCTCCGTAGCCAGATGGGCAGGAGCAGCAGTGCGTAGCATACGCTTCTTGATTAGATCTAGGTTCAAGCCCATGATCACCAAATACGGAGGATGTTGAAAGGTCAGGGAATGACCACCGCATATCCCCAGAGCAATATGGCCTTAGTTGCTAATGCTCCTAAAAACCAAAATAACAAACAACAAACAAACTTGTATGCATGACACACATTCTTACTTACACAAAAGAGATACATTTATATATTTCTTTGCATGCACATGTATGTAAAATGAAAAGATGAAAAATGCCTTTTATTCATTACAGGTTGAATTAAGAGAACAACTGGAAATTGTTGATTACAGAGGCAATGAAGTAGGCATTATGAATGTAAGAGAATAATTTTTAAATTATGATTTTAGAGTTTTTTAGTTGTAGTTCTTCATATGTGTGTGTATATTTATTTATAAACATAAATAACGATGGTTTGCATAGATTTTGATGCTTCCAAAGTTCATGGTGTTTTGGATGTGCCTTTAATGCTAATGTAAAAATTCAAACCGTTTTTACCTGCCATATATCGAGCTTTCTTTACAAACAGTAAAAATTTTTTTTTTTTTTTTTTATTTGATATACATTCCATCTATATGTGATACGAGTGCTACACTCTGTGACTGACAGGAATAGATGTTGCCCATATGTGTTTAGACATGTAAAAGCCTACAAATCAGATAACTGTATAAAACTACAGTTTCTTTTGCATTCAGTTGTTTTCTGGTGCTGTTGGGCTAATTAGTATCTGCTTCTAACATGATTTTCATATTCTGTGTCTTTAATAGTAGCAACTAGTTTAAGTTGTGAACAACCCAAATATATTTTGTTATATTTGTAGTAAGTGTAAACACAGGCAGGATATATCATCAATTGTGAAAAATCTATATGCTGACTATTTTGGAATTAAATTAAGTTACCAGGATAAAAGTTAGGCCTGTCATACATGTTGGAGGTCTTGTGATTGTGGTAATGTATTAAAAAGAAAGCCATGACATTTGCCATTATGTAATGTGAAGAGAACCTTGGGATCATATTAATGACTGCTATTTTTGTTCCATAAATGTAGCAGGTTACATTTACAGAACAAAAGTAGCAGGTTGTAATATGAAGATCAAGCAGAGCATTGTGTATCTCAACAACATTACTTCAGCTGTATGGCCAGTACCCAATGGGTCTGAACTACTTGCACCAGCTGTTCTTGAACATATGCTATCAAGATCCTAAATAAGAAATTTATGGTCTTGAGGATGATATTGTGACAAAGAAATTTACAGCTCTAAACCATAGCTGTTTATCCAAAGTGAACTTGACAATCTTGGGAGAGATTGAAATCTACCCAAAGGGTCTGCAGAGCTTTTAGGGTCAAGACTAGTCCCAAGAACAGTCCTTTCATGGTACAGATTTTGAAAAAGAAATTTTTCCCGATTTTGCTGAAAAAGACTCAATATATTGCAACAACATTCCAGCAGTTGTGAACTTTTCTGGAACTTTCTACTAATCAACAGAGTTGGAGACCATTAGCATTAGTAAGGCACATGATGCAAAAAAGCAAGTTTATACAGCATCAGGAAAAAAAAAAAAAAAAAAACCTTCCCATTTCATTGATCCATTCATTTCAAATGTTTGTCTAATTCTGTCTTCAATTTATTTACACTATCAACTTCCACAACAACAGATTTCCAGCAATCAACTACCCACTGGCTAAAGGCAAACTTCCGCACACCAGTTCTACAACTGTCTTTCCTCAGTTCAAACCTACACCCCTTCAGGTTTGTAATTTGAGTAAGAGGAAGAATCCCATCAGCATTCAGCCTGCTCAATCCATTCAAGGCCTTATACACCTCAATAAGATTGTCTTGCAGGTGCCTAGTCTCCAGAAGCTGCACTTTGCAGAAATTAAGCCTTTCTTCATAAGAGCACCCTTTTGTTCCCTTCACCAGTCTTGTTGCCCTTCTCTGTACTCATTCCTAAAATGAGGCTTCCAGACATGTATGCAGTACTAAAGGTGTGGCCTGACCATTGCCTTATACAAAGGGATAATCATCTTATCCCTGATAGCAAAATTCCTGTATATCATTGACAAGATCCCATGATCTACTCTGGCAGCCTGTCTGCACTGCTCAGAAAACTTCATATCTGACTGCACAATTACCCCAGGTCTCTTTCATTCTTCACTACCCGAGCTTAACGCCATATGGGTAGCAGTAATCCCAGAGAAATGTACCAACTAGTTGGTACATTTCCCTGGGGTTACTGCTACCCATATGCAGTACTTTGCATTTGTCAATGTCAAACTTCGGTTACCACTTTTCAGCCCCTCTGCCCAACTTTTCCAGATCCTGTTGCAGCAGCAACTGTAATTACAGTCATTAATAACCCTGCCAACCTTTGTATCAGTTGACTTATTGAAGCAAAGCCTAAAAAGGAGTTTCCCTTCATAATGAAAACAAGTATGCATCCATTCCTTGAGCCCTTTCAGCAGTCTTGACAATTAAAAGACTGCTGAATGGGTTGTAATTAAATTAAACTTAAAAGAAAACTATGAAAATATTAAAGTTATTTAAAAAAAATTCACTACGAGGATCATGGTTGGCTAATGTGTGGGGATTTTAAGGTTATTGGTCTGCTATTTGGCCAACAACTTGGTTACACAACTGTGTGAGTGAGATACTCAAGCAAGAAATGAACATTGGGAAAGAAAGTGTGGCCACCAGGTTCAAAGATCATTAAAGACAACAACCCATCTGTTTCAAGTATATTTGCACTAAATTTCCCTCACTTGCATTTAAAAAAATTAAAGCAGAAATTTTTGTTTGATCTCAAATCCATAAGCAGTATTTGAAGAATCCATGAACCAAATTGAAAGAGATGCTTGGACTGGCTTTAAAAATGTACATAATATTTTGGGAAACAACAAACACCCAGATGATGGCAAGTGATGTGGTGGAGAAATTCAGAAAACTAGGCTGCAATAGGAGTGTTGAGGCACACTCTTTGCTCTATCTTCTCATTTCAGCTATTTCCCAGAAAATTTAGGTAGTAGAAAAGGAGGGGGAAAGGTTCCATCAAGATATACAGTAATACCCCGAAGTTACGCGATAGGTGGGTCCGACGAAAATCGCTTAAGTCGAATTCGCGTAAGTCGAGGTACAACTTTGCATATAAATACATATAAATTTTGTTTAATTGGGACCAAGGACTAACAAAAACACTAGTTTAGAAGTAAAATATTAATAAAATTGCAGTTCTTTATACATATTAATACAAAATATGTATTAAAAAAATAAATGACTTACTTAAAAAAGTTATTTCGATGTCGATGGCTTCATAAAATCTAACAAATTCGTCTGACGACACAGCGCCTTCTTTTTTTCACGCAGAATTTCTTCCTAGCAAGCTAATAATTTTTTTATTCCTTGCTTTGTAGCTATAACGTGTTCTTCGTTGGAATCTATGTTTTCTAAAATTTTTAAGCCCTTTTCAATTGAGCTGAGACCTGTCAAGTTTGCAATTGTCATGTGCTTTTCGCCGTTACCTCATTTAGGCCTGTAGCTCGTGCAATATCACATGGTCTTTCATTTCGCTCAAAGCATTTCACGATTTCATATTTTTTTCTCTATCGATAGAGGCGGACTGGCCATAAGCCTTACCGTGGAAACCCCGGTGGGCCGGAGGCTGGTGTGATTTTGGCCATAAACCATAGTATGAGGCCACTATAAATTTTCCCAGGTAAGAATTTTTGATCCAGTCCACCTCTGTTTATCGATATTGCTTTCCTTTTTGTCTCTGAATCTGCAGTGTCTCCACCAGTACGCTTCCTTTTCACACCTTTTAAGTATTTTACTCATTTTTAGGGAATAAAGCACAATTACAAAACGAGGAGGCACGCTTGATACGCATAAACAAAGCTGCGCGCATGTAGCAACTGAATAAACAACACCATAAAGGCAGAGATACACTATTAACACCTCACATTTCTAGAGTTACTACCATAAAACAATAAAAATCCAGTTGCGTTTCTGCTAGTGGAATCTGTTATAAACTGGTAGTTATTGTTATTTTTGGTTTTTAGGAGCATTAGCAACTAAGGCCATATTGCTCCGGGGATATGCGGTGGTCATTCCCTGACCTTTCCGCATCCTCCGTATTTGGTGGTGACGGGCTCGAACCCCGGTTTAATCAAGAAGCGTGTGCTACGCACTGCTGCTCCTTCCCACCTGGCTACGGAGGCGCCTATAAACTGGTAGTAAACTCGATCTAATTGCATTTGCGATTATACCGATAGCTGGAATTGTGTTGGATTTTACGTTATTATGGTGAAATGTGTTTCCCCTTCACTGATATAAAAAACCATAAATACATTTTCAGAATCTTCTCTTCATTCCTATCGTGTTGCGTTCGGTTGGGGTGATTCTGCGTTCGACTGCCATTTCTTGTAAACACAAAGGCGAATCATGCATAAGCCAATTCGGTTTGTGTTATATTATAAGATATCATTACCGTATTTATAAATAGTGTATGATCGAATTTGTGTAGTGTAAACACATGTTATACGAGGACTGACTGTATACGGCTCGACCGACGCGATCCATTTCTCTCGTGAAAACGATGTAATTTCTGACAAAAGTTGAGCACGAATTCGAACGTACACATATAAATACGACAGTTTGAATACAAATTCTTGTATATGTGTGCAGCTCATGCACAGCAAAGTTGAATTTTGTTCATCTTTCGCTGTCACTCTCCGCCGTTGCACCGTATATTGATAACATATGAAAAACGACCTTGAAGATAGTGGGCGGCAGTGTTGCCAAACGAAAAAATCAAGAACCGCGTAACTCCGAGTTCGCATAAGTCGGGGGTTCCGAAGGAAATATAATGCCAATATGATGGCTGACTACCGCCTGATGCTTAAAAAAAAAAAAAAAAAAAGGAACGGGCATTGAAACTAGCTGCCAAATGCACACTTTAATCCAATCTAATGTGTAAGAAATCCAGTTTGCAGCCATCTGTGCTTGACTGGAGGATTTAGTCTTTGATATTTCTGTTTTTGCATATTCTTTTTGGTATTTTTATATAAAAATAACCTAGTTGCAAAATTGATAAAAATACAAAATAAACCAGAAACACCACTACCAGTTTTTTTTTTTTTTTGTTATTCATTGAAAATTGATGTGATAGAGTAACTCGAGTAACTTTTGAAATTTCCATTAAAAATGTAGTTGAGATTTCTTAAAATGCAGACTGGTGTAATCATATAAATAGAAAAATTTTATGATGTAACCAAAAAAAATTTCTTTATGTAACTGTTTCTTATATGCATTGTGTTCACCAAACCAACTAGTGCCATTGGTTTTTCTCTAGAATTAATATTTTGGTGGCAGTTCAAAGAGTTTTATATTTTTGTGGCATTTATATATATTACATAAGTGTACCGATGCTGCGATATATAAGGGCTTATAGCAGTGTTATTTTTTTTTGTTTTCTGTGGCTACCAAATGAAGTGTAAGTTATTTCCAGACTCATTCTGATATGTTTGTGGATATTTTATAAGGCCAAAACAGTTGAAGAATTATATATTATTTGGTGGCCAAAAGTTTTTTAGGTGCATATGAACAACTCTATTTTGGAATGCTGGTTGAACAAGACGAGTTGGTACCTCATCTCTGCTGTGCAGAGCTGTCTTTTGGTGTCCATAGGCCCTAGATACTTTTCATTCTGTGGCCTCACTAAATTTATATCACATGTTAAAATTAAATTTTTGTCTTTAAAGAAATTCAAAAACATTTCAAAAACAATATTGGCAAATGATGCAGAAAGCAAGCTTATACAGCATCAGCCAAAAAACCACCCGTTGGCTTAAGGCAAACTTCCTCACATCTATTCTGCAACCATCCTTCCTCAGTGTGAATTTATGTCTGCTCATGTGCATAGTCTGAACATTGAAGTTAATTATGAGGGCAACATTGTATTAGGAGAGATTCCTTTTTATTGGAGAAGTGCCAGCATATTTCCAAAACAAAAAAGCAGTTCTAAGAGTGAAGTTAGTAACTATAGACTAGTTAGTCTGATTTCAGTGATAGTGAAAATCTTGGGGACAGTGATTAAGAGTGCAATCCAGAGACATTTAAATAGAAATGGCATTCTGAAGGACATACATGTTGCAAGGAAGCATGAGGCTTATGCTGCACCAGCCAAAAAAAAAATTCCCGAGTTACCCTGAGACAGAGAGATGAATGATGATATCCAGCTCAGGACCCTGGGTTTGCCAAGCCCATACTCACCAGATGTAAGCCCCTGGGGTTGTTTTTGTTAAAGGAAAATCATGTTTATCTAACCTGGTAAACCATTTTGATGTAGTTACTGATGAGCTGTATGTAGGGAACAATTTTGATGTAGTTTATTTGGATTTTAGCAAGGCATTTGCCTCAGTCCTTCATGACATGTTACTATATAACCGGGAGAATTACTTAACAAGTACAGGTCACTGTTGAAAAAAAGCCGTGAATTAGGGTCGAATTTGAAATTGTCTGCAATTCTGCCCAGACACGATAGGAGGGAGTATAGGATGAGAGCCTTGTTGATCATTTCGGCCCTGGAAAGATTGTGCAAGGCTCAAGGGGTAGAATTTTTTTTTCAGCTTGGTCTTTACTTATTAACAGGAGAGACTGCTTCTACAGGGATGGGATACACTTAAATAGAAAGGGTGCAAAAATATTTGCTGATGCTATCGAGGCAGTGTTAGGTGGGTTGGAAAACTGCTAGCTTGGGGGGGATACAAGGACTAATAGATTAACAGTAGCCACTGGCAGAAGTGAAATTGATTCTTGCACTGCTTCTATTGGAATGAGCAGAAGCCTGAAAAACAAGATGCAGGATATTTCAGAGACTGCTGTGAGTCATTGCGGTACAAGTAAACACATGGGTTGTGTTAGGGTAGCTAAGAATAGAAACAGGTGCATGTATACTTGCGTGTATGCCAATGCTAGGAGTTCGGTAAACAGATTTGATGAATTTGAGGTATTGCTCAAAGCATCAAAGGCAGATATTGGTTGGGATATCAGAGACGTGGTATCACACAGACATAAGGAATGCAGAACTGGAATTTGGGGAGTACAATGTCTACAGAAAGGATAGACAGGATAGGAAGGGAGGAGGGGTTATGCTATTAGTTAAGAAACACATAAAATCCAAGGAAGTGAAGCCAGTCAACATCGCTGTACAGTGCAGTGTCGAGTCAGTTTGGTGACATAAGCACTGGGAGATCAAAATTGAGAGTAGGAGTGTGCTATAGGCCTAATGACTCTGATTAGTATAATAAGAAACTGAACAGGAAAATAGAGTGGGCCAGTAAATCAGAGAGTATTGAAATGGGGGATTTTAATTTCACAGATATTGACTGGAATTTGTGGGTTGGTCACTCACACACTAGCAAGGCTTTTGTGGATTTATTGGATGATTGTTTTCTACATCAGCATGTTCGGGAGGCAACTAGAGGGAGGAATACTCTTGATTTAATTATCAGTAGTGATTCTTCGTGCATTAAGAATCTGCAGATAAAGGAACCACTAGGTGGCAGTGATCACAGTGTGCTGAAGTGGGATTTACTCAAAGAGGTAACTACCATCAGGGTTAAAGGGAAGGGTTATTTGTTTTCGTAAAGGCGACTACGATGGTCTGAGACAGTATTTAAATTCTATACAGTGGGACCAACTGATGATGTTACCAACAGCAAATTCAAAATGGGAAGCATTAAAGAACTTATCTTCGAAGCTACTAGGCTTTACATACCAACTAAGAAATATTGTTCAAGGTTTAGGCCTAAATGAATGTCAGATGAACTAACAAGACATATGGCAGAGAAGAATGCATGGGATACATATAAATTAACAAGTGACACAGAAGCCTATGATAGATACAAGTTGATGTGTAACCAAGTTACAAAGGAGGTTAGGCAAGTGAAGGCAGATTACGAGAAATCTTTGGCAAGGGATGCAAAGAATAACAGCAAAGTGTTCTTTACTTATGTAAATCTAGAAGGAAGGGGATGAATCAGATTGGTCCACTTGTTATCGATAGTTCAACTGTTGATGATCCTGCTCGGGTAGCTAACAAACTAATTAATATTTTGCATCAACATTCACACATGAGGAGTTATTCAGCGAGGGGAATGCCAGAGGTGTATTCAACTCTGGCAGTAAGCTAGAGAATCTTGTAATAACTGAGAGTAAAGTGGAGGAGAAATTGTTGAAGATAAACACAAGAAAGGCACCTGGGGTGGATGGTTTGTTTGTTATTTGGTTTTTAGGAGCATTAGCAACTAAGGCCATATTGCTCCGGGATATGCGGTGGTCATTCCCTGACCTCTCCGCATCCTCCGTATTTGGTGGTGACGGGCTCGAACCCCAGTCTAATCAAGAAGCGTGTGCTATGCACTGCTGCTCCTTCCCACCTGGCTACGGAGGCGCCATGGGGTGGATGGGATCTATCCAGTTATATTAAAGGAGGCAGCAGAGGAAGTAAGCAAACCCTTAGCCATAATTATGAGAGCTTCCTTGGACTCAGGGGAGGTACCCACAGACTGGAGACGTGCAAATGTGACCCCAATTTACAAAGGAGGATCAAAGGCTAACACAAGTAATTATAGACCTGTGAGTTTAACTTCTGTTCCAGGAAAATTAATGGAGGCACTGGTTAAAGAAACACTGCAGGATCATCTAGACAAGACTTCAGTTATAGCTTGGACACAGCATGGTTTTGTTAATGGGAAGTCTTGCCTGACCAATTTGATTGGATACTATGATACAGTCACAAAAGAGCTGGATGCAGGGAATAACTTTGATATTATATACTTGGATCTTAGAAAGGCTTTTGATACTGTTGCACATGGAAGACTGCTGTACAGATTGGAGCAGTGTGACATTGGAGGCAAATTGCTGCTATGGAAAAAGGGATGGTTGAGTGGGAGAAGACAGAGAGAGTGGTAATCAATGGCCTCTGCTCATCGTGGACTAATGGTATTAGTGGAGTCCCTCGGGGTTCAGTGTTCGGTCCATTATTGTTTTCTGTATTTATAAATAATACTGATAATGGTGTATCAAGCTTAATGTCCAAGTTTGCAGATGATACAAAGGTTGGCAGGGTTGTTATGACACTAATGACAGTACACTACTGCAACAGGATCTGGAAAAGTTGAGCAGATGGGCTGAAGGTGACAAATGTCAAGTACTACCTATGGGAAACAGCAACCCCAGAGCAACGTATCAACTCTGTAGTACTACAGTCACAGTGGTAGAGAATGAAAAGGACCTGGGAGTAATTGTGCAAGCAGATATGAAGTTCTCTGAGCAGTGCAGACGGGCTGCAAGAGTAGCTCATGGTGTCTTGTCAATGATATACAGGAATTTTTCCACTACTAATACTAACATGCTTGGTGAGATCAGCAAAAGGGTGATCTCACCCTTTTGCCAATCTTGATTATGATCAAGATCAGCAAAAGATCTTGATCTGTAGCCCACATAATCTTCGATTATGTGAGCTACAGATTTGGCAATAGGCTCCATAGCTATTTATTATTTTGTTATTTTATTTGGTTTTTAGGAGCATTAGCAACTAAGGCCATATTGCTCCGGGGGATATGTGGTGGTCATTCCGTGACCTTTCCACATCCTCTGTTTTTGGTGGTCACGGGCTCAAACCCCTATCTTATCAAGAAGCATGTGGTGCGCACTGCTGCATCTGCCCACCTGGCTATGGAGGCGCCGGCCCCATAGCGGGGACATTTTACTAAACTGAGGTTTAGTAAAATTAGTTGTTTGATAAACTGAGGTTTATAAGGCTCTTAGGGAGGTTAGTAAAATGAACAAAGGTGGAATTTTCACTGTTATAAAGAATTTCAGAACTAGGAGCCATAAATTGAAATTACAGGGAAAGAAGTTTAGACTAGATTGTAGGAAGTTTTCTTTTAGCCAACAAGTTACTGATTGTTGGGAAAGTGTTGCCTCTGCTGATTGTGGAGCCTAACAGTTTGAAGAAATTCAAAGGCCCATTGGATAGTTACCGAGATGAGGAGGGAACACATAATTTGTCTTTTTTTTTTTTTTGTCAAGTGCAGCAAAAGCCTGTGGCTTCTTTGCACTATATGGCTAATATTAATACCTGAAAACAAAAAAAATATCATATACCAAAAATTGCTGAGCTTCAAAGCTGCAGCCCTTTTTTGTTTTCATAAAATTATTTGTTAAAAAAAAACTGTTGGTTTCTAGACAGGCAACTACATTACAACACTATAGATAGGTATAAAAGTTGATCACTATTCTGATGTCCATAGTTTGAATTTATTTTGGAACTATGGATATTTTACTGTTTGCAATCATAACTTCTTACTGCAAAATCATTTCTAAGTGCAGTTCAGTGAGGGGAGAAGCACAAGTTTTTGTGCTATTACTGATATTGGGTATTCGAAATGAAAATGGAATCTTATTCAAATTGAAAAATGACAGACATGCATCACTTGTGTGGACTTGATGAGTGTAAAGAGGCCACAGCAAGACGTTGGCACACAAAAAATGCTTCTGAATATCTGTTAGGTTGGAGGTAAATGTTAAAAAAAAAAAGTAAGCTGCAACCATCATCAATCCACTGCAGGATGGAAGCCTCATCAATGATTCATGTTGAGGGAAATGGATCAAAATCTGCTGTGCTTGCCCAGTGGCGGTTGGCAGATCAACTGTATTTAGCAGTCAGGGGTTGAACCCTGATCTACTCAAAGAGAATGTGCTACTGCACTCTCACCTTGACCACTCAGCTATGGAGGCCTTCAGGGTACTAATTTTTAGGTTGGAGGAGCCAGTTCTAAATCACTTAAGATATATACCTATATGTAGAATTTTATGGAAAAAAAACAGCTTTGTCTCCATCACAATCAAGATTATGAACCATATTGAAGCTGATTTTTCACTATGAGAAACTTTTGTGCTTAATTCCTACAACTGTGTGGCTCATATCCTCACTTTCTGATGAGGCTTCACAAGAAATGGTGGGATTAATTTTCACAATACTCATGACTGTGCAGAAGGTAATCAGTATGCCATTATCCATTTCAGAGTACCAGCAACAATTTAGTATTAATATATGGCCAGGAATTATTGCTGGCTGCATAATTGGTCCTTACATTTTGGAAAATTAATTTGGACAATTTTCATCCTGGATAATTAATCTATCCTTTAAGAGTGTTTAACGTGATTTACTAGATTTAGTTCTTTTGCTTTACCTGAGTCCACTTGATTTTTATATGTGAGGATCATCTGAAATCCATCATTTATGCAACACCCAGCAACACGATTGAATTACTTCACCAATGTTTAGAACAAAGATATCAGCAAATCTGAATAACTGGAATTTTTCAGTGTGTCAGGCATTCCACAAGAAGTGTTCAGGTGTGTATTTAAGTACAAGGGGATCATTGTGAGCACCTTGCATGTTTCAGCCTATGTTGCACATGGTTTTAAATACAGTGTAAGTCATAAACAAAAATTTTGGGAAAAATTTATATAAATTGTTTTTATTCTTTTCAGGTGCTGAATAGATTCTGAAAATGACTAATAATATATATTAGATGCTGGTTACTCACTTCCATTTTTAAATTTATAAAACCTCCAACTGCATGAAATTTTAAAATTATATATGTGCACATTTTCTGCTTCTGTAAATACAGTAACTAATTACAGTAAAACTAACTGTATACAGTAAATACAGCAGGTTATAGTGATCAATGGTTATTAGAATCAGCTGCTTTAGAGAATCATTCAAAGAACCAATTGAAATCAATAAAATGCACTACATTTCATCATCTTCAATTATAAGAATCAATTTTGAATGCCTCTGTGACATTTTTCTGGAGCACATTTCTAGAGGTCACAAAGCCATAAAACAATAAAACCAATTTGCAGTTTTTGGTTTATTGGGCCTCTTTGTTTGTACAATCTGTTATAAACAGGTAGTTACTACAGCCAGGGCTGTGAAAATGGGGGGTGCACTGGATACACTGCACTAGGGTCCCCAATCTAGGGGCTCCCCCTATCGAGAAAGCATAGAATTTGAAATGTTTTTAATAAATTTAGTAGATAAAATAATACAATCTTGATAAGTATTTTGGAGCTTTAAAATAATAGTTGAAATGTTTTTGTCTTTATTTTTTAATAACAATTTAATTCCTTAAAACCTTCGCAGACCTTTGTCAATTAATAAAATAATTTTGGAAATATTCCGTCGCCTTTTTTTGCTATTAATCATTTTTTTAACAATCCAATTGTTAATGATGCCAGACCTATCATTAAGAACGCAAACTCTGGACCTAGGTCCTTCAGGAGCCATTCATTTTAAGTTTCAAATATTTACAATTTAACAAAAAACAAATAACTATTTAATGAACATTTTATTGTTTACTGTAAGGAACACTGTAGATACTATATATTATTCAAAATTCAAATAAAATTTTAATGTAAATAATGTCATAAGTTCAAATTCCATCACTAAATATGGAAAGGAGTGCTAATAATAGCATGGCTACATTGTGTAGTGCACCAACCAGTAGCTATGCCAGTGCAGCTGCATTGCAGCCCAAGCTCGAAAGGGGCCTGTGAAATTTGGAAGACAGATTCATTTCTCAAGACAATTAACAAATTTCATTAATAAATGAGCAATTTTTTTTTAAAAAATTAAACGTAACATGTTCTATAAACCTGGCAACTGGCTGCCCAAGTATTGTTTAGATCAATGCCATGCTTATAGAAATATTAGTAAATTAAAGATAGTCACGAAATATTTAGCAAAACCAGTGTCAAATATAAATATACATCAGTGATTTTATTCTAGTGTGAGAGAATTTATTTTACATTTTTTGTGTGTATACGTACTCTGTTGTCGGAGGGCAATATGTTTTATTTCAGAATACAAAAATTTGTCACATAACAGTCTAGCTATGGCCAGTGTTTTCATTTTAGCTGCCTTTCGGACTAGAGATGGTTTTTTTTTTTTTTGTTTATCTGAAATGAAAAACTACAAGGAATAGGATGAGTTATTACTATACTAACCAAAGATACATTTAAATTGCAGTTCCTTTGATCCTCATGTTTCATGTTATGAAACTGATCAAGGCATTAGGAGAAACCCTTCCTGTAATTAGCATTTATCCCATGGTGTTTGAAGAGTCGAATAAAAAGTGACCAGGCAGAGTAAAGCATCTACTTCAGTCATTCCAAAGCATGAAGTTTTGTTAAATTTATGGTTTTGAAGTTCACTTGCCATTTTAACAACAGTATTCTAACTTTGTCTATTGCTTTGTTTCTGTAAGCCAACAATCCGGACTTTGTTGCTGGCCATGAATAATACATTTTGTAACCCTTTTATATGCACCTGTTCTGTTTTCGTTTGTGGTGAGAAAATTTGTTGCAAAGTTACTTGAAGGAGAAACAAAACAAAAAAATTCGGCCAATCACAGAGATTTTCATTTACTTTATTGGCAGAGAAAGAAAAGTTCTTCAGCTGTTATCAAGCATCATGTACTTTTCTGTGTTTCTACATTTTCAAGTTTCTCAGAGCATGGAAAAGATATACCTGTTACCGCCATTGTTTTCTAACTTGTGATAGAAAGGCTGAAGATGTAAATAAATTTATTATTGCAGTTTCATTAGTTTACACGATGGACCATTCACAAATTATGAATGATCCATGACATCGGTGATCGTCAAACTTGTCTGGTTTTGATACTAATATATGCTATTCATTGCTGTAGATTTATTTATTTTTTACTATTCTTTGGATTTTGTTACAGTTTAACAGAACGATTTATAATTTTATTACTCTGGTGTTAGTAATTTTTTTTTTTATTGAAATTTGTTGCTGGATCATTTACAAATCAGAGAAAGATATTATAATATGAACTTCAAAAAGTTATTTTTCTTGTCCACACCTTTTTTTTCTCTTTTGCACTCAGTGAACATTGAATGTGCACCTCTGAATAGAGACGTATGCATTGATTTGCTTTGTGTGTGCAATGCAATGCTAACTTTGATGCCAGCAATTGTGAAACATTGTATAGTTTGTGATACTAATATATGTTACTCATTGCTGTAGATTTGTTTTATTTTATTTACTGTTCTTTGCATTTTGTTACAGTTTGACAAACTGATTTGTAATTTTATTACTCTGATGTCAGTAATTTTTCTTATTGAAAAATTTGTTGCTAGATCATTTACGGATCAGAGAAAGATATTATAATATGAATTTCTACCAATCACTCAGAACTCTTCAAGTTTCTTTCTTCGAAATTCGAATTTAGTAACTTAAATCATTTCTGAATAGGTGCTGTTTGTTTGTTGTTTGGTTTTTAGGAGCATTAGCAACTAAGGCCATATTGCTCCGGGATATGCGGTGGTCATTCCCTGACCTTTCCGCATCCTTCGTATTTGGTGGTGATGGGTTCGAACCCCGGTCTAATCAAGAAGCGTGTGCTACGCACTGCTGCTCCTTCCCACCTGGCTACGGAGGCACCCCTGAATATGTGCAACAGAGTGTTAATGAAAACTTGTCCTTTTTCGTTTGTCATGATTAAATTACTTTGAGTAGGTAACTATTTTTTTTTTTTTTTTTTTTTTTTTTTACTTGTAAATTTTATATTCAACTATAGTGTGTAATTTTGCCCCTTGGTGAAAATGAGCAAAAAATTTATTCAACACTTTCGTGATCAATGAACGCTAAATATAAGAACTGGCTCTGCGAATTAGATGGTAATTATTTCAAATGTTTTTGTAAATATTGTAAATGCACACTGACAGCCAAATTAAGTGATATGAAAGGCATCATAATACAAACGAAGCACAAGAAAGCCAGAGAGCCCTTTAGTTTTCAGCATCATAGGGCATTGGCATGCAATAAAATTGGCATTACAGAAGGTGCAAAGGCAGAAAGCAGCATAGCATATTTCATAGCTGTGCATTGTGCATTAAGGGTAGTTGATCATTTAAGTGAAGTGACCTTTGTAAATTTTATTTTTCAGACAGCAGGGAATGTAAGGACTTCAAACTGCAAAGAACAAAATGTCAAAATGTTATGTCAAGGC
This sequence comes from Mastigoproctus giganteus, assembly GCF_048544385.1. Taxonomy (NCBI): domain Eukaryota; kingdom Metazoa; phylum Arthropoda; class Arachnida; order Uropygi; family Thelyphonidae; genus Mastigoproctus; species Mastigoproctus giganteus. The sequence continues at coordinate 54,924,195 of NC_143575.1, forward strand.
ATTATGGATGGCAAACAGATGTTTGGATAAAAATGTAGAAGAGAATTTATGACAAGAATGTAATTTTCGGCTTTAAGTTTTGGAGAGACTTATCAAGATAATTCTAAAATTATCAAAAAATTCAATCGGATTTCAAGGTTGTCGAGAGAATTTAAAAGATACATACAATGAAAACTTTTTTGTCTGATATAAAACTTTCAGCCAAATATGATGACACTAGGGGACAAGTTTTAAATTTGCCTTTTAGCACATCAAAATGTCTAAGTACTAAAATACAAAGAGAGTTGATAGAATGTCTGAATTTGTATTTGAGAAAACAATTAATAATGAAAATAAAAGCCTCTCCTTTCTTTTCTGTCATATTAGACACAACTCAGGACATTTCAAAAAAACATCAGCTGAGCATTATCTGTTGATATAAATCAAAATTTTAAACAGCAATACTGTAAATAAACCTGCAGGATTAAAAATCGAGGAGTCTTTTCTTAGTTTCATTCATCTAACCAATCACACTTGCAGATATCACAATGACTACTTGCAACACACTGGAATCAAATGATTTGGAGCTTTCTAAATGTCAGGGCCAGGGATATGATGGGGCTAACAGTGGGGTTTATTCCGCAGTACAAACCTGCATAAAAGAAATGGAACCAAATGCATTATATATTCATCGTGCAGCTCATAACATCAGCTTAGTGGTGAATGATGCAGATAATGGTATCCCAGAAGTATCCAAGTATTTTGCAGTTGTACAAAGCATTTGTGTTTTTTCGACATGGCATCAATCGTTGGGACTTGCTATCTTCATATAGGCGCCTCCGTAGCCAGGTGGGAAGGAGCAGCAGCAGCAGTGCGTAGCACACGCTTCTTGATTAGACCGGGGTTCGAGCCCGTCACCACTAAATACGGAGGATGCGGAAAGGTCAGGGAATGACCACCGCATATCTCGGAGCAATATGGCCTTAGTTGCTAATGCTCCTAAAAACCAAAATAACAACAACAACAACAACAATATCTTCATATTATGGTGAATCAAGAGTTTACTTTAAAAAAGCTAAACTCTACATGGTGGACTGGTCATCCTTCATCATTAATAGCAATAAAACAATAATACGTGGATATTCTGAAAGTTTTAAACAAAACCATTTTGAATACTATAAAAAAAAAGGTGAAAAAACAGAAGCAATCATAATAACAATAATATGGAAATTTTTGAATTTGTTGTTACTACTGTAATAATGTAAAAGGTTCTTTTGAATATAAATTTGGCATCAAAATTTATACATAAAACATTTGTGTATATTCCCCCTGTGTGTCAAGTTGATAACATTTAATGTCTATTATAGGGGATTGTTTTGACTATTTATCAAAACAACAATATTGTAATAATTATATTTTAATAATATTAAAATAATTGTAATAATTAATACTTAATAAACATTGCTCCATTTAATATTTTTTCTCTCAACATAAATAAACAGGGCCCCTTAACCCCTTTTGCATCTGGGCCCCCAAATACTTTGCATGGCCCTGACTACAGCTTTAACAGAAGTCTGTTCCTGATAATTTCGCCAAGGAGGAGGAAAATGAAGATGAACCTGAATGAATTACAGTTACAAAATGGGAAACTTGTGAAGTTATAGCTGTCCTGAGGAGAGCATTGGAAAAAACTGGTGCAAGTGATTGTGAATATAGATTGGTATAAATTATTGAAAAATCTATAAATAGACTTTGCTTTTTTTTATTTTAGATTACTTTACAGTAATCTAAAATAAGTGGCTATTTAAAATTATAATCATATTACAAAATGTTATGTTTAATTAATATGTATATTAATTAAGCTATGTATGGCCTCCGTAGCCGAGTGGTCAGGAGCGGGAGTGCAGTAGCACACGCTCTTTGAGTAGGCCAGGGTTCAAGCTCCTGATTGCTGAATACGGTCGATCTGCCAATCCGCACTAGACCAGTGTGGCAGATTATGGTCCATTTCCCTCAGCATGAATTGTTGAGGAGGCTTCCATCCTGCAGTGGGTTGATAATGGCTGCACTTAACTTTACTTTTTTTACGCAAGTATAAATTTATTTTTATTTTGCTAACTTGTGGATAATATTCTTCTGATTTTCACACATCGTTTAATTGGTAATAAACTTTTGGTAATAAAGTGTAAATTTATGCTTTATATCTTTATTTTTATAGCCTGTGGATAATATTCGTCGATTTTCACTTATTAGAATCAGAATTTATTAGAATCAAAATTCAGTTTGCAGACATGATCACTATAACTAGTGCTTACTGTATTTGAAAATATTGTATATATATATATGTGTGTTTTGGAGCAGTGCTTGTGAAGTGTGGTGCTACCATTCAACAAAAAATGTTTCAAGACACAGAATGTTTCTCATTCTGTGTCTAAGTGTTTTCACACAATTACTCTGCATAAACAATAAAATTTTACTTCAAAAACTACTGAAGTAAAATTGTCTATATTTAGGAAGGCCAAGAAAGTTTGTCATTAACTTTGAACCAAAATTTTTGCACTGCACCTGACAAGCATAGAACAAGCACTGCTGGGGTGACTGTTTTCCTGCCTAGCTGTGCAACCTGATATATTTTCTGACACATTTTCAAAAGTATTTTTCTCCTTTCTTAAAGTAAAAAGAATATGTATTATGATGATTATTATAAAAAGTGAATTCATTTGAAAATTAGTAGGAGAGAGGAAAGAAATATTGCTATTTGCCTAGTTTTGAAATTTTTTGCCATGCATTTTCATCAGCCAATTTTTAAATTATTTCACATAGAAGCTATTTTGCAAGGTACATAATTTCTTTAAGTGTATGAAGGTAATAAAAGTCATCTTTTGAATAAACTTGGGTATGTATGTCAATGTGGAGCATACTTAATAATTTGTATATATTATAAGTTTTTTTCATTCATTTTTATTTATGTATTCCAGACATTTTTTTTTTATATTTGGTTCTGAATATTTGTGTGGTGTGAATTACAGATAGAGATCAACCCCTGCACTCTAGAGGGTATTGAATACACAGAACATGATGATGTATTTGTTGACAATCCACAGGAATTAGTTGGCAACAATCTTTACTTCATTGTGAAAGTTCTAGGTTGTCGAGGTCTACCAATTAGATTTACAGTAAGTACAAATTGACGTACAAACTTCTAAGTTTGCATGGCTTTTATTTTTAAGTTGTACTAATTCAGAAAAAAAGTTACAGTATAATAGTGTTGTGTAATACATGAATTGATTTTTCTGTGATCCTTCATCCTGTTCCTCTCGAAACATTTTTTTATGTGGAGACTAACAGCTAAACTTCATTAGGATGAGACCATGTCATATATATATATTTTTTTTTTTCCCTTTTTTTTTTTTTTTTTTTTTTAATAAAGACTATTTGTTAAAATCATATTCTTTTCAGTTTGATTCCATCTTTAGAGGACTAGAAAATTGAAAACTATAATCTGGGCCAGATTAACACACAAAATATCATAAAACAATATTTTAAAATATTAAAAAAAAAATCCTTTTTTTAATAAAAAAAAATTGTTCCCCTGAAATTAGTAAAATGGTTACAGTCACACTTCTCATAACAGTGTGAAAAAGTCCTAGATTTAAATCCTGTTGAGATGTTCCGTAAATAAAATATAAATGCTCAAGGCATAATATATTATGAGTTTAAAATGGGATTCAAAGGTATTTTCTTATGGCTTCTTTTATTTTTGTTTTATTTATTTTCTTCTTCCACTGTAGCTGAGCTGGGTGAATTGTATGGTTTTATCTCCTGGAAACCCTTTTTTCTCTCTTTGGTCCAACAAACAGGCAAACAGAAGAATATATGCAGTTGCATGCTGACTCCTCATGACCTTAGCTGCACTGGCACTTACCACAATTCTTCTTTTCTATATTAAGCATATTGCTTGTTAGATTTAAGATAGGTCATCTTTCCATTTTCTTCTTCCTTTCCTTCAAATTGTTTGCTTATGGGTCTCCTGTTCTCTAATATTTTTGTCCACCTGACAATCTCCATTCTGTCCACATGTGTTTCCGTTCTCTTTTCCTATTATAAAATATTGGTGTAAATACACATAGCAAACTCATAATGAAAAACTACATAAGTAATGTAAAGGCACTGATTTGATTGTATCTCATATTGTGACTACCTTCACAATGAGTTACCATGTATTGCACTACCTTGAATAAGTAACACTCCACTAATAGAGAAGACTATTGTTACTTATTCTCAGTGGGAACCACCACCCAGAAAGCACCATTTCAAGGCTTGTTGTCCTATCGTTGGTGGGTGGGCAGGTACCCTAGTGTTGCAATCATGTCAACCCAGTTGGAAAGTTATTTCCACAGTTTGAGAGATGCCAAAAGGTGTGAAAGCTAATTCGCAATTAAAATATAAACGCTCAAGGCATAATATATTATGAGTTTAAAATACACCATAAAATATCAGTGTAAATACATCATAGTGAATTTGTATTATATATCCATAACTATAATATGAACTCATACTATATATATCCATAACTTTTCCTATTATACAGGATGTTTCAAAAGTGATGGGCAATAATTTAAAGGTGAACTGTACAGACTACAATATGCAAAAAAAAAAAAAAAAAAAAAGAGCCGGCTAAGGTAAAGAAATCCAACATGGGAATGACGAGAAACATTGGTTAACTTATGCAGAAAATTAGTTTCCTGACACCGGACTCTAGTGCTGCTTGCTCAGTAAACAGATGGTAGGTGTTATCGTTCTGGAGCTGAAATCGAGAAGGATGTATTGATTGACAGGTAGGTGGGGCAAACGATGAAATGGTTGGTGGTGGGTGCAACAGACGACAAGCTACTGTGTAGTCATTGGTTGGCATTATAATGTGTATTTATGAGTAAAGAACAATGTATGACAGTTTTGTGATAAACGGTAAGCAGGTAATAGTAGCGATGAATCTGTTAAAGATGGAAGAAATTTGTAGGTAAAATAAAATGTTGGTTGATGAAAACTAAATTAATAAAAGTTTTGTTCCGTTCATTTTTATGTTCTTCATTATGTTTTTTTCTCATTATTAAAAGCAGATTTTTGGAATTAAACAGTGTTTATATATTTACGAAAAAAGGAAAAAGGTTTCTCTATTTTTCGTTATGTTTCTTAACCTGACCTTAAATGGTAGGTTAGAAAATAATAGAAAAGGTTTCCTTATATTTCGTGACCTAATCTTAAACGTTAGGTTAGGAAATAATAGGAAAAGAAAGAAAGATTCTTTTTATATATATATAGTGAATAGCTATTGAGGTGTTGATTGACGTTATGATGCGTGTGTATCCACATGAGTGTCTTAAAAAATAGAAGTACAATAATAAAAAATTAATATTTTGTTAATAAACAATTTCTGCGCTAGTCCACCCATGATTCTAAAGAAAAAAAGGTTAGGTTATCCCCTCCATTTCAGGAGGAGTTCAAGCTCCCATGGGATTCAAGTGGACATAACCTGACCTTTTTTCACCATTACATTATTTTTGATATAGGATACTTCTTTTCCAACCAACTCTCCAACCCTTCTTTCGGAAGGCGATATAAATTTTACAAAAGATGTGAAACATCTTCCCCACTGTCTGAGAGTAGGGAAGATGTTTCACATTTATTGTAAAATTTATATCGCCTTCACAAAGAATTGTTAGCGTGTTGGACTAGGAGAGTTGGTTGGAAAAGAAGTGTCCTATATCAAAAGTAAAGGTAATCCCTGTTGCTTTTATAATATAATAGAATATAGGAATTATCAAGCACTTAATAGCTCTCTATTATCAAATCTATTTCACCATTATGGATAGTGGCGACTAGGGCAAGTTACCATTAGTGCTTCTGAGTTACAGGATACTAAACTGATGTTATCATGTGTTGTGTTGTGTTTGCCCACCAATCAGCACATTGTTTTCTGCACCTACTGTCAATCAATATATTGTTCTTGACTTTGCTCCAGACTAATAACACCTACTCTCTGTTTACCGAGCGAGTGAGCGAGCAGCGCTAGAGTACCATATCGGGAAACTAACTTTCCACGTAAGTTATCTGAGGTTAGTTTCCCGTGTTAGCTTTCTTTACCTTCGCCAAAAAGCCTAATAAACATGGGCCCTTAAGTGAATCATTTTCGAGATATTGCACATTTCTAGTTGGGATTCCCCACTGATGGCCCCGGGTGCCAAGCGAATTCGAGGTCAAGCGTTCAAAGTACGATTATATAGCGATCTTTCCCAGCAATAAAAGTTCATTTTAAGTTATATCGTTTTATATTAGCAGTTCATTTATAATCCAGTTCTGCACTTGGAAAGTCACAAGTAAGAACAAGAAAGGAAATTCACCTTTTTTTTTATTACATATATTATTTTATTTTACTAACCAACTAACTTATCTAACTGCTTGGCCTCCTTGCAGCAATGCTTCTGCCTCCCCGTGGCGGGGCTGGAAACTTGGGAGGGAAAGTCAACCCCCAGGGCAAAAAGGAGCTAACCATGGACTATGACAATTACCCAGAGCTTGAGCAGCCTAGGCGCTCATCCAGTACCATCAGCAATGCTGACCATGAAATTTCCCATGATGTAACAAAGTCTAAATGACGCATACAGATACAGACCAACAGGAATGCCCATCATTCCTTATCTTATGTAGTCTGTCGGACAAATCTATGAGCACTTGGGTCTCACCATTTCTTATACAGAAATGTTTGGAAAATGTTATTGTTGTTATTTGGTTTTTAGGAGCATTAGCAACTAAGGCCATATTGCTCTGGGAATATGCGGTGGTCATTCCCTGACCTTTCCGCATCCTCCGTATTTGGTGGTGACGGTCTAATCAAGAAGCGTGTGATATGCACTGCTGCTCCTTCCCACCTGGCTACGGAGGCGCCCTTGTTTGGAAAATGTGGCGGGCTTTCCCAAAATGGTGAGAAGACTCAGATCTGGAGACCTCTTGGTAGAAACAGTGAGTCATGCACATTCTGAGAGACTGTTGAAACTAACAACATTTGATGGACTACCCATTCAAGTCACCCCTCATGCAACTTAAATACTTCCAAGGGAGTAATTGCAGAGTGGGATCTGATAAATGTAACAGAAGATGAACTGGCCCAAGAACTCAAACATCAAAAAGTGGTACAAGCCAAACGCATCATATCAGGAAAGATGGAGATCTTTCCTGATATGATGCGTTTGGATCCACGTAAGTTATCTGAGGTTAGTTTCTCGTGTTAGCTTTCTTTACCTTCGCCAAAAAGCCTAATACAAAAGATACTTGTTCCCACCCACAACATCATCCTGACATTTGGAACACCTGTCTTACCATCCAGTGTCAAAGCCGGCTATCTCAACTGCTGAGTACGACCTTTTATCCTGAATCCTATAAGATGCTACAAGTGCCAAAAATTTGGTCATGTGAAAATGGCTTGTCGAGGAGATCCAGTCTGTCCAAACTGTAGGTCAAAATAACATTCACAAACAGACTGTGATGCCAAAACACCGCACTGTCCGAATTGCAAAGGTGCACATCCAGCCTACTCCAAATTATGTGACCTCTGGAAAACTGGAAAAAAAAAATCCAGACGTACAGGGTAGAACAAAAAATGTCACATATCAAGAGGCAAGAGGGCAAATTATGCTCAACGCACCCAAGAACACATATGCAGCAGCAATGCAAAAATATCAAACAACAGCAACACAAACTGAAGTATCAGTTCCCCCAACCATATTGATTGCAGATTGGGTGCGATCTATACTGTCACCATCGATGAAACAGACTCCAAAGGAGCAAAAGTTAGTAGAAAGAGCCGACAACGCCACAGTCACAGTCCCACCTGCTACCCCACATAGATCATCAGATATTTCAAAATCAAAAACCGACTCAGTTCCAAATAGGAAGGCAAACAATATAACTTCAGTAAATATGGACACTGATTACACTGCTGACCGAAATTAACCTATCCTAAACCTTCACGCAGAAGACACTTGGATACTGGACACCCAAACTTTTCAAGAAGAGAAAAAATGAAACTTGATCGCCACAAAAGCCTGGAAATAAAAAGACTCAGAATCTTCCTCAAGTAACAAAACCAAATAATGCACCAAATCATACAGTGGAACTGTAGAGGAATTCGCAGTAATGTTGATGATATCCATGAGTTAATCGATCGTTACCATTCCGTAGTCATCTGCCTACAAGCGATAAATTTAACACGGCATGTGTCTCTCTCAATTAAGAAATATGCACTCTTTAGGAAAGACAAAACTGCTACAAATAATGCTCACGGAGGGGTAGCCATACTCCTAGACTCACGAGTACCTTGCAGACTCATTCATTTACAAACCTCCATCGAAGCTGTTGCAACACGTATAGTGATTGGTATTACTTTGACACTTGTCTCTATCTATCTGCTTTACGGAAAAGTAGCCCCTTGCATCTCTTCCCCCACATCTTGCCTCCCACATTTCGCCCCCAGTAGATAATGAGTAGGTTACAAAAATGTAAATACAGCCAATTCTCGATAACTCGCATTTTTATTGAAGTCCCAGTTCCTTTAGTGGAGATTCAATGTTAAACTTTCTCGATTACTCGAACTAAACTTCCGATAACTCTTAACTTTTCCGAACAAATTTTCAAAATTACATTCGTGTACAAATTGTCACGTAGCCTTTAAACTAATGTCTCCCCTTTTGTATGTCTTCAGGGTTCTCTTTCCATTGTGATAGGATTAACTGGAACTGTTAATCCTTTCACAATGGAAAGAATACATATTCGACCACGAGGATGATAGTCATTGGTTAGTGACGCACATGGGGGGAGGGCACAGTGACAAATCTTATAGGAGTCTTTTCAGTAACAAGTGATTCTTGTTCTGATTTGTCTAAATTCAAACAATAAAAGTTCCTGAATCTGGCTCTCCTCACATTTCCTGGCGCAATGGACAGCATGCGTTGGCTGTTTTCGCCGCCTCATTATCGGTGGTGCATCGCAGGCAGGGCAATATCTGCATATTATTTTTGCATCTTGATTGATTAATCCTGTGTGTACAATGGCAAAAAGTGTTTCGTCAATAAGAGGCAAAAGAAAATTGGTAGATGATGACAACCACATTTACGTGTTTTCAAAGAGAACTCTAGATGAAAAACATGGAATCTGGGTTTGTGAAAAACATTCCACCTGCAAAGGGCGTATTTGGACAGATGGTTTGGAAGGCCCAGTTGTGAAAGTCGTAACTAAACATAACCATGCAGCTCAAGCTGCAAGGTTGGAAGCATTGCAATTGATTGGTCAAATACAGCAACATGCAACAACCACGAACGAATGGCCACAGCAAATTGTTGCATCAGTTAAATTGCAGAGGCTCATGCCAATGTCACAACATTACATTCTAAAAAGGATTCACTTAAACGAACCATTCGTCATGTTTGATGCAACAATCATACTCCTGCTTTACCGAGAAATCTCCAGGACCTAGTAATTCCGCAAAATTATCAAGAAATTATCATCAATGGCAATGTACAACAGTTTTTGATGTATGATTCTCAGGACGAACTGCTCCCGGGTCTCATGCTTATTTTTTACACTAGTAACAATCTTCAGTTATTGGCGTGTAGCCAGGAATGGTTTTCTGATGGAGCTTTTAGCACAGTACCCACGCATTTCCAGCAGCTTAGTACAATTCATGTGGTTCAATTCAATGCAGTTATTCCAGTGGTCTACGCGCTTATGCCAAACAAAACTCATGTCACATAAGTCAAGTTGCTTCAAGAAGTTTAAAATCTACAACCGGGTCTCCAACCCCAGCGACTTATTACAGATTTCGAACACAGTGCCATGCAAGCCTTCCAGCAAGAATTTCCTGGTGTTGTAAATACCGGTTGTTTTTTTCATCTTTCCCAAAGCGTTTGGCGAAAGATAGAATGAAGGTTTAAAAGCCCGATACCAACAAGACCACGAATTTGCTCGTTGGATCTGAATGATTCCAGAATTGGCATTTATTCCTCCTGCTAACGTTATTCAAGCATTTGAATATTTAGTTGAAGCTGATGACTTCCCCCATTGAAGCTACGGTGATTGCAAACTACTTTGAAGATACATATATTGGAAGAAGACAGTGGAGAGGCTGACAATTACCCATTTTTGCTATCGAATTGTGGAATGTTTACACATGAACACTGAATGATCAGCAACGTACCAACAACGGCGTGGAGGGGTGGCACAGGGGTTTTCAGGTAACTTGTGCTACTTTATTCCCAGATATTTACCGATTCATTGATTGTTTAAAGAAACAACAAGGGCTACACAATTTCGAAATTACACAACTAATTGCCGGTAATTCAGGCAATCAAAGAAACAAGAAGTATGCAGAAATTTCTGCTAGAATCAAAAGAATAGTTAAAGATTTTCAAAATCGTAATGTGATTGATTACCTTAGAGGCATTGCATACAACTTCGAGTTTTAAACAATAATAATGTGCATTTATTCTATTAAAACAAAATAAATTAGAATTATTAAAAAATTAGGTGTATCATTTACATTTCTCTCAATATCTACAGGAGGCAATGTGCTGGGGGCGAAATGTGGGAGGCGAAATGCGAGGGGCCACTTTTCCAGATCCCATCTACCTATCGCCCAATCACTCCTATACCATCCATGAACTGGAAGATCTTATTCAGCAGTTGCCAACCCCTATCTGTTTATTGGGCGACTTCAATGGACACTATCCATTGTGGGGTTCTCCCAATGCAGATGGACGAGGACAACTTATCAAACAGCTTGCTGACAGACAAAATCTGACTATACTAAATACTGGCTTGCCAACTTACATCCATCTCTCTATGGGTAGAATTTCTACAATAGATCTTTCCATATGCTCTCCGATCCTCTTTCCTGGTATTGAGGGGATGGCCCTCGACAACCCACTCAAAACCGATCACTTTCCGCTAATATGTAAGATTCAAATAGCACATTCCATAATTTCCCAAAACTATGTAAAATTCTGTCAGAAATAGTACATGGGGTTTGGCAAACTGCAAGTGGAAATGTACATCGTTGAGATTAGAATTGAGACCACATATATATTTGTGAAATTAATTAGGAAGTGTTTGGGAGGTTTAGATCTTTTCACAGATAAGCTTACTCTATTAGTTATTTAACATTTAATTTTGTAACATTAACATGTAATGTAACATTTAATTTTTTTTAAAATGTTTAAATTTTTAAAATAAGCTGTGTGTTTTACACCTTTTATTTAAAAAAAAAAACCCATAAAATATTAATTTGCATAAAATTACAAAAAACTATTAGACAAAAAAGTAGAAGCACTTGTTCTCTTATTCTTTTTCATTTTCCAAATTAAAAGACTTATGTGCATGAAATTTAGAATGCCGTATGTGTATATATTTCTGCTTATATATATTAGCATTAGCATTAGTAGAGGCATTTGATGCAAGAAAGCAAGCTTATGCAGCATCAGCCAAAAAAAAAAAAAAAAAAAAAAAACCATACCTGTCCAGCTGAGACTTAAACTTATTTAGGCTATCAACTTCCACGACAAGGGATGGGAGTCTGTTCCACCAACCAACCACCCGCTGGCTAAAGGATAAAGGGGTGGTTGAGGGGGAGAAGGCAGAGAGTGGTAATCAATGGACACTGCTCATCGTGGACTAATGTTATTAGTGGAGTCCCTCAGGGCTCAATGTTGGGTCCATTATTGTTTTCTGTATTCATAAATGATATTGATGAGGGTATATCAAGCTTAATGTCGAAGTTTGCAGACGATACAAAGGTAGGCAGGGTTGTCAAGGACACTACTGACACTATGCTGCTGCAACAGGATCTGGAAAGGTTGAGCAGATGGGCTGAGAGGTGGCAAATGAAGTTTAACATTGACAAATGTAAAGTACTACACATGGGAAACAGCAACCCCAGAGCAACGTATCAACTCTGTGGTACTACACTGACAGTGGTAGAGAATGAAAGGGACTTGGGGGTGGTTGTGCAGGCAGATATGAAGTTCTCTGAGCAGTGCAGATGGGCTGCAAGAGTAGCTCATGGAGTATTGGCAATGATATATAGGAATTTTTCCAGCAGGGATAAGGAGGTGATTATTCCATTGTATAAGGCAATGGTCAGGCCACACCTAGAGTACTGTATACAGGTCTGGAGGCCTCATTTCAAGAAGGATGTAGAGCTGCTGGAACGAGTACAGAGAAGGGCAACAAGGTTAGTGAATGGAACAAAGGGGTGCTCTTACGAAGAAAGGCTTAAGTTTTGCAAATTACGGTGTCTGGAGACTAGGCACCAGCAAGGTGATCTGATAGAGGTGTATAAGGCCTTGAATGGTTTGAGCATGCTCAATGCTGATGGGATTCTTCCTCTAGTTCAGAAAAATCACCTGAGAGGGCATAAATTCAAATTGAGGAAAGACAGATGTAGGATAGACGTGCGGAAATTTGCCTTTAGCCAGCGGGTGGTTGGTTGGTGGAACAGACTCCCATCCCTTGTGGTGGAGGTTGATAGCCTAAATAAGTTTAAGGCTCAGCTGGACAGGTATTTTGAACGAACAGAGGGGTGAAGTGGAAGTGGGTTTTTTTTTTTTTTTTTGGCTGATGCTGCATAAGCTTGCTTTCTTGCATCAAATGCCTCTACTAATGCTAATGCTAATTTCCCTCCAATGCCACACTGCTCCAATTTGTGCAGCAGTCTTCCATGTGCAACAGTATCAAAAGCCTTTCTAAGATCCAACTATATAATATCAAAGTTATTCCCTGCATCCAGTTCCTTTGTGACTGCATCATAGTATCCAATCAGATTGGTCAGGCATGACTTCCCCTTAACAAAACCATGCTGTGTCCGAGTTATAGCTGAAGTCTTGTCTAAATGATCCTGCAATGCTTCTTTAACTAGTGCCTCCATTAATTTTCCTGGAACAGAAGTTAAACTCACAGGTCTATAATTGCTTGTGTCAGCCTTTGATCCTCCTTTGTGAATTGGGGTCACATTTGCACATCTCCAGTCTGTGGGTACCTCCCCTGAGTCCAAGGAAGCTCTCATAATTATGGCTACGGGTTTGCTCACTTCCTTTGCTGCCTCCTTTAGTATAACTGGATAGATCCCATCCACCCCGGATGCCTTTTTTGTGTTTATCTTCAACAATTTCTCCTCCACTTTACTCTCAGTTATTACAAGATTCTCTAGCTTACTGCTAGAGTTGAATACACCTCTGGCTTTCCCCTCGCTAAATAACTCCTCATGTGTGAATGTCGATGCAAAATATTCATTTAGTTTGTTAGCTACCTGAGCAGGATCATCAACAGTTGACCTGTTGATATCAAGTGGACCAATCTGATTCATCCCCTTCCTTCTGGAGTTTACATAAGTAAAGAACTCTTTGCTGTTTTTCTTTGCCTCCCTTGCCAAAGATTTCTCGTAATCTGCCTTCACCTGCCTAACAGCAAGGATTTCTTTACTTATATAAACTCTAAAAGGAAGGGGATGAATATGATTGGACCACTTGACATCGATGGTTCGACTGTTGATGATCCTGCTCAGATAGCAAACAAACTGAATGAGTATTTTGCATCTACATTCACACGTGAGGAATTATTACAATTTGAAAATGGAAGAAGGTTATCAAATTGTAGCAGTGTGCTTAATGATTTTGTAATAACTGAGAGCAAAGTGGAGGAGAAATTGTTGAAGTTAAACATAAGAAAGGCACCTGGGGTGGATGGGATCTATCCAGTTATTTTAAAGGAGGCGGCAAAGCAACTAAGCAAACCCTTAGCCATAATTATGAGAGCATCCTTGGACTCAGGGGAGGTTCCCACGGACTGGAGATGTGCAAATGTGTCCCCAATTCACAAAGGTGGATCGAAGGGTGACACGAGTAATTACAGACCAGTTAGTTTAACTTCTGTTCCGGGTAAAATAATGGAGTCGCTGGTTAAAGATGCATTGCAGGATCATCTAGACAAGACTGCAGCGATAACTCAAACACAGCATGGGTTTGTTAAGGGAAAGTCTTGTCTGACAAATTTGATTGGTTATTATGATGTGGTCACAAAGGAACTGGATGCAAAAAATAATTTTGATATCATATACTTGGATTTCAGGAAAGCTTTTGACACTGTTGCGCATGGAAGACTACTGTACAAATTGGAGCAGAATGGTATTAAGGGTAAGTTGCTACAATGGATAAAAGGATGGTTAAGTGGGAGAAGACAGAGGGTGGTAATCAATGGGTGCTGCTCTTCGTGGACTAATGTTATTAGTGGAGTCCCACAGGGTTCGGTGTTGGGTCCACTGTTGTTTTGTGTATTTATCAATGATATTGATGAAGGTATATCAGGCTTAATGTCGAAGTTTGCAGATGACACAAAGGTTGGCAGGGTTGTTAATGACAGTAATGGCAGTGTGCTACTGCAACAGGATCTAGATAATTTGGGCAGATGGGCTAAGAAGTGGCAACTGAAGTTCAACCTTGACAAATGCAAAGTACTGCATATGGGTAGAAATAACCCCAGAGAAACGTACCAACTGTGTGGTACTACACTTAAGGTGGTAGAAAATGAAAAAGACCTGGGAGTAATTGTGCAGTCAGATATGAAGTTTTCTGAGCAGTGCAGACAGGCTGCTAGGGCGGGTCATGGGGTTTTGTCAATGATATATAGGAATTTTGCTAGCAGGGAAAAGGAGGTGATTGTCCCTCTGTATAAGGCAATGGTCAGGCCACGCCTTGAGTACTGCGTACAGGTCTGGAGGCCTCATTTTAGGAAGGATGTAGATTTGCTTGAGCGTGTACAGAGAAGAGCAACACGATTGGTGAGGGGAATGAAGGGATTCTCTTACCAAGAGAGGCTTAAGTTCTGCAAATTGCAGTGGCTGGAGACTAGGCACCTGCGCGGTGATCTGATTGAGGTCTATAAGGCCTTGAATGGGTTGAGCACGCTGAATTCTGATGGGATCCTTCCACTTGTTCAGATTACCAACCTACGGGGACATAAGTTCAAATTAAGAAAGGACAGATGTAGAATAGATGTGCGGAAATTTGCCTTTAGCCAGCGGGTGGTTAATTGCTGGAACAAACTTCCATCTGTCGTTGTAGAAGTTGATAGGTTAAATAAATTTAAGGAGGAACTGGACAGGCATTTGGAGGGAATGGTGTGATTTTTTTTTTTTTTTTTTGGCTGATGCTGCATAAGCTCCTACACTTGCTTTCTTGCATCATGTGCCACTACTACTACTACTACTACTACTACTACTACCTCCTTTGTAACTTGGTTACAGATCAACTTGTATCTATCATAGGCTTCTGTGTCATGTGTTAATTTGTATGTATCCCATGCATGTTTATTCTCTTCCATATGCCTTATCAGTTCATCTGACATCCATTTCTTAGTTGGTATGTGAAGCCTAGTAGCTTCCAAGATAAGTTCTTTGAATGCTTCCCATTTTGCATTTGCTGTTGGTAACATCATCAGTTGGTCCCACTGTATAGAATTTAAATACTGTCTCAGTCCATCATAGTCGCCTTTACGAAAGCAATAACCCTTCCCTTTACCCCTAATGGTAGTTATCTCTTTGAGTAAATCCCACTTCAGCACACTGTGATCACTGCCACCTAGTGGTTCATTTATCTGCAGATCCTTAATGCATGAAGAATCACTGCTGATAATCAAATCAAGAGTATTCCTCCCTCTAGTTGCCTCCCGAACATGCTGATGTAGAAAACAATCATCCAATAAATCCACAAAAGCCTTGCTAGTGTGTGAGTGACCAGCCCCTAAATTCCAGTCAATATCAGGGAAATTAAAATCTCCCATTATAAGACTCTCTGATTTACTGGCCCACTCTATTTCCCTGTACAGTTTCTTATTATACTCATCAGAGTCATTAGGCCTATAGCACACTCCTACTCTCAATTTTGATCTCCCAATGCTTATGTCACACCAAACTGACTCGACACTGCACTGTCCAGTGATGTCCACTACTTCACTTCCTTGGATTTTATGTATTTCTTAACTAATAGCATAACCCCTCCTCCCTTTCTATCCAGTATATATACAAATATATATACACACTTAGTAGGCTTACTTTCGTTAAGGCGAAACTAACATCCTTAGTCCTGACCGACGACCCAAACTGCACCTGTGGCAAAAGTGAAGATTGGGCACACATTCTATATGAATGTATAATTTATGACATCCCCAGAATGGAGCTAATAGCACAGATTGGTCCCCTTCCCAGGGGGAGAAGAACATCTGTTCATCATAGAAGAGCAAAATTATAAAGCTTTTACATCTTTCATACAGAAAGTATTCTAAATGCACAGAGCAATCCAAAGAATGGCAATTCAGCCCCCCCCCCCCAGGAATTAAACAATAATCAATAGTAAAATTGCCCAAGTTTTCCCACCACGCCCAGATGATGACTTAAAAACTATTAGGATAGCAGTATTCTGCACCCTGACAGAAACCTGACATGACAAAACTCCCAGGACTACCCTGCCACGTGTAGGAACCTTGGGCCCCACACCAAATAAGTAACCATGTAGGGGAGGGAGATGTACAGGCAGCCAGGGAAGCAGATTAACTGAAAAATATCAGTAAGCTAGTAGCAAGGGGATGCAATGTAGATTGAAAGAAGAATGAGAATGAAAGATAGAATGAATAGGCTAGGCACTGTGTGAACTAGGAATTATGGTAAAAGGGAATAAATGGCAGTTTTGGTGAAAGAAAGAGTGACCTAGCATGAGGGAAAGGAAGAGAGTGAATGGGAATGAGTGGAAGAGCAAATGTAATTGGCCAAAAGAATACAAAGTTATAAATAAATTATATTACTTTATATATACTGTACTAACAAACATTTACTAACCACATAAACACTATCACTGTATTCTCCCCTGGCCTGCAAAAAAAAAAAAAAAAAAAAACTTGCGGCTAGGCCCGCACCACAACTGAAGAATACAGTAAGTTGAGGTGCCAGAGACTGCAGTGCAGAAAGTAAGAGTTGAATAAATGAGATGAGAGCTAAAAGAATGAATAAAAGTGTAAGCGTGTGAGAAAAAGAACACAAACCATAAATGCTACAGTTAAGTACACACTAACCCTAGTTTTAATTGGTATTTAAATTTACACTACACATCATTGCATCCCCTCCTGGTGTGTGAGAAAAAGATGAGTTAGTTAGTTATTTGTTTTTTAGGAGCATTAGCAACTAAAGCCATATTGCTCCGGGATATGCGGTGATCATTCCCTGACCTTTCTGCATCCTCCTTATTTGGTGGTGATGGGCTCGAACCCCGGTCTAATCAAGAAGCGTGTGCTACGCACTGCTGCTCCTTCCCACCTAACTACAGAGGTGCCAAGAAAAAGATGAATGAGTTGAGTGAAAAAAAAAAATAAATAAATAAATTAAAAAAAAAAAAAAAAAAATATATATATATATATATATATATATATATATATATATATATAAAAACTTGGATAAAAATTTATAAAATAAGAAAAAAGTATTAAAAAAAATAATAAATAAATAAATAAAAAAAAAAAAAAGAATGCAAGTAGAGTGAGAATGCAGATTATGAATGAAGTAAATGTGTGTCTCTCCCACCCCCTTCCTGGTGGGTGCCCCACTGCCAGCTAACATATCCCACCTCTGCAGCGGGATGGGCAGCTTGACCTTCATACCGGATTCGATACTGCTTGGGCTTGACACCGACGAAGACATTCTGCGGCTTTGCTGCCAACACGCCATTGGCGATCTGAACTGGGTACTCTAACCTTGTTCCCTTTAAAACCCCATCCCCAGGCAGGGGAGGGAGGGAGGGAGGGAGGTGATGGATCTCTGTCTCCTTTCCTCCCTGCCTACCCCCAATACTTCGCCTGTCTGGGGCTCGTCTCCACTGACCTCTTTGGGGATGCATACTCTGTCGTCCCTATTCTTCTATCTGTTTTCCCCCATCTTGAGTCTCCCCCCTCTCTCACTAAATCGACCGAGTACACCTCTTAACAATGCCGCCAAATTCTAATCAACGTCTAAATTCTACCGGTTTCGTGTAAATCTCTAGGATAACTAACACTATTATTAGCTTTTATCTCGCGTATAGCCTCACATGTCTAAATTTAATAACATCAAAATTTTGTCCGGCCTATTAGGCCTTTAACACATCTCTTTAGCGTTCAACCCCAACTAGCGATGTCCTAACAGGAATCCCATTAAGCATTAATGTCAAATGCATATTTGTTTTTTTTTTAGGTCCTAGCCACTGAAATCCCAGGAAACTAGGTGGCAGGACCTGCCAGAGCAATTTGTTGTGATACTGGATACACCCAGCTAGCCTCCACATGGCAAGGTATGGGTAATGTCGGGCCCCACTAGGAGCCTGGTGGCCAATAAGCCGGACAAACAATGGGCACAACATATCACACTGCACAGAAATGGCCCACACACTTTCAAGTCTCTGGCTTGACAGTGTACTGTCCTCGATACAGCGAAACACACGCGGAGATTGGAGAAATCCCAGGTGCCGTCTGACACGAACATACCTTATAGTTACTTTCATTTTCATTCTTTTATCAACGTTTATTTCAAATTTGGTGTTGTTCACTGCATGCCAGATTTGAAATTACATATATTTAAGAATAGAATTACAGAATTTTTTACTGTTTCA
Organism: Mastigoproctus giganteus; assembly: GCF_048544385.1. Lineage (NCBI taxonomy): Eukaryota > Metazoa > Arthropoda > Arachnida > Uropygi > Thelyphonidae > Mastigoproctus > Mastigoproctus giganteus. Next base: position 54,942,905 of record NC_143575.1, read on the forward strand.
GTATTCTATACATAGAATACTGGGACAGTATTCTATATGTAGAATACTGGGACAGTATATGCTACTTCAACAAGATCTAGAAAAATTAGGCAGTTGGGCTGAGAAATGGCAATTGAGATTTAACATTGACAAATGCACAAGCACTGCATATGGGCAGCAATAATCCCAGATTTATGTACAAACTGTGATACTACACTCGGTAGCGGAAAGTGAAAAAAGACCTGGGAATAATTGTGTAGTCAGATATGAACTTCTCTGAGCAGCGAAGAGACTGTCAGGACAGCACATGGAATTTTTCAATGATATACAGGAATTTTGCTAGCAGGGGTAAAGAAGTGATTATTCCATTGTATAAGGCAGTGGTTTTCAACATTTTTTTAATAATGGTACCCCCAAGTAATTTTTTTTATTTTGTGGCACCCCTACTCAGTTTTCTGCCTGTATAGATAGATAGATAATATTAAAAAAATGTTATATGATAGTTATTACAATAATATAACTATAAACAAAATTACAATTCATAATACAAATTATATATCTATACACAGTACTGCCATAAATGCTGTCATGTATGTAGCCACAAATTAAAAAGACACTGGAACTCAAAACTCTGTGGGTTTATTCTTGAACACCCAACAAATGAAGCAACACAACACTCATTCAAAATGCCCCCCCCCTTGTTTTTTAGACAAGACCTCAAACGTTCTGGCCATTTATCAATAAAAACACAACATCCAGCAGGAAATTGGCCACAGCATGCTCCAGTGATCTCTTCAGGCTCTCTAATATGACATTCCTTTTACCACAGATCATCCCTTCCAAAATAGCCCACAAACAGTAATCATGTGGATTAAGATCTGTCCTGGAAGGAGGCCATTTGTCATGCTTGATGAACTCAGGTACATTCTCTGTCAGGCATGTTTGGGTGAACTTTGCCTTGTGGGCAGGCGCTGAGTCCTGTTGGAAGATCCAGTGCTGACCATTGAAGAGAGTCTGATTGAGGGAGGTCTCACATGTGGCTCCAGAATATCATTCAGGTACACCCTTGCACTGGTTTTCACCCCTGAACACAAAAATGTATCTTTGTTACACCTTCGTAGGAGACTCCCCACCAAACTTGATCCTTGAGGTTGTCACAGACATTCTCTCAGGCAAGCTGTACTTGCTACCTAGGAGTCTGAAACGCTGATGGAACTGATATTCGGGTGACACTCAAGTCAAGTGGACCCAATTTCAGTGAAGTCCGGACGGTCTGTGACAGCCAAATCCTCTGCTTGCACCTTCATGATGGTGGGACAGTTAGTAATCCTGGGTATAACCTCCATGCACAAGTACATGGTGGTTGACCACCCAGGTGTGAACCAACGTAAACAGGGGTCGAGGTGTGGTGCCCACACCACATGGAGGAACGCCGCACCCCTCTATGTTACCAGGCAGTACTAGGTGGTAGATGACCCTCATCAACTGGTGAAATACCACCACTTTGCTTATTGGAGGCTTGAAGTGGTGGAACCCATGTTTAGTCTCTAGAGCTAAGTTCCGGTCAACCCTTCCCCATCTCTTCCATCATGCAGTATGATTGATGACTTTTGAGGTTATGATGAACGTAGTGGCGAGATCCAATATTCCTTACATTTTGAGGGTACAGCTCTAAAACAGTGTTCGCAGGCTGGCCGCTGGTTAGTACACCGGATCGAACCTATTGGTAACTCTCTAGGAGGCTTCTGGATCAGCTAGTGTATAATCTTACCACCTCTACTCTGCCAGATAGTGACTGGAGGGAGTCCAAGTAGTGTGTGTGCTGGGAACATTGTCGAGGCCACGTTATGTCAAGGATCTGGGTATATTCTTACCACGTGTACACATCCAAAAATTTCATTATTTCATACAGCATGTATTGTCCCCCCCACACTTTTTCTTACTATTGAATACACCATGAATTGTCAAACTAATAGAGCAAGCTTATCTGCGAAAAGATCTAAACTTCCCAAGCACTTCCTAATTCATTTCACAAATATACGTGGTCTCAATTCTAATCTGAACGATGTCCATTTCCACTTGCAGTCTGCCAAACCCCATGTACTTTTTCTGACAGAATCTCAGTTATCGGTTGATTCAACTACTGCCATCTCAGATGCCCAAATTATTCGCTGTATGATTCCTTTCGCCTCAAAAGTGGTACTTGTTCATATGTCCGTTCCGATATGCCCTGTCAGAGACTTGGCAATTTGGAATCTCCTCTCTTTGATCTTCTCTGGCTTAAAATCTCTCTACCTCCTTGTGTCAAATTCATCTGTTGTCTCTACCGTTCTCCCAACTCCACTAATCACTTGGAGTTCTTTGACTTCCTCTCTTTGCAACTTGACTTTCTCCAGTCCAACACTTTCCTAACAGTGAGGTACTTTTCCTTGGTGATTTTAATGTTCATAACTCCAGCTGGCTTCCGTTTTCTAGTCACACCGACCCAGCAGGTCGAGATGCTAAGGCTTTCGCAATTACTAATGACCTAGCACAGATTGTTCATTTACCTACAAGAATACCGGACAATCCTAATCATACAACCAATACGCTTGATCTTTTTCTCACAAACAAATCTTCTAAGTATACGGTCGAAGTGAGAGGTCCTTTAGGCACTTAAGATCACAACTTGGTGATTGTCTCTTCTCCAATGGAACCTTTATCTCATGGCTATTCCCAACTTCGTGTTTGGCATTACAAGAATGCAAAATGGGATGACCTGCGAGACTTCTTTTCTTTTTTTCCTTGGTCGGATTACTGTTTCAAAACTTCTGATGTCAACATTTGCTCAGATCATGTCAGTAAAATTATTCTTGCAGGAATGGAATCCTTTATCCCACACTCCACTTTAAATTCTCGTCCTTTATCTAAATCTTGGTTTTCCAATAAATGTGCTAAGGTTGTTCAAGAGAAGAATGTTGCATATCGTTATTGGCTTGTTTCTAATTCTTCAGTTTCATTTTCTGCCTACACCAAAGCTCGCAACAATTGTAAAGAAGTTATTAATCAGTCCAAACTAGATTCTGAACAGGCTAAGAGTAGAAAACTTGCTTCTTGCCCTAATGGTAGTCAAGCATTCTGGTCTCTTGCCAAAGCTGTTTGGCGCAACTTTTGCCCATCTCTGCTCCAACCTCTGTCAAAACCAGATAGTTCTGTTGTCACTTCAGCCAAGGATAAAGCTGACCTGCTAGCATCCCATTTTTCTTCTAACTCATGTATTAATGATCTTTGTAAAATACCTCCAACCATTTCCAACACGCTCTATTCAATGCCTCCTGTGGTCTTCCATTGAAAGGATGTCAGAAGGATTTTGACGAATCTTGATGCTAAGAATGCTCCAGGTTGTGATGGTATTTCTCCACTTGTTCTCAAAATTTGTGCTCCTGAACTTACTCCTATTCTTTGCCGCCTTTTTTCACTTTCTTATTCCAAAGGTGTTTTTCCTTTTGCTTGGAAATTTGCTCATATCCAGCCAGTTCCTAAAAAGGGTGACAAATCCCTCCCATCCAATTATCATCCCATTGCAATTACTTCTACTCTTTCTAAAGTAATGGAGAAATCAATTAACCGCCAACTCTTAAACTACCTAGAAACCTTCCGTCTGATCAACGATTGCCAGTATGGATTCCGTCAGTGTCGATCCACTTGTGATATTCTGGCTTATGTTACCCATTTATGGACTAATTCAATGGAAAGGTTCGGTGAAACACAAGTAAAGCTTTTGATCGTGTTTGGCATAAAGGTCTTCTAAACAAGCTTCCATCTTATGGTTTGCCAACTGTTTTTAGTAATTGGTTATCTAGTTTTCTCTCTGATCGCTCACTGAGGGTGATGGTAGATGGCTCTCTGTCTTCTAATTTCTCCACTAATGCTGGTGTCCCCCAAAGTTTAGTTCTTTCCCCCACTCTATTTCTCTTGTATATTAATGACCTTCTTCCATTGACTGGAAATCGCATCCATAGTTTTGCCGATGATTGCACATTGCATTCCACTTTCCATTTTAGAAACCTTGTCCTGCTCAATCAGCTTCATCTTCTTGAAAACCTGCTACCAATTCCTTAAATGCCGATCTTCAGGTAATTTTCCAGTGGGGCAAAGACAACTTAGTTGATTTCAATCCTTCTAAAACTCACTCCTGTCTTATATCTCGAAAAAAGGATTCTTCTGCTCCTATGCTTATCTTTAGTGACACTCCGATTTCTAGGCAAAATGATATATCTCTTTTGGGGATTACCCTGACTTCTAATCCCTCTTGGCACAAGCACATTACAAATATTGCTTCCTCTGCATCTAAAAAACTTGGTTTTCTCTTTCGCTCTTGGCGATACTTTTCTTCCAAACAGCTGCTCACTCTGTATAAATCGCAAATCCGCCCAGCCATGGAATATTGTTCCCACATCTGGGGTGGTGCCCCCAAAACCTCTCTCAGGCTTCTTGATTCCATTTAGAAGAGGGCAGTTAGGTTAATTAATGATTCATCTCTAACAGAGTTTCTCCACTCGCTTTCTCATAGATGTACTGTTTCTGCTGCATGCCTCTTCTACAGATACTTCCATGGGCACTGTTCTTCTGAATTGGCTTCTATAATTCTCGCTCTCTCTCTTTCAAAACAGTTCGAACACGGGCCGCCACCAGCTAACATCCATTTACTGTTCAACTTTTCAGCTTCCTCATTTATTAATTCAATTGCTGTTTTCTGGAACAACCTTCCTTCATAAGTATTTCCTGAAAATTATAATCTACAGAAGTTCAAGTCCAATGTGAACAAATATCTTCTTTCGTCTTCTCAACCTCCAACCCAAGCACAGTACTAAGTACTATAGGTTCTAATACCTCTCGTGTTTGGGGTTCACATAAAAAAAAAAACCATCACTGATGCTGAATGATGACCCATTTCAACCATTTTAATGGCCTGACGTACCTCTGCAGAGCTATGGGCATACACCTTTTTATTTTGACGGTTGTGACTCTCCTCAATAGTATAAAAATCTTTTCATCTGTGAAGAGTATCTGTCATTGCTTACCACTTACATACCGATGCTTCAGTGCGTCTGATCTTTTTTTGCCTCTGTTCCATCAGAGCTGGAGTTAGGAACTGTCCTGTTCTCCTGCGGTAGGTACTCATCCCTAGATTACTTTTGATTATGCGTGACATTGATCTTGGTGATATTCCCATTTCTTTGGACATGATTTTCTGTTTTCGTATTGGATTCCTATGAATTTTGTTCTCCACCGCCTTGATAGCTGCAGGGGTCCTCACAGTTCTTGGGTGGCCGTACTGGGGCCTGTCATCAATTCTCTGTTGTTCATTGTACCTATCAATTGACCTGTAGACAAATCTTTAGCTTATTCAAAGTGGTTTCAGAAGTTTGAAAATTGTAGGTGCATCTCATGTCCTGCCTTATGAAGGCCTATGACAGTAGTTCTGTTTCCTTTAACTCCCCATTCCATTTCACTGGCTTCCTTTATTTGCTGATGATACCTGTTAAAGAAAACCATACATTTTTCAATAATATGCCCTAATGGTGAAAAAAGGTCAGGTTACATCCACTTGAATCCCATGGGAGCTTGAACCCCTCCCAAAATGGAGGGGGTAACCTAACCGTTTTTCTTTAGAATCATGGGTGGACTAGCACATAAATTGTTTATATTAATTTTTTATTACTGTACTTTTATTTTTAAAAGACATTCATGTAGATACACATGTATCATTATGTCAATCAGCACCTTAAAAGATTCATCGCTACTATTACCTGTTCACCGTTCATTACAAATCTATTATGCACTGTTGTTTACTGGTAAATACATATCATAATGCCAACTAATGACTACACAATAGCTTGTCGTCTATCATGCCCACCACCAATCATTTGATCGTTTGCCACGCCTCCTGTCAATCAATATATCCTTCTCAATTTCTGCTCCAGACTGATAACACCTACCATCTGTTTACCAAGCGAGCAGTGCTAGAGTCTGGTGTCGGGGAACTAATTTTCCGTGTAAGTTATCCGACGTTTCTCGTCGTTCTCGTGCAGGCTTTCTTTACCTCAGCTGAATTTGCTGTTGGTAACATCATAAGTTGGTCCCACCTTACAGAATTTAAAAACTGTCTGAGACCACTGTGGTCACCTTTACATAAGCAAAAACCTTTCCCTTTTTCCCTTGATGGTAATTATATCTTTAAGTTTTACGCATGCATTCTTGCTGAGGGCAGATGACTCTCGGCACCTCCGTAGCCAGGCGGGAAGGAGGAGCATTGCGTAGCACGCGCTTCTTGATTAGATCGGGGTTCAAGCCCATGACCACCAAATACGGAGGATGCGGAAAGGTCAGGGAATGACCACCGCATATCCCCAGAGCAATTTGGCCTTGGTTGCTAATGCTCCTAAAAACCAAATAACAAACAAACAAACAGATGACTCTCCTATGTGTGAGGATTGTGACACCTTTTTAAACATTCGTAATATTTTAACTGAATGTCCATGATATAGACAGCAACATTTTACGTATTTTAACGTTTTTAGCTATCTGATACACTCAGTCAGATTTTATACACTCAGTCAGATTTTATACACTCAGTCGGATTTTATACACTCAGTCAGATTTTATCTAACAACGACACTGTGTCAGCTGATTTTAGGTTTTTAAAATCGATAAACCTTTTTGCTTGTATGTAAATATATCTTTATATTAGTTTACCTTGAATTGAAGCCCATCATAATATCCTTGTACATATTTATATTTTTATACATATTGACACAGTGACCTAAGCAACTATGTCACTACAATTTTAACTGTTATCCAGTATGGGACATGGTTGTGGTGCATTATAGCCCTAATTGCTGATGCGCCACTAAAACCCAAACAACAACAATATCTTTAAGTAAATCCCACATCAGTACACTGTGATCACTGCCACCTAGTGGTTCCTTTATCTGCAAATAAAATTGACTTCTAGGTTAAGCAGATAAAAAAAAATATGAATACTGAACTTAAAAATTTAAACAGAATTGGCTTTTCAAAAGGTGAGAATTAAATTTACAAAATATCACATAAAGTAGCATTTTCAGAAATTAAAAATTTCAAAAGTAACATTAATAAAAATTTTGAAAATTAAATTTACAATATATTAAAGATATTAAGAGGAAGCAAAAATTACCCTAGAAATTTATATATTGAAACTGGTAATCCTTTAAGTCACTCATCTATAAAGCAAGGAGGGAAATCTCTGCCTTCTGTGAGTGCCAACATTGTTGTGTTCCATGTGACCCCCTCACACAATTCACAGTCATTTTCTGGAAGTGGGGCTGAAATCTTGAGTCCAATAACAAAAAAAAGTTGTAATATGGTTGCACTATACTTTACAGGTCTTTTTCACACAGGTACTCTAGGAAAATCATAAATATTTACTTCAAAAACTACCGTAGTAAAACTAAGGCCTAGTGTAGCAGAGCAGTGTCAAGCGTGAGAGCGCATTAGTATACACGTCTGAGTGTTCAAGTTATTTGCTATTTTTAGTTTTTAGGAGCATTAGCAACTAAGGCCATATTGCTCCGGGGATATGCGGTGGTCATTCCCTGACCTTTCCGCATCCTCCGTATTTGGTGGTCATGGGCTCAAACCCTGGTCCAATCAAGAAGTGTGTGCTACACACTGCTGCTCCTGCCCACCTGGCTATGGAGGTGCCAGTGTTCAAGCCCACGTGATCGATAAATACAGTTAACATTTGTATTTATTCTCAATATGATTATTTGTAAATGTCTCTGACCTAGTTGTCATGTTGAATGTTAAGCAATTTTCAGTAATTTTCCTCAACCAAAAAATTTTTGTTCAGTAGTTCTTTTTGCATTACACCTGACAGGCATATCATGACCACTGCTGGTTTAAGTGTTATGCATATTAACCTATGAATTAATAATTAGAAAATTAGCTTTTGTTAGCCTAGCTTCATAAGCTGTTATAAATGTAATTTTTATGTTGGCTAATAAGTCAATTCGTTGATAGTATCTCTATCCTGATTTCTACATTTTTTATTGTATAATATAGTCTAAACCAGTTTATTCTTGAATTGGTTAGCAAAGAGGTACTATATGTAATTGGTTAAAAGTTTTATTAAATTATAAAATCTTGATATAAATGATTTTAATCAATTGTTTTTTTTAGTTATCTGTTAGCTTTCATATTTGGTTTAATAAAATCATAAGTATTTTTGTTTTTCATGGAGGTGGTAATAGAAGTCAACTTATGATATTTTGCTCCTTTTAGGATATCAATTGTAAATATCAGATGTACCTGGATAGTGACATGTCTGTGACAGAAACAGTGATGGATACCTCCAATCCAGATTTTAACCACAGGAAGATGTTTTCCTTCACACAAGTGACCAATCAGGTAAGTAATTTAGCATTAGCATTAGTAGAGGCATGCAATGCAAGAAAGCAAGCTTCTACAGCATCAGCCAAAAAAAATCCTTCCCATTTCATCCATCCAATTGCTCCAAATGACTTGGATTTATTTAAGCTGTCGACTTCTACAATGACAGATGGAAGTTTGGTCAAGCAATCGACCAAACGCTGGCTAAAGGCAAATTTCCACACATTTATTCTACAACTGTCTTTCCTCAATTTGAATTTATATCCCCTCAGGCAATTAATCTCAGCAAGAGGAAGAATCCCATCAGCATTGAGCTTGCTCAAACCATTCAAGGCCTTATAAATCTCAATCTGGAGACACTGTAATTTGCAAAACTTAAGCCTTTCTTTGTAAGAGCAACCTTTTTTCCATTCACTAATCGTGTTGCCTTTCTTTGTACTTGTTCCAGCAGTTCTACATCCTTCCTAAAACGAGGCCTTCAGACCTGTATACAGCACTCAAAGTGTGGCCTGACCATTGCCTTATACAAGGCGTAATCGACTCCTTATCCCTGCTAGAAAAATTCCTATATATCATTGACAGGAATCCATTAGCTGCTCTTGCAGACTGTCTGCACTGCCCAGAAAACTATATATATATATGATTGCATAATTACCCCCAGGTCCTTTTTATTCTCTACCATCCTGCAGTTGACACATTAGTCTGGGGTTACTGCTACCCTATGCAGTACTTTACATCTGCTCAACCTTTGCAGTAGCGTACTGTCATTAACAACCCTGCCAACCTTTGTAACATCTGCAAACTAAGGCATTAAACCTGATATACCTTCATCAATATTATTAATAAATACAGAAAACAACAATGGAACAAACACTGAACCCTGGGGGACTCCACTAATAACATTAGTCCACAAAGAGCAGTGTCCATTGATTACCACTCTGTCTTCTCCCACTCAACCATTCCTTTATCCATAGCAGCAACATGACCTTAATGCAATACTGCTCTAATTTATACAGCAGTCTTCCATGTGCAGCAGTATCAAAGGCCTTCCTAAGATTCAAGTATATGATATCAAGATTATTCTTTGCATCCAGTTCCTTTGTGACCACATCATAATATCCAATCAAATTGGTTAGAAAAGATTTCCCCTTAACAAACCCATGTTGTGTCTGAACTATAACTGAAGTCTTGTCTAGATCAGTGGATCCCCACCAGTGGTTCGCAAACGCCCAGGGGTTCGTGAAAGTGCTCCAGGGATTCGCACTAAAAATTCTATAATGGCATCTGCTTAGATTTACATAGGTATATTATTTTAAACAACAAAATATAACTAATAATAAACAATACAGTAAAATAAAATTAAATAAAAAGTAAAGAATTGGCAAAGAAAGATAAACCACATCTCCCACAATTCCTTATAATTAGTTTACTATCTTACAGTATATCATGCGAAATAAATTTGTTTTCCATACTAAATTTTTTTTTGATTCTCAAAGACCATTGTTATGTTCAAGTTTTTTTTTTTTAAGAACCTACAGTACTTAGCTTTTAGAACCTATAATACATAGTACCGTGCATGGGTTGAAGGTTGAACATTTGAATATGTATGAAGGAAGATTGTTCCAGAAAATGAGAATTGAACGAATAAATGAGGAAGAAGAAAAGTTGGTTCTGTGAGTTTGAACTTGGACAGGAAAAGGATGTTGACTTGTTGCGGCACATGTTTGGATTGCTTTGAAAGAGAGAGAGAGAGAGAGAGAGAGAGAGAGAGAGAGAGAGAGAGAGAGAGAGAGAGAGAGCAGGAATTATAGAAGCCAATTCAGAAGAACAGTGCCCGTAGAAGTATCTATAGAAAGGTCTGTGAGACAGAGAGTGGGAAGACTCTGTTAGGGTGCTCTCACGTAGAACACAGGTGACTGCTTACTTGGAACCAGCAGCAACGCGCAGCTGAAGCTTCTCACTGGGTATGAATGCATAGAAAGCAGTGACCAGTGCAACTTCTCACTGGGGTAGGTTTTATGGGTGCTACTTTATTGCGGAATGGTAATCCCTTTAGCTCTCGGGTAAACCGCTACCGTAAAATTTCCGATTATCTCCTCCTGCAATTCATCGGGTGTCCCGTAATTTTCAGGCTAAAACTTATCAAAAGATAAATAATTAGGGGAAAAGAGAGGGAGCAGGTTGTTTACTAATGCCTATTGCAGGACATTCGATTAAATATTCGTTGGAATGAGCACTGAAATAATTGAAAGAGGAAAGGAATAATGTTTCTGCAGGGGAAGAATTTAAAATTTATCGAAGGAAAAAAAAAAAAAAAAAAAAAACACTAAAGTTGCGAAGTGTTCAGAAGTTACTACATATGAATATAACAGTTCAGGAGAATGAAAATAAAACAACAAAAAACTGGAAAGGTGAGAGGAGGTAGCATAGCTACAAATCGAAAAATGAAGCATAAAAAAGACAAAAAAATAATATATTTTAAACGTAAGATAGAATTATATTCATAAGTGTATTGTCCAACGCCAAGCAATCCTGAAGTCTCTTTCAGTGTGAAACACCAGAATTGCACAGAAAAAAAAAAAAAAAAAAAAATGACAATATCGGTTTTCTTGCAATCATTCTTTTTTAAGAATTATCTCCGAAAGGGTAGGGGGGGGGGGTTCGAGATCTAGATAGAATTAAAAAAACTAGGACACTATTAGTTTTAAAAATGATAACATTTTAAAAATGATATAATTATTATTAAAAAATTACGATACATACTTATCCTTACTGCCAATCATTTTCAGTAAGTTCAGATTACAAAAGTAATTATAAAATGTTTTTCAATCCATTTTGAAATTATATGCATGAAAAAGTTATTAACAAAATACTATTCGCAGTATTTGTCTCCATATTATTTATAATGTTGCTCCATTAATGAAAATAATGCTCTACGTTCCATTGCGGGCAATATATATATATAGATTGAAATGAAATGTATATTTAAAAGCTCGGAACATATCTAGGAACTCTTGCATTGATTAAAGTATACAGCCCACTTTCTATGCAATTATCATCTTTCTTCTCGCCCAATTATCATCTTTTCTCAGAAAAATTCCTTAAAATTCATAATTTGGCCAAATAATCTAATATCATTGATTTTCAATTATACAAATGTTGATACAGTCCACACAAATATTTATAAAAAAACAGCGTAATACAAATATTAACCCGGTTATATACTTCTGTGCCTCATACTATATATATTTAATATAAAATAGATTTCATATATATATATCAAAGTATTAAAGATACCTTACTGGATTTATATGTTATCGTTATTTAAATATATATATATATATATATAGATGTTATATAGCTATATATATTTATGTAACGCACTGCGTACATAAATCAACAAATTGTTATAGAAATATATAGTGATTTTTTTGAATTGTAATTGTGAGTTTCTGTTGTAATTAATTTTCTTGGCTTATTTCTTTTCAACATTTCCCCACAGCATTCCTGTTCGAATGTAATTTTTCTGTTTTGTCCCATATTGGTCATCGAAGATACACCTCGGAAATAAAAGCTTCAATGTCCATGTTGCAATGAATGTGTGGTGTCGACAACCAGTGAGCTTAAATAAAAAATCATTTAAGCGAGCGGGTGGATTACCACAACCAGCACTAACCAATTCCGATACATTTTTGCAGACCCCACTGTCTCGTGTGACTTGGTGAAGAGGGTGATGAATCACATTTTCCATCAACGGATTAAATTTGGATGATTATCAGTGATATTTAGGTATAGCTTAGTAATGAAAATCATACAACATGCATTTTTCAAATTAATTAATTAAGTTTCATTTAATGTTAACTGCAGAAGGAAAACCGAGATTAATTAGAAGGGAGGAAATATGAAACCGATGGGTGTTATCAGTTACTGTCTTCTTTAAGGTCTTCATTTAAAATATAATGCATATTTTACGCAATAAGAAACTTTTTTTAAAAAAGTTTCTTATTATTTTCAATGATAATAAAATTTAATGTGATGTTTTTAGGCACAATAAGTATAAATCTAGAAACTGAAGTAATGAAAAGTTCATTTTAGATATTCCAAAACTATTTCTTCTTTGTCATAATGATTATTTATTTAATTTTTTTTTTTCAAGATCTGAAAACAATAAAGAACTAATGGGCATACCCAATGTGTGTGTATTACAGTAGGCAAAATTTTGAATATCACAATTTATGTAATGAAGTGGAAGTTTCTAAATATTCAGAACGAATAGAGAAACGATATGTTTCCAATTCGAATAATAAAAACACTGACTGACTATTTCTACGTACAGTATTTATTAGCACTTTACAAATAAATATAAGAAGAAAACAAAGAACTGTTGTTAATTTGAGAAAATAAAAAAATATAGTGGTATTTTTTTTTTTATTATTTTATTTATTTATTTATTTTTTGTCAGCATTTCTCCATGGTATTCCTGTTTAATGCAGTTTGACACTTTTGTCCCATATTGCGCATTTGACATAAATCCGTAAAAGTCAGTCTGAAATCAATTTCATTATCCATGTTTAAAACTTTTGGATTACAAGTTTTCTCTACTTGTAATCCAAAACAAAAAAATGGAGGTGCCATTTTTTGAATTTGTGCTTTCTACAGCAACAGCAGTTCTAAAAATTGAATCTCGTGAATTTGTGCTTTCTACAGCAACAGCAGTTCTAAAAATTGCCTGAAGGCCAGATTAATATCAGAGGTGTGAACAATGCATACCCAGTTGAGTGACATATGTACTTCCCTGAGACCAGTAAGCTTAAATTGTTGAGGTAAGCTGGGGGATTAAAACAAGAAGCGATGCCGCTGTCCACACGCTCTTATTGTAAGCACTCCCATTGACTTCCATTGTTCATTTAGGCTGCTGGTTCCAAGTAAGCTGTCACCTGTGTTCTACATGTGAGCACCCTTAGAGATGAGACTCTTGTGCGGGTAGTAGGTATCACCACCATCCTCCCCACACCAGGTGGAAAAGGCCCAGGTTCGAATCCCATAGATGATGCGAGGAATTCTAATGGGCTTAGAACGACTATCTCAGCCACAGAGTGGTTGAGTTAGTCGTTCTAAGAACGTAAGATCCTAATATCATAATTTTATTTATTTTTTTGTTAGAGATGAGACATTAATTAACCTAACTGCCCTCTTTTGAATGGAATATAGAAGCTTGAGAGAGGTTTTGGGGGACCGCCCCAGATGCGGGAACAATATTCCGTGGTAGGCTGGATTTGCGGTTTCTACAGAGTCAACAACAGTTTGGAAGAAAAGTAATGCCAAGAGGAAAAGAGAAAACCAAGTTTTTTTAGATGCAGAGAAAGCAATATTTGTAATGTGCTTTATTCCAAGAGAGATTAGAAGTCAGGGTAATCCCCAAGATCTTGCCTAGAACTCGGAGCATCATCAAAGATAAACATAGGAGCCGAAGAATTGTTCTTGAGAGATATAAGACAAGACTGAGTTTTAGAAGGATTGAAATTAAGTTATTTATATATGCCCCACTGGAGAATTACCTAGAGATCAGCATTTAAGGAAATAGTAGTGGATATTTGAGAAGTTGAAGCTGTTTGAGCAGGGAAAGGTTTCCCAAACTGGAAGGTTTTGACAGAAGTGGGAACAGATCCAAGAGACCAGAATGGTCGGCTACCATTAGACATGAAGCAAGTTTTCTGCTCTTAGCCTGTTCAAAATCTAGTTTGGACTGATTAATAACTCCTTTACAAAGTATAAATGATACTTAATAATAATTTTTATTATTACGCTATGTCGCTTATAAAAACGTAGTACTGGAAATATTTTAGAATAAAAATTCAGAAATATTATACGATTTCAAAGAATAAAAGCGTAGTGGTTCTTTTTAAAAATATTATGTTGAAAGGGGTTCGTGATAAAAAAATATTACATTTAAAAAAGGGTTCACAGTCAAAAAAGGTTGGGAACCACTGGTCTAGATGATCCTGCAGTGCTTCTTTAACCAGTGCCTCCATTAATTTCTTGGAACAGAAGTTAAACTAAAAAAAAAAGTGCAGCCATTATCAACCCACTGCAGGATGGAAGCCTCCTCAACAATTCATGCTGAGGGAAATGGACCATAATCTGCCACGCTGGTCCAGTGCAGGTCGGCAGATCGACCGTATTCAGTAGTCAGGAGCTTGAACCCCAGTCTACTCAAAGAGCATGTGCTACTGCACTCCTGCTCATGACCACTCGGCTACGGAGGCAGCCCTCATTTTGTGCTGGTCTGATTTGTGGCGATTTGCAATTGTGCCAATCACTAACCACAACACTATTTTTATTTATTTATTTTTGTAATTTTTTTTTTTTTTTTTCCAATTTTTTTTATAAATTGAAAGTTTAAAATCGTCAGACAAATTTATCGGCATCACACTGTGCTATGTATCGTGCACTGTTCACGTGATTTAGGACGAACTGAGCTAATCAGCAATTGGCGAATTCGTATCAGAGACGAGAAAGATTCCTTCAAAGTAACCACTCATGGATGCGGATGCGGGTAGTAAAGGTCCATGCGCTGAAGCATTCATTGGTTGTTGTTTATGCTATTTACACATGTTGGAAATTTATTACACTATCATTTTTTTATTAATTGTCCTATTAATAAATAGTGTAATAAGTTTTTAATTTAATAGAATAAAGACACGCCATGTCTGGTAAAAGTAGTTAATTGAATCCTAGTGCAATATTCGGAGGATAGAATCTGATGAAAGCCACCCTAATGTGTGTAGGGTTACGAATATGCCTCCATCAACTATTACTACAACTATGAAGAATGCTAATAAAATAAAACAATCAATGCAAATTGGTAGGTAAAATTTTTGGTGCCTAGAACCTAACCCTGTGATTTTCGATTGACTCCATTATATAAAGGGTTCCATTTGCACCTGGTCCCCCCCCCCCCAGGAACCTAACCAATATGTAAATCAACGGCTATTTGTACACTGTTACCCTTTGTTCCTGCTTTGTGAATTGAGGTCACATTTGTACGTCTGCATGGGTACCTCCCATAAGTCCAAGGAAGCTCTCATAATTATGGCTAAGGGTTTGCTTATTCCATTTGCTGCCTCCTTTAATATAACTGGATAGATCCCTTCGACCCTAGGTAACTTTCTTATGTTTAACTTCAACAATTTCTCCTCCACTTTGCTCTCAGTTATTGCAAAATCATTTAGCTCACTGCCAGAGTTTAATACACCTCTGGCATTCCCCTTCCTGAATAACTCCTCATGTGTAGTAAATGTTGATGCAAAATACTCATTCAGTTTGCTACCTACCTGAAGAGGATCATCAACAGTTGAACTAATGATATCAAGTGGACCAATCTGATTCATCCCCTTCCTTCTAGAGTTTACATAAGTAAAGAACTCTTTGCTGTTTTTCTTTGCATCCTTTGCCAAAGATTTCTCGTACTCTTCCTTCACTTGCCTAATCTCCTTTGTGACTTTATTACAGACCAGCTTATGTCTACCATAGGCTTCTGTGTCACCTATTAATTTATATGTATCCCATGCATTTTACTTCTCTGCCACTAGTCTCATTAGTTCATCTGACATCCATTTAGGCCTAAATCGTGAATAATATTTCTTAGTTGGTATGTTCGTGTCAGACGGCACCTGGGATTTCTCCCATTTCTGCTTTTCTTAGTTGGTATGAAAAGCTTAGTAGCTTCCAAGATTAATTCTTTGAGTGTTCCCATTTAGAATTTGCTTTTCGGTAACGTCGTCAGTTGGTCCCGCTGTATAGAATTTAAAAACTGTGTCAGATCACTGTAGTCACCTTTACAAAAACAAAAACCCTTCCCTTTTTCCCTGATGGTAGTTACCTTTTTAAGTAAATCCCAAATCAACACACTGTACTACTGATAATCATATAAAGAGTATTACTCCCTCTTGTTGCCTCCTGAACATGCTGCTACAGAAAACAATCCTCCAGTAAATCCACAAAAGCCTTGCTAGTGTGTGAGTGATCAACCCACAAGTTCCAGTCAGTATCTGGGAAATTAAAATCTCACATTATAAGACAACTGGATTTACTGGCCCAATTTATTTCCCTGTACAGTTGTTCATTTAGCAATGTTAGTAAATCTGTAAAGGTTATTCAAATGAAACAGTAAATAAGAGTTTAAAAAAGGGAACCTGGTTAAACTGCATAGGTACTGAAGCTATAAAAAGATATGCTGTTAATTATTTATAATAGTTGCTGAATTTTTGATCCTTTCATTGATCCCACTATTGCGGGAGCAATAGTGGAGTAATGTGAAGTAAGTCGAGAAAAAATATTACATTCCAAAATCCTTGTATAGTCTACTGAAAGTACAATACATCTTTTCATATCTTTGAAAGAGATTGATTTGGATTATCGTGTACTTTTGTCCAAGAGAGAGTCCTATTCCACCTGTTCCTTTTATGCAGTATGTTGCTAACTTCTCTAAGAACAGAATACTAGTGAGTCTGTCTGTGCAAATTCTTACTTGCAGTGGGATTGCTTTTATCGTTAAAAAGTAAATGAATGCAAGTAAGCCTTTAACAGTTATCTGAAAATCTCTGATGTCCCCACTCATTCAAGAACATCATCCCTTCTCAATAGCTCAAGTTCATATACCAAAACAATTTCTCAGATTTCAATTTTACATTTAATACATCATAAAGAGTTGATATTGGCTTCCTTAACACAACTATAACTATAGCAAAGTTGAGGAAGTTTTGGGCTGAACTTTATAATGGAGGAATGTGAACTAAACTGTGTTCAGCCCATATTCTACAGGAATCAAATGCTAATAACTAAGCATCAGATTATATGCATTTGTACATTCAAATGCATATTGTGGCCTTTTTAATCATTGGTGTATATAAATGCATACAACAGGAATTAATTATTATTATTGCTAGTAGTAGAGGCGTATGATGCAAGACGGCAAGCTTATACAGCATCAGCAAAAAAACCCCTCCATTCATTCCAAATGCCTGTCCAGCTCAGCCTTCAATTTATTTAGGCTATTAGCTTCCACAACATAAGATGGAAGCCTGTTCCACCAATCAACTACCCGCTGGCTAAAGGCAAATTTCCGCACTTCTATTCTACAACTATTTTTTTTTTTTATTATTATTTATTTTTTTGAAACTGTGCCCCCTCAGGTTCTTAGTCTGAGCCAGAGGAAGAATCCCATCAGCATTCAGCTTGCTCAACTCATTCAAGGCCTTATACAGCTCAATCAGATCACCTTGCAGGTGCCTACTCTCCAGGCCCTGCAATTTGCAGAACTTCAGCCTTTCTTGGTAAGAGCACCCCTTTGTTCCCCTCACCAATCTTATTGCCCTTTTTTGTACTCGTTCTAGCAATTCTACATGCTTCCTAAAATGAGGCCTCCAGACCTGTACACAGTACTCTAGGTGTGGCCTGACCATTGTCTTGTATAACGGGATAATCACCTTCCTGTCCCTGCTAGCAAAATTCCTATATATCATTGACAAGACTCCATGACCTGCCCTAGTAGCCCATCTGCACTGCTCAGCGAACTTCATATTTTACTGCACAATTACCCCCAGATCTTTTTCACTTTCCATTTCCCTAGCTTAGTACCACACAGTTGGTATGTTTCTCTTTGGTTATTGCTACCCATATGCAATACTTTGCATTTGTCAATGTTAAACTTCAGTTGCCACTTCTCAGCCCATTTTCCCAACTTATCTAGATCCGTTGGAGTAGCATACTGTCTTTAACAACAGTGCCAACCTTTGTATCATCTGAAAACTTGGACATTAAACCTGATATACCTTCATCAATATCATTGATAAATATACAAAACAACAATGGAGCCCAACACTGAATCCTGGGGAACTCCACTAATAGCATTTGTCCACAAAGAGTAGTGTCCATTGATTACCACTCTCTGTTGTCTCCCACTCAACTATCCCTTTTATCTGTTGTAGCAACTTAACCTTAATGCATACCTCTCCAATTTGTACAGCAGTCTTCCATGTGCAAGAGTATCAAAAGCTTTCCTGAAATCCAAGTATGTGATATCAAAATTATTTTTGACATTCAGTTCCTTTGTGACCACATCATAATATCCAATCAAATTGGTCAGACAAGACCTCCCTTTAACAAACCCATGCTGTGTCTTAACTATTACTGCAGACTTGTCTCGATGATCCTGCAATGCTTCTTTAACCAGTGAGTCCATTATTTTCCCCGGAACACAAGTTAAACTAACAGGTCTGTAGTTACTTGTGTCACCGTTTGAACCCTATTTGTGAATTGGTGATACATTTGCACACCTATAGTCCATGGGGACCTCCCCTGAGTCCAAGGAAGCTCCCATAATTATGGCTAAGGGTTTGCTTACTTCCTTTGCCGCCTCCTTTAATATAACTGGTTAAATCCTGTCCACCCCAGGTGCCTTCCTTATGTTTAACTTCAACAATTTCTCCTCCACTTTGCTCTCAGTTGTTACAAAATCACTTAGCTCCCTGTTTGCATTTGATAAACTTCTGGCATTCCCCTCATTGAATGACTCCTCATATGTGAATGTAGATACAAAATACTCATTCAGTTTATCACCTATCTGATCATGATCATTAATAGTCAACCCATCTATGTTAAGTGGACCAATCTGATTCGTCCCCTTCCCACTAGAGTTTACATAAGATAAAGAACTCTTTGCTGTTTTTCTTTGCATCCTTTCCCAAAGATTTCTCGTAATCTGCCTTTGCCTGGCTAACCTCTTTTGTGACTTGATTACATTAGCATTAGCATTAGTAGAGGCATATGATGCAAGAAAGCAAGCTTATTCAGCATCAGCCAAAAAAAAAAAAAAAACACACACACCACTCCCATTTCACCCCTCCGTTCGTTCGAAATACCTGTCCAGTTGAGCTTTAAATTTGTTTAGGCTATCAACTTCAACAACAAGTGATGGAAGTCGGTTCCACCAACCAACCACCCGCTGGCCAAAGGCAAATTTCTGCACATCTATCCGACATCCGTCCTTCCTCAATTTTAATTTATGCCCTCTGAGGTGATTATTCTGAGCAAGATGAAGAATCCCATTGGCATTGAGCATGCTCAAACCATTCAAAGCCTTATACACCTCTATCAGATCACCTCGCCGGTGCCTAGTCTCCAGACTCTGTAATTTGCAAAATTTAAGCCTTTCTTCATAAGAGCAACCCTTTGTTCCATTCACTAATCTTGTTGCCCTTCTCTGTACCTGTTCCAGCAGCTCTACATCCTTCTTGAAATGAGGCCTCCAGACCTGTATACAGTACTCAAGATGTGGCCTAACCATTGCCTTATACAAGGGAATAATCACCTCCTTATCCCTGCTAGAAAAATTCCTGTATATCATTGACAAGACACCATGAGCTACTCTTGCTGCTCGTCTGCACTGCTCAGAGAACTTCATATCTGCCTGCACAATTACCCCCAGGTTCTTTTCATTCTCCACCACTGTCAGTGTAGTACCGCAGAATTCATACGTTGCTCTGGGGTTACTGTTTCCCAAAAGTAGTACTTTACATTTGTCAATGTTAAACTTCATTTGCCACCTCTCAGCCCATCTGTTCAACCTTTCCAGATCCTGTTGCAGCAGCATAGCGTCAGTAGTGTCCTTAACAACCCTGCCAACCTTTGTATCATCTGCAAACTTGAACATTAAACTTGATATCCCATCATCAATATCATTCATAAACACCGAAAACAACAACGGACCCAACACTGAACCCTGAGGAACTCCACTAATAACATTAGTTCACGTTGAGCAGTGTCCATTGATTACCACTCTCTGTCTTCTGCCACTCAACCATCCCCTTATCCATAGCAGCAATTTGCCTCCAATGCCACACTGCTCCAATTTGTGCAGCAGTCTTCCATGTGCAACAGTATCAAAAGCCTTTCTAAGATCCAAATATATAATATCAAAGTTATTCCCTGCATCCAGTTCTTTTGTGACTACATCATAGTATCCAATCAAATTGGTCAGGCAAGACCTGCCCTTAACAAAACCATGATGCGTCTGAGCTATAACTGAATTCTTGTCTAGTTGATCCTGCAGTGCTTCTTTAACCAGTGCCTCCATTAATTTACCTGGAACAAAAGTTAAACTTACAGGTCTATAATTACTTGTGTCAGCCTTTGATCCTCCTTTGTGAATTGGGGTTACATTTGCACATCTCCAGTCTATGGGTACCTCCCCTGAGTCCAAAGAAGCTCTCATAATTATGGCTAGGGGTTTGCTTACTTCCTTTGCTGCCTCCTTTAATATAACTGGATAGATCCTATCCACCCCAGGTGCCCTTTTTATGTTTATCCTCAACAATCTCTCCTCCACTTTCCTCTCAGTTATTACAAAATCATCCAGCTCACTGCCAATGTTTACTTTACCAACATCATTCTCCTTCCTGAATAACTCCTCATGCGTGCATGTAGATGCAAAATACTCGTTTAGATTGTTAGCCACCGGAGCAGGATCCTCAACTTTTGAACCATCAATATCCAGTGGACCAATCTGATTCATCCCTTTCCTTCTTGAGTTTAAATATGTAAAGAACTCTTTTCTGTTTTTCTTTGCATCCTTTGCCAAGGATTTTTCGTAGTCTGCCTTTGCCTGCCTAATCTCCTTTGTGACTTGGTTACAGACTAACTTATATCTATCATAGGCTTCCATGTCACCCATTAATTTGTATGTATCCCATGCATTTTTCTTCTCTGCCACATGTCTCATTAGTTCATCTGACAACCATTTAGGCCTAAACCTTGAACATATTTCTTAGTTGGTATGTAAAGCCTGGTAGCCTCCAAGATTAGTTCCTTGAATGCTCCCCATTTTGAGTTTGCTGTTGGTAACATCATCAGTTGGTCCCACTGTATAGAATTTAAATACTGTCTCAGACCATCATAGTCGCCTTTACGAAAACAAAAACCCTTCCCTTTACCTCTGATGGTTGTTATCTCCTTGAGTAAATCCCACTTCAACACACTGTGATCACTGCCACCTAGTGGTTCATTTATCTGCAGATTCTTAATGCATGAAGAATCACTACTGATAATCAGATCAAGAGTATTGCTCCCTCTTGTTGCCTCACGAACATGCTGATGTAGAAAACAACCATCCAATAAATCCACAAAAGCCTTGCTAGTGTTGCGAGTGACCAATCCACAAATTCCAGTCAATATCCGGGAAATTAAAATCCCCCATTATAAGACTCTCTGATTTACTGGCCCACTCTATTTCCCTGTACAATATCTTATTATACTCATCAGAGTCATTAGGCCTATAGCACAATCCTACTTTCAATTTTGATTTCCCTATGCTTATGTCACACCAAACTGACTCGACACTGCCCTGTCCATCGATGTCGACTGGCTTCACTTCCTTGGACTTTATGTGTTTCTTAACTAATAGCATAACCTCTCCTCCCCTCCTATCCTGTCTATCCTTTCTATACACATTGTATTCCCCAAATTCCAGTTCCGCATTACTTATATCTGTGTGACACCACGTCTCGGATATCCCAACAATATCTGCCTTTAATGTTTTGAGCAATACCTCAAATTCATCAAATTTATTTACCAAACTCCTAGCATTGGTGTACACGCAGGTATACATGCACCTGTTTCTATTCTTAGCTACCCTAACACAACCCACGTGTTTACTTGTACCGCAATGACTCCCAGCAGTCTCTGAAATATCCTGCATCTTGTTTTTCAGGCTTCTGCTCATTTCAATAGAAGCAGTGCAAGAATCACATCCACCTCTGCCAGTGGCTACTGTTAATCTATTAGTCCTTGTATCCCCCCCCCCAACTAGCAGTTTTCCGACCCACCTAACACTGCCTCAACAGCATCAGCAAAAATTCTTGCACCCTTTCTATTTAAGTGTATCCCATCCCTGTAGAAGCAATCTCTCCTGTTAACAAGTACAGTCCAGGCTGATAAAAATTCTACCCCTTGAGCCTTGCATAATCCCTCCAGGGCCAAATTGATTGACAAGGCTCTCATCATATACTCCCTCCTATCGTGTCTGGGCAGAATTGCAGACACTTTCAAATTCAACCCTAATTCACGGCTTTTTTTCAACAGTGACCTGTACTTGCTAAGTAATTCCGCCGGTCTCCTACTCTTAATATCATTAGTGCCAACGTGTACAACTATATCACCTTTTGTGCCCTTAAAAGATGATATCCGCTCTACAATGTCATCAACCTTTGCCCCTGGCAGACATACCCTGGTCCTATTCCACCTATCCTTTTTACAAAGCATGTTCCCCGTTTCCCTGACAATAGTCACCAACAACTACTAGTTCCTGTGGGACCAGCGCATTCTGCCTAGGGGGCTGCCTCTGTGTTGCCTGATGACCAAGTGCAAGCTCTGGCGTTGATGTGGGCAGCTGAGAGCTTGATGGGCCCCTCAATTTATTTCCTTCGAGGGCATCCACCCTGTCCTTCAAGCTCTCATAAAGGCCCATAACAACGCTGAGTTGTCGCCTGATTTCCTTGCACTCCTTACATCGTGCACACACAAAGACATCCCCCTTGGCAGTATCATCCCCCTTGGCAGTATCATGTCCCGTACCCGACTGCTCCGCAAACAGTGCATTTTAAAAGACTGTGATTCAGAGGGCAACTGCCCCCCTCAGTTCTCCCCTGAACCACAGCACTCCCATTAGCTTGAGCCTTTTGCTTTGCTGCTCTGGTCAGAGTCATGATTCCGATTTAATTCAATAAAATTTCAAAACAGAAATTAAATCCTTAAGTTATATCCCAAAACAGTTATAACGCTATATATTTATTTTTTCGGTATCTAGTGTTTTCTACGAGTTCCCTTTATACAACTTCCGTATCACGTGTACCACTATAGTTATGTATTAATTATTTGTTACGATTAAGTCGTTATATATATATATAGAGTTAAAAATACAATTTAATTGACAAAGTTTATCAAGATTAATAGATTTACTGATTAATTAACAATATTATATTATGCACTATACTACACTAAGCTTATGCTATCGTGTAAAAATGGCGGGAATTCTCGAACGGTACTTCTACTGGCTCGTAAGTATTGATTAGCTTCGAAATCTCGCTATCTCAATTTAGAATAAACTAAAGATCCTGACTAGGTCTATAATCTATTTATAAAAGATAATTTGATATAACAATTGGTTAATAAATCGACTAAATTCGGTTAAAAAAAAAAAAGACCTCTCGTTCAATTTGTAACACGTGGATTTGATACCGTTACCGATACTAAGTAATACCTACAAAATCTCTGTCTAAGTTAACTTTAAACTAAGTATCTTAACTAGGAATATAAAGCTACTCTAGAAAATAAGTTAATATGACAATTTAAGCTAATAAATCAGAAAATAAATCAGGAAAAACTTCTCTGTTCCAAGAGCTTCAAGGAGCTTCGTCCGCACAGGCTAGTTTATAGGCTTTTGTGTCACCTGATACTTTATATGCATCCCATACAGTCTTATTCTCTGCCACGAGCCTCATTAGTTCATCTGACATCCATTTAGGCCTAAACCTTGAATAGTATTTCTTAGTTGGAATGAAAAGCCTAGTAGCCTCCAAAATTAAGTCCCTGAAGGCTTCCCATTAAGAATTCAACATTGGTAACATCAGTTACTTCCACTATACAGAATTTAAAACTGTCTGAGACCTCTGTAGTCACTTTTACGAAAGCAAAAGTCCTTTCCTTTAGCCTTGATGGTAGTTATATCTTTAAGTAATTCCCACATCAGTGCATTGTGATCACTATCACCCAGTGGTTCCTTTATCTGCAAATTCTTAAATCACGAATAATCACTGCTGATAATCAAATCAAGAGTATTACTCCCTCTGGTTGCCTCTTGAACATATTTGTGCAGAAAACAGTCATCCAATAAATCCACAAAAGTCTTGCTAGTGTGTGAGTGACCAACCACAAATTCTAGTCAATATCTGGAAAGTTAAAATCCCTCATTATAAGACATTCTAATTTACTGCCCACTCTATTTCTCTGCACAATTGCTCATTATACTCCTGAGATTCATTAGCCCTATAACACACACCTTCTCTAATTTTTCCTTTCCCAATGCTTATTTCACACCAAACAGACTCAACACTCCATTGTTCACCCATGTCAACTGGATGCACTTCCTTAGATTTTATGTGTTTCTTAACTAATAGCATAACCCTCCCTCCCTTCTTGTCCTGTCTATCCTTCCTGTACACATTGTACTCCCCAAATTCCAATTCTCCACTGCTTATATCTGTGTGACACCACGTCTCTGACAATATCTGCCTTTGATGTCTTGACTAGCACTTCAAGCTCATGAAATTTATTAACTATACTCCTAGCATTGGTGTACATGCACCTGGACCCATTTTACTAGTAACACTGCATATTTTGTTAAAATATAATCAGATATTAACTTGGAACTGTGATTTTAATAATAGAATAGAGGCATGTGACGGAAGAAAGCAAGTGTATGAGCTTATGTAGCATCAGCCAAAAAAAAAAAAACAACAATTTCACACAACAATTCTCTCTAAAAGTTTGTCCAGTTCCTCCCTGGATTTATTTAAGCTATCAATTCCACAATGACAGATGGAAATTTGTTCCAGCAATTAACCGCCCGCTGGCTAAAGGCAAATTTCCACATATCTATTTTACAACTGTCTTTTCTCAATTTGAATTTATGGCCCCTCAAGTTCGTAATCTGAGTAACTAGAAGAATCCTATCAGAATTCAGCCTGCTCAACCCATTCAAGGCCTTATACACTTCAATCAGATAACCTCGCAGATTCCTAGTCTCTAGGCACTGCAATTTGCAGAACTTAAGCCTTTCATGGTAAGCGAACCCCTTCATTCCCCTAACCAATCTTGTTGCCCTTCTCTGTACACGCAACTCTACATCCTTCCTAAAATGAGACATCCAGACCTGTAGTGAGTACTCAAGGCATGGCCTAACTATTGCCTAATACAAAGGGATAATCACTTCCTTTTCCCTTCTAGAAATTTCCTGTATATCATTGATAATAACCCCATGACCTGCTCTGGCAGCCTGTCTGCATTGCTCAGAAAACTTCATATCTGACTGCAAAATCACTCCCAGGTCTTTTTTCATTTTCTACTGCCTTAAGTGTAGTACCACACATATGGTACGTTCCTCTTGGGTTACTTCAACCCATACACAGTACTTTGCATTTGTCAATGTTCAACTTCAGTTGCCACTTCTCAGCCCATCTGCCCAAATTTTTTAGATCCTGTTGCAGTAGCACACTGCCATTACTGTCATTAACAACCCTGCCAACCTTTGTATCATCTGTAAGCCGTGACATTAAGCCTAATATACCTTCATGTCAATATCATTGATAAATATACAAAACAACAGTGGACCCAACACCAAACCCTGTGGGACTGTACTAGTAATATTAGTCCATGAAAATCAGCATCCATTGATTATCACTCTCTGTCATCTCCCACTCAACCACTCTTTTATCGATTGTAGAACTTGCCCTTAATACCATACTGTGCTAATGTGTACAGTAGGCTTCCATGTGCAACAGTATCAAAAGCTTTCTTGAAATCCAAGTATATGATATCAAAAGTATTTTTTGCATCCAGTTCCTTTGTAACCACATCATAGTATCCAATCAAATTTGTCAGACAAGACTTTCCTTTAACAAACCCATGCTCTGTTCGAATTATTACTGCTGTCCTGTCTAGATGATCCTGCAATGCATCTTTAACCAGTGACGGCATTATTTTACATAATTGCAGAATTCAAACTAACTGGTCTGTAATTACTTGTGTCACCCTTAAATCCCCCTTTTTGAATTGGGGATACTTTTGCATATCTCCAGTTTGTAGGGACTTCCCCATGAGTCCAAGGGATGCTCTCATAATTATGGCTAAGGGTTTGCTTAGTTCTTTTGCCACCTCCTTTAATATAATTGGATAGATCCCTTTGACCCTAGGAGCGTTTCTTATGTTTAACTTCCACAATTTCTCCTCTACTTTGCTTTCAGTTATTACAAAATCATTAAGCACCCTGTTACAGTTTGATAAACATCTGGCATTTTTATCCATTAATGACTCCTCATATGCGAATGTAGATGCAAAATACTCATTCAGTTTGTCAGCTATCTGTGCAGGATCATCAACAGTCGAACCATCGATATCAATTGAACCAATCTGATTCATCCCCTTCCTTTTAGACTTTACGTAAGTAAAGAACTCTTTGGCATTTCTCTTTGCTTCCTTTGCCAAAGATTTCTTGTAATCTGCCTTCGCTTGCCTAATCCCCTTTGTGACTTGATTACAGACTAGCTTATACCTGCCATAGACTTCTGTGTTGTTTGATAATTTATATGCATCCCATGCATTTTTCTTCTCTGCCATGCATCTCATTAGTTCATCTGACATCCATTTAGGCCTAAACCTTGAACCGTATTTCTTAATCGTTATGAAAAGCCTAGTAGCTTCCACGATTAATTCCTTGAATACTTTCCACTTAGAATTTGCTGCTGGTAATATCATCAGTTGGGCCCACTGTACGGAATTTAAAAACTGTCTGAGACCATTGTAATCACCTTTACAGAAGCAAAAACCCTTCCCTTTACCCCTGATGGTAATTATATCTTTAAGTAAATCCCACATCAGTAAGTTCTGGAGATATCCTACAACGGATAATCTGATAAAATTTAAGCAAGCACGAGCACTAGCTAGGTATACACGGAAACAAGCCAGAAAAACTTCCTGGATCCAGTTTACTTCCTCTATAAATAGAACAACAAACACAAAAATAATATGGAATAAAATAGGAAAAATGAATGGGAAGTATAAAAACCAACCATCACTAGTATTACATTGGAATGGAGAAAGTATTACCGAACCATCAGAGATAGCTAATATATTAGGTGAAACGTTTGCTAAATTATCGTCAAAACAATCCTACACTACTGAATTTTTGATCTATAAGGAGAAAACAGAAAAAAACAGAATTAATTTTAATACTAAAAGGATTGAACCCTACAACCAACCAATTACAATACATGAATTACGTCAAGTAGTATCACAAACAAAACCAAGTGCAGTTGGACCAGACAACATACACTATGATATGCTTAAACACCTAAAGCAGAAAGAGATAGAAAACCTTCTTCAACTGTACAATGCATATTTCTAGAAAACCAATATCTTGAAGCGTGGCATCATGCAATAGTGTTAGCTTTCCAAAAACCCAATAAAGATCCGAAGGACCCAAACAACTATCATCCAATAGCCCTCACAAGCTGCTTAAGCAAAGTACTAGAGAAGATCATCAACAAAAGATTAGTCTGGTTTTTTGAGATAACTAACTGATTCACCAATATGCAATGTGGGTTTAGACACAATCGGTCCACATTAGATCACCTTATACGAATAGAAGCAGATATAAGAGATGCATTTATAACCTTAAAGCATATGGTTACTGTATTTTTTGATATAGAAAAGGCCTATGACACAGCATGGAGACACGGTATATTACAAGATATCCACGATGCAGGACTCAGAGGACCTTTACCACTGTTCATTCAAAATTTCATGAAAAATAGAACATTTCAAGTTAGAGTACAAAACACCATGTCAAAATCATATAAACAAGGAGTTCCCCAAGGGTCTGTCCTGAGTGCCATACTATTCTCCATAAATATAAATAGCATCACAAAACAACTACAACCCACAGTGTCATATGCACTATATGTAGATGACTTCAGTATTTCATATCAAGCACAGAACATGGGAACAATTATAGACCTGTGAGCTTAACTTCTGTTCCAGGAAAATTAATGGAGGCACTGGTTAAAGAAGCACTGCAGGATCATTTAGACAAGACTTCAGTTATAGCTCAGACACAGCATGGTTTTGTTAAGGGGAAGTCTTGCCTGACCAACTTGATTGGATACTATGATGCAGTCACAAAAGAACTGGATGCAGGGAATAACTTTGATATTATATACTTGGATCTTAGAAAGGCTTTTGATACTGTTGCACATGGAAGACTGCTACACAAATTGGAGCAGTGTGACATTGGAGGCAAATTGCTGCTATGGATAAAGGGGTGGTTGAGGGGGAGAAGACAGAGAGTGGTAATCAATGGACACTGCTCATCGTGGACTAATGTTATTAGTGGAGTCCCTCAGGGCTCAGTGTTGGGTCCATTATTGTTTTCTGTATTTATAAATGATATTGATGATGGTATATCAAGCTTAATGTCCAAGTTTGCAGATGATACAAAGGCTGGCAGGGTTGTCAAGGACACTACTGACACTATGCTGCTGCAACAGGATCTGGAAAGGTTGAGCAGATGGGCTGAGAGGTGGCAAATGAAGTTTAACATTGACAAATGTAAAGTACTACACATGGGAAACAGCAACCCCAGAGCAACGTATCAACTCTGTGGTACTACACTGACAGTGGTAGAGAATCAAAGGGACTTGGGGGTGGTTGTGCAGGCAGATATGAAGTTCTCTGAGCAGTGCAGACGGGCTGCAAGAGTAGCTCATGGAGTATTGTCAATGATATACAGGAATTTTTCCAGCAGGGATAAGGAGGTGATTATTCCATTGTATAAGGCAATGGTCAGGCCACACCTAGAGTACTGTATACAGGTCTGGAGGCCTCATTTCAAGAAGGATGTAGAGCTGCTGGAACGAGTACAGAGAAGGGCAACGAGATTAGTGAATGGAACAAAGGGGTGCTCTTACGAAGAAAGGCTTAAGTTTTGCAAATTACAGTGTCTGGAGACTAGGCACCAGCGAGGTGATCTGATAGAGGTGTATAAAGCCTTGAATGGTTTAAGCATGCTCAATGCTGATGGGATTCTTCCTCTAGCTCAGAAAAATCACCTGAGAGGGCATAAATTCAAATTGAGGAAAGACAGATGTAGGATAGACGTGCGGAAATTTGCCTTTAGCCAGCGGGTGGTTGGTTGGTGGAACAGACTGCCATCCCTTGTGGTGGAGGTTGATAGCCTAAATAAGTTTAAGGCTCAGCTGGACAGGTATTTTGAACGAACAGAGGGGTGAAGTGGAAGTGGTTTTTTTTTTTTTTTTTTTGGCTGATGCTGCATAAGCTTGCTTTCTTGCATCAAATGCCTCTACTAATGCTAATGCTAACAATAGAAAGACAACTACAATGTGCAATTAACAACGTCAGTCATTGGGCCCAGAAAAATGGGTTTAGAATATCAAAAGAAAAAATAGTCTGCATACATTTCTGTAGAAAACGAACACCCGAACCTGAACTAATATTGCAAGGTAACACAATACCAGTTAAACAAAGTGTAAAATTTCTTGGACTTGTTCTAAACAACAAGTTGACCCTTGTAGAACATATAAAAGAACTACGAATAAAATGTATGAAACAACTTAATATTCTTAAAGTCTTAACAACAACATCTTGTGGGGCAGACTGTTATACCCTGCTCAACTTGTATAAGGCACTAGTAAGGTCAAAAATAGATTATGGAGCACTGGTTTATGCATCAGCAAGAAAGAGCGCCCTCAAATGGCTAGATCCGATTCACCATAGTGCAATACGAATAGCAACAGGAGCTTTCTGCACATCCCCTATATACAGTCTCTATACAGAGGCTAATGAATCACCACTGTTCCTGAGGAGAGAACAGTTGTCACTGCTGTATGCTTACAGGATAAGACCCATAAGAGACCATCCGACTTGGACAACTTTATTCTTGCCAAAATGGGGAAACATATAGGAACCGCAAAAGAGCAAACCAGCCCCTAGGCATCGGACTACAGGAGCTACTGATAACACATGATCTCAAAATAGATAACGTTGCGAACCAAGAAGGACATATAGATCCACCATGGATAAACCATACCACAGCTTATGAACTCCTCACACAAAACTGGAATAAAAATACTTTATCAGACAGCAACTTTCAA
Organism: Mastigoproctus giganteus; assembly: GCF_048544385.1. Taxonomy (NCBI): domain Eukaryota; kingdom Metazoa; phylum Arthropoda; class Arachnida; order Uropygi; family Thelyphonidae; genus Mastigoproctus; species Mastigoproctus giganteus. Next base: position 54,973,297 of record NC_143575.1, read on the forward strand.
CAACTGCATTCAGCACATAGAATGCAATATCCCAATCACATACCAATATATACAGACGGATCAAAATCAGAGAACCATGTAGGAGCAGCAGCAGTATTCCCAGATGTTACATTGTCACACCAACTCCCAAAAGAATGCAGTGTCTACACTGCAGAATTAGTAGCAGTTCAGATAGCCCTGGAGCATTTCAGAACTGCCAACCACTTGAGAACAGTAATATACTGTGATTCATTAAGTGTAATCCAAGCCATACAAAACACTAGCAATATAACCCATCTAGTACTCTGGCAAATTAAACAGATACTAACAGGCTTCACAAATAAAAAAACAAGAGATACTTTCTGCTGGATACCAGGACACAAAGGGATAAAAGGAAATGAAGAAGCGGATAGAATTGCAAAATCAACCACTAACCTTCAAGAACAATATTTCACAGTTCCACATAAGGACTACAAGCCAATCATTAAAAATCGCTGTCTAACCCAATGGCAAGAACACTGGCAAAAACAAACATGGAATAAATTATATGAAATAAAACCAAAAGTTGAGCACTGGAAAATGAGCATAAGGAAATCAAGGAGAGAAGAAGTTGTTCTGACCAGATTGCGGATAGGCCATACAAATTTCACAAATGGTTATCTATTACATGCAGAAGAACCCGCAAGATGCCAAGTATGCAATACTATCCAAACAGTTAAACATATACTTATAGAATTCCCAACATATGAAAATGATCGACACCGAATTTTTTCATCATTATATAAAGGAAACCAAAACATCACCCTTAAAGATCTTATAGGTGACAAAGAACACGTGTCAGATATTTTTAGATTCATACAAAAAAATCAACATATACCATCTTCTCTCTTCTTCTTATTTGGTTTTTAGGAGCATTAGCAACTAAGGCCATATTGCTCCGATATACCATCTGCTGTAAATAATAGTATAATACCACAGAAACAGTTAACCTTTTACATTCGAACAAGATTTATATAAAGAGAACATTGTATAACAAATGAACTGACACACTATGATCTCCGTTGTCGATGCGCCAATAAACACCAAAACAACAACAACTCCCACATCAGTACACTGTGATCACTGCCACCTAGTTGTTCCTTTATCTGCAAATTCTTAATACATGAATAATCACTGCTGATAACCAGGTCAAAAGTACCACCCTCTCTGGTTGCCTATTGAACATTCTGCTGCAGAAAACAATCATCCAATACATCCACAAAAGTCTTGCTAGTGTGCGAGTGACCAACCTACAAGCTCCAGTCAATATCTGGGAAGTTACAATCCCCCATTATAAGACATTCTAATTTACTGGCCTACTCTATTTTTCTGCAATTGTTTGTTGTACTCATTTGCAGATTGGCCTTTTCAAATGCATATCGTGCCCTTTTAATCATTGGTGTATATAAATGCAAATAACAGGAATTTTACTAGTAACAGTGCATATTTTGTTAAAATTTGATCCTATATTAATTTGGAACTGTGATTTCAATCATTGAAAAACAACACCAGCATGGGGAAAACATGTCAAATGGTATTTGGCTTTAATTCTCATACTGTGCATGACATTGGATGAAGTACATTCTCCCAGCGTCTCTGTAGCCAGGTGGGAAGGAGCAGCAGTGCGTAGCAAACGCTTCTTGATTAGACCGGGGTTCGAGCCCGTCACCACCAAATATGGAGGATGCGGAAAGGTCAGAGAATGACCACTGCATATCCCGGAGCAATATGGCCTTAGTTGCTAATGCTCCTAAAAACCAAATAACAACAACAAGAAGAAGTACATTCTTTGAATGTGTAATATAACAGTTCAATTTTGTTATAAAAAAATTACAAATAGGCAGCCAAAATTTTCATTCCAAATGCAAAAAATCAAATCCATTGATAAACTAATGCACTTTACTAGTTTAGCAGGCCTTGCTCTTCTACCAGAGCTTGTTTTGGCAAGGTGGGGATTGTGATATATGCAACATTGTTTTATGCTATAAATTTTCATTCTGTAAAAAAGTTGTTGATGCTTCGGGCATTGTAGATTCTATAGTTATTGGTGCTTCTAAGGCAATTCTTTCTGCTGCTTTAGTTATAAAATGTTTGCTTTTCATTGTAATTCATTTTTCTTGGTTACAAAATTGAATAAACAAACTTGAAACATGGGGATATTCTTTGAGCAATACAGTTAAGGGGATAGAGAAAGTTCATTCAGAAATTTCAACCATCCCAGAAGATCTAGAAAAGAAATTTAATAATGTTTTAAAAAAAACCCTCAGATTTCATATGTATTGATTAAGGAAAATAATGACTTTGTTAATGGTAATGAACAGGAACCTCCCAAGATTTAAATTTAGCCTATCTGCTGATGTTGCATGTGGTGGAAGTGGAAAGAAAGAAAACATTAAAATCAAGCAATGTAAAATACTTTAATTTTCTTCGAGAAAGTCATCAGTAAAAATGAAACTGTCATAATGTTTCTGGAGGTCCATACAAACCATTAAAAAAAATAAAGAAAATATTAAAATCAAGAATTAGAAAATGGTTGTATTTTACTGTAAAACAGTCACATTGATGGGAATACAGATACAATACTTTCTTTCACAGAGTAGTGACACTGACAACCACATGAACTCTGTGAAGCAACAGCAGTTACTAGACATGCAATGTGTGCCAGAGTTCAAAATTGGGATGGTACATAATCAGTTCCACTGCGCATGCATAAATTGCAGTAAGGCAAAAAAATGATAACAAAGGCTGAAGCACTGATTACAGTAGATGATATTTTTTCTGATCAGGACTTCTTGCTTATTTTTTAGTATATATTATCTGGTGTCTATTACACTGTCATATTAAATTATGTAAGATGATTAAATCAGTGGTTTTCGACCATTTTTTAATAATGGCACCCCTAAGTAATTTATTTTATTTTGTGGTACCCCTACTCAATTTTCTGCTTGTTAGATCCAATTCTGTGCGTGCGTGTGTGTGTGTGCGTGCGCACGCATGCGTGTGAGTGTAATATTAAAATAATATGTTATATGATAGTTATTAACCCCAGAGGCTCACATCTGGTGAGTATGGGCTTGACAAACCCAGGGTCCTGAGTTTGCCAATTCACCCCTAAGTAATTTATTTTATTTTGTGGCATCTCTACTCAATTTTCTGCCTGTTAGATCCGATTCTGTGTGTGTGTGTGCGTGCGTGCGTGCGTGCGTGCGTGTGTGCGTGTGTGCGTGTGTGTGTGTGTGTGTGTGTCTGATATTAAAAAAATATGTTATATATACATGATAATTATTAGTCCCAGGGGCTCACATCTGGTGAGTATGGGTTTGGAAAATCCAGGGTCCTGAGCTGGATATCATCATAATTCTTCTCTTTCTTGGTAATTCCTTTCTATTTCTGACTCTCTCTCTCTCTCTCTCTCTCTCTCTCTCTCTATACCATATGGCTAATAATAATAATTACAATAATATAACTATAAATAAAATTACAATTCATAATAAAAATTATATATATAATAATTTTATTCTTTATATAGAGATACTAAGTAAACATCAATTATAGATCACCACAAAATTAAAAAGATACCGCACACCTTTTTATAATGAAATAAACATAAATTAAAAAAAAAAAAAATTTGTTTAAGGCGCTTTAAGAACTTAAGGCTCAGGCTATGAAAGAATTAGACAGCATACAAGTTTGTGCAAAAGCAGCATATTAGTGCAATTCTTAAAAAAAAAATAAGTAAAGCTAAAAATGGCATCGTTTTAGTTATATCTCATATTGTGAATACTTTCACGAATTACTATGATATTGCACTACTTCGAATAAGTAACGTTTCATGAATGGAGAAGACTATTGTTACTTATTCTTGGCAGCTACCACCACCACCACCACCCAGATGGCACTGTTTCAGGGCTATTTGGCCCTTCTTCAGTGGGCCAAAGTGATCAGCATCGTATGAGATAAAACTAAAAAGATGCTGTTTTTAGCTTTTTTTTTTTTAAAGAATTGCTGTGTACTAACATGCTGATTTTGCAAAAAAAAAAAAAAAAAAATGTTTAAGTAGCTTAACTCCAAATTAAGTGGCACCCCTGGAATGTTATTGCAGGAACCTGGTTGAAAACCACTGGATTAAATTATACATTTATAAAATATAACTGGATTATTCATTCCATGACTAAAATAGTTTAGTTCTCAAGTAGTATTCCCAAGTTTATTTCTTGAGTATTAGAATTCTGAAATTGGATTTCTTGTTTAATTGGTAACATAACTGTGTTTTGCTAGCTATAAAACTTTATACACTTTTGGCTCTTTAATTTGAGAAAGCAGAACCTGTTTGTTTTTTTTTGTTTTTTTTTAAGTGTAATGCTCTAATTTATTTTTACTTTTAAAATTTTTTTGCAGTTGGTTGATTATCTAAAAGATGGTTTTGTTATGGTTCAAGTATGGGGAAAACAGAAAGCCAGAAAGTCAGCTGTTGTGAGAGCGAAAGGAAAAAATACTAAAGAAATGTTTCAAGCAGACCTACTCAACCAAACAAATACCTTAATGAAAGGCTTCCGGATGAATGGGCGTGTATGTTACGTGCATGTTTCAAACCTATCTCCATGTATACTACAATTTTTATATATACTTATTTTTATCCAGGATAAAAATATTTAGTTGTTTGCATTGTTAGGATAAAAAAAAAATTTCAATTTCAATATATTTCAGTAAAAAATAAAACATTTCAATATATTAAACCCATTTAAATCCCTTAATTTAAATTGTGTGTGTGTGTGTGTGTGTGTGTGTGTGTGTGTGTGTGTGTGTGTGTGTGTGTGTGTGTGTGTGTGGCTGAGCATAGTTAATTTAACAAAATTTTCTATTAATCCAATATTCTGGTTCTCCTCACTTTTATAAAACATAGGCCTAAGACTAAAATGCCCTAAACAAAATTTAGATGAATTTTAAACTAATAATAATAAAAACAAAAGAAGGGATGAGTTAAACTGAAAATAATATATATTTTGAAACAATAAATCAAGAAAATACAGTTGTATGCATGTAAGTAAATGAAATGCACATATAGCAGTTCTCTACAAAAGTAAAATTAGCTGTATTCATCATTAGCTCAAATCTCCAGCTTCATTTTTTGCCTATGCTAAAGCTTGTAACAGTAGTAAATGAGTTACTAATAAATCCAAGCTTGATTTTGAAAATGCCAAGAATAAAACACTTGCTTATTATCCAGATAGTATCCAAATTGTACCTGCTGTGCTAAAGCTAATGGGTGCAACTTCTGTCCATCATTACTTCAATTTCTGTAACATCTTGATGGTTTTGTTTCATTTAAAGGTAAACCAGAGTTATCAGAACATATCCCTTTCAATGCTCTCCTTAATTTTCTGACAGAAAGACAAGAATCCTAAGCAATGTGTTTCTTTATGACCTTGCATCTTTCAGGCCTAGGTGACATTTCTTCATTTGTTCTTAAAACATATGTCTTCAGAATTAATTCAAAGTGAGTAGAGTCTTCAATACTCTACTCACATACTTAGCCCAACAATGAATGTATATCACCATACAGGTTTTTTTTTTTTTTTTTTACTAGGGACTGTCATTAGGTAAAATGTGTTCTGTGTAGTGAGCATCTCAACAGTTGTATTGCACTGATAACAATATTTAATAAATTTTCAAAAAGGATCTGTTTATCTGCATTTCATAGTGTTTCCTGATATATGATCTTATATTTAGTATTAGCATTGGCAATGATGCAAGAAAGCAAGCTTATATGACAGCATCAGCCAAAAAAAGACTTCCATATAAACTGTCCATCCCCTCTAATAGTTTTTTCTAGTTCCTCCTTGAATTTTTTTAAAAAAACTACTCACTTCAACAATACCAGATGGAAGTTTGTTCCATTAATCAACTACCCCCTGGCTGAAAGCAAACTTCTGTGCATATTGATCATGCAAAAATCATTCCTTACTTTGAATTTATTGTGTAGTCTGAGCAAGAGTATTAGTAATGTAGTGCAAGGAAGCCACAGGCTTTTGCTATACCAGCCAAAAAAAAAAAACAGAAAGGAAAATGGTGAAGGTAAAGAAAGCTAACATGAGAACTTCAGGACACTTACCGGACAAACTGATTTGCCACTACAGCACTTTAGTGCTGCTCGCTAGGTAAATAGACAGTGAGTGTTATCGGTCTGGAGTAGAAGTCGAGAACTTCTACTCAAGAACTGTTGATTGACAGGTAGGCATGACAGATGGTGTACTGATTGGTGCATGAACACAACACAGGATAACATCAGTTTAGTCTCACTTGCCCTAATCTCGAAAGCACTAATGGTCACTTGCCCTGATTGCATATGCCGTTATTAAAGCTTGCCATAATGGTGAAAAAAGGTCAGGTTACTCCTGCTTGAACCTCTCCTGAAGTAGAAGATATAACCTTTCCTTTTTTCTTTGGAATCATGGGTAGACTAGTGGATAAATTGTTTATTAACTAAAAATTTATTTTTTATTACTGTATTTTTATGTTATTGTTATTTTTGTTTATTTTTAAAGACACTTGCACTGAGCATTTTTTTACAATGCCAGAACTTTTCATATGATTCTATTCATGATTCAATTAGTTTAAAATGATCATTGCACTTAAAACAGTACAGTTTCAGTCTTATTAATTTAGTTTTCATCAAAAAATCAAGCAGTCTTTCATTTTTCCCTACAAATTCCTTCCATCTTTAAAAGATTCATCTCTAGTATTACCTATATATCGTTCATTACAAAACTAATTATGCACCATTTTTTACTCATGATTACACGAGTAAAACACTGCATAATTAGTTTTGTAATGAATCACAATACCAACCAATGACTAAAGCACTGTTATCATCTGTTGTGTTCATGCAACAATCAGTACATTGTGTGTCACACCTACCTGTCAATCAATATATTGTTCTCGACTTCTACTCCAGGCCGATAACACCCACTGTCTATTTACCTTCAATATGTAACTGGGATCTATCCAGTTATATTAAAGGAGGCGCCAAAGCAACTAAGCAAACCCTTAGCCATAATTATGAGAGCATCCTTGGATTCAGGGGAGGTCCAGACGGACTGGAGATGTGCAAATGTATCACCAATTCAAAAAGGAGGATCGAAGGGTGACATGAGTAATTACAGACCAGTTAGTTTAATTTCTGTTCCAGGTAAAATAATGGAGTCACTGGTTAAAGATGCATTGCTGGATCATCTAGACAAGACTGCAGCAATAATTCAGACACAGCATGGGTTTGTTAAGGGAAAGTCTTGTCTGACAAATTTGATAGGATATTATGATGTGGTTACAAAGGAACTGGATGCAAAAAATAATTTTGATACCATATATTTGGATTTCAGGAAAGCTTTTAACACTGTTGCGCATGGAAGACTATTGTACAAATTGGAGTAGAATGGTATTAAGGGTAAGTTGCTACAATGGATAAAAGGATGGTTAAGTGGGAGAAGACAGAGGATGGTAATCAATGGGTGCTGCTCTTCGTGAACTAATGTTATTAGTGGAGTCCCACTGGGTTTGGTGTTAGGTCCACTGTTGTTTTGTATATTTATCAATGATATTGATGAAGGTATATCAGGCTTAATGTCGAAGTTTGCAGATGATAGAAAGGTTGGCAGGGTTGTTAATGAGAGTAATGGCAGTGTGCTACTGCAACAGGATCTAGATAATTTGGGCAGATGGGTTAAGAAGTGGCAACTGAAGTTTAACATTGACAAATGCAAAGTACTGCATATGGGTAGAAGTAACCCCAGAGAAACGTACCAACTGTGTGGTACTACACTTAAGGTGGTAGAAAATGAAAAAGACCTGGGAGTAATTGTGCAGTCAGATATCACGTTTTCTGAGCAATGCAGACAGGCTGCCAGGGCAGGACATGGGGTTTTGTCAATGATATATAGTAATTTTGCTAGCAGGGTGAAGGAGGTGATTGTCCCTGTGTATAAGGCAATGGTCAGGCCACGCCTTGAGTACTGCGTATAGGTCTGGAGGCCTCATTTTAGGAAGGATGTAGATTTACTTGAGCGTCTACAGAGAAGGGCAACAAGATTAGTGAGGGGAATGAAGGGATCCTCTTACCAAGAGAGGCTTAAGTTCTGCAAATTGCAGTAGCTGGAGACTAGGCACTTGCGCGGTGATCTGATTGAGGTATATAAGGCCTTGAATGGGTTGAGCACGCTGAATTCTGATGGGATCCTTCCACTTGTTCAGATTACGAACCTAAGGGGGCATAAATTCTAATTACAAAAAGACAGATGTAGAATAGATGTGTGGAAATTTGCCTTTAGCCAGCGGGTGGTTAATTGCTGGAACAAACTTCCATCTGTCGTTGTGGAAGTTGACAGGTTAAATAAATTTAAAGTGGAACTGGACAGGCATTTGGAGGGAATGGTGTGTTTTTTTTTTTTTTTTTTTTTTTTTGGCTGATGCTGCATAAGCTCATACAGTTGCTTTCTTGCATCACATGCCACTACTACAACTACTACCTAGCGAGCAGCACTAAAATGCAGTAGTGGCGAATCAGTTTGTCCTGTAAGTTTTCCGAAGTTTGCAGTGGTTCTGGTGTTGGCTTTTAGCATTAGTAGAGGCATATGATGCAAGAAAGCAAGCTTATGCAGCATCAGCCAAAAAAAAAAAAAAAAAAAAAAAAAACCCTTCCACTTCACCCCTCCGTTCGTTCGAAATACCTGTCCAGCTGAGCCTTAAATTTATTTAGGCTATCAACTTCCACAAGACGGGATGGAAGTCTGTTCCACCAACCAACTACCCGCTGGCTAAAGGCAATTTCTGCACATCTATCCTACATCGGTCTTTCCTCAATTTGAATTTATGCCCTCTCAGGTGATTATTCTGAGCAAGAGGCAGTATTCCATCAGCATTGAGCATGCTCAAACCATTCAAGGCTTTGTACACCTCTATCAGATCACCTCGCCGGTGCCTAGTCTCCAGACACTGTAATTTGCAAAACTTATGCCTTTCTTCGTAAGAGCAACCCTTCGTTCCGTTCACTAACCTTGTTGCCCTTCTCTGTACTCGTTCCAGCAGCTCTACATCCTTCTTGAAATGAGGCCTCCAGACCTGTATACAGTACTCAAGGTGTGGCCTGACCATTGCCTTATACAAGGGAATAATCACCTCCCTATCCCTGCTAGAAAAATTCCTATATATCATTGATAAGACATATGAGCTACTCTTGCAGCCCGTCTGCACTGCTCAGAGAACTTTATATCTGCCTGCACAATTCCCCCAGGTCCTTTTCATTCTCTACCACTGTCAGTGTAGTACCACAGAGTTGATAGGTTGCTCTGGGGTTGCTGTTTCCCATATGTAGTACTTTACATTTGTCAATGTTAAACTTCATTTGCCACCTCTCAGCCCATCTGCTCAACCTTTCCAGATCCTGTTGCAGCAGCATAGCATCAGTAGCATCCTTAACAACCATGCCAACCTTTGTATCGTCTGCAAACTTGGACATTAAGCTTGATATACCATCATCAATATTATTTATAAATACAGAAAACAACAATGGACCCAACACTGAACCCTGAGGGACTCCGCTAATAACATTAGTCTACGATGAGCAGTGTCCATTAATTACCACTCTGTCTTCTGCCACTCAACCATCCCTTTATCCATAGCAACAATTTGCCAAGAATGCCAAACTGCTCCAATTTGTGTAGCAGTCTTCCATGTGCAACAGTATCAAAAGCCTTTCTAAGATCCAAATATATAATATCAAAGTTATTCCCTTCATCCAATTCTTTTGTGACTACATCATAGAATCCAATCCAATTGGTCAGGCAAGACCTTCCCTTAACAAAACCATGCTGTGTCTGAGCTATAACTGAAGTCTTGTCAAGATGATCCTGCAGTGCTTCCATTAATTTTCCTGGAACAGAAGTTAAACTCACAGGTCTATAATTACTTGTGTCAGCCTTTGATCATCCTTTGTGAATTGGGGTTACATTTGCACATCTCCAATCTGTGGGTACCTCCCCTGAGTCCTAGGAAGCTCTCATAATTATGGCTAATGGATTGCTTACTATTTTCTTTGCTGCCTCCTTTAATATAACTGGATAGATCCCATCCACCCCAGGTGCCTTTCTTATATTTATCTTCAACAATTTCTCCTCCACTTTACTCTCAATTATTACAAGATCATGTAGCTCACTGCCAGTGTTTGCTTCATCTATGGCATTCCCCTTCCTGAATAACTCCTCATGTGTGAATGTAGATGCACAATATTGATTTAATTTGTTAGCTGCCTGAGCAGGATCATGAACAGTTGAACCATCGATATCAAGTGGTCCAATCTGATTGATCCCCTTCCTTCTAGAGTTTACATAAGTAAAGAACTCCTTGCTGTTTTTCTTTGCATCCATTACCAAAGATTTCTCATAATCTGCCTTCTCCTGCCTAACCTCCTTTGTAACTTGGTTACAGATCAACTTATATCTATCATAGGCTTCTGTGTCACATGTTAATTTATATGTATCCCATGCATTTTTCTTCTCTGCCATATGTCTCATTAGTTCATCTGACATCCATTTAGGCCTGAACCTTGAACAATATTTCTTAGTTGGTATGTAAAGCCTAGTAGCTTCCAAGATAAGTTCTTTGAATGCTTCCCATTTTGAGTTTGCTGTTGGTAACATCATCAGTTGGTCCCGCTGTATAGAATTTAAATACTGTCTCAGACCATCGTAGTTGCCTTTACGAAAGCAATAACCCTTCCCTTTACCCCTGATGGTAGTTACCTCCTTGAGTAAATCCCACTTCAGCACACTGTGATCACTGCCACCTAGTGGTTCCTGTATCTGCAGATTCTTAATGCATGAAGAGTCACTACTGATAATCAAATCAAGAGTATTACTCCTTCTAGTTGCCTCCCGAACATGCTGATTTAGAAAACAATCATCCAATAAATCCACAAAAGCCTTGCTAGTGTGTGAGTGGCCAACCCACAAATTCCAGTCAATATCTGGGAAATTAAAATCTCCCATTATAAGACTCTCTGATTTACTGGCCCACTCTATTTCTCTATACAGTTTCTTATTATACTCATCAGAGTCATTAGGCCTATAGCACACTCCTACTCTTAATATTGATCTCCCAATGCTTATGTCACACCAAACTGACTTCACACTGCACTGTCCAGCGATGGCGACTGGCTTCACTTACTTGGATTTTATGTGTTTCTTAACTAATAGCATAACCCCTCCTCCCTTCCTATCCTGCCTATCCTTTCTGTAGATGTTGTACTTCCCAAATTCCAGTTCTGCATTACTTATATTTGTGTGACACCAAGTCTCTGATATCCAAACAATATTCGCCTTTGATGCTTTGAGCAATACCTCAAATTCATCAAATTTATTTAGCAAACTCCTAGCATTGGTATACATGCAAGTGTACATGCACCCGTTCTTTTTCTTAGCTACCCTAACACAACCCATGTGTTTACTTGTACCCCAATGACTCCCAGCAGTCTCTGAAATATCCTGCATCTTATTTTCCAAGCTGCTGCTCATTCCAATAGAAGCAGTGCAAGAATCACTTTCACCTCTGCCTACTGTTAATCTATTAGTCTTTGTATCCCCCCCAATCTAGCAGTTTTCCGACCCACCTAACACTGCCTCGATAGCATCAGCAAACATTCTTGCACCCTTTCTATTTAAGTGTATCCCATCCCTGTAGAAGCAGTCTCTCCTGTTAACAAGTACAGACCAGGCTGAAAAAAATTCTACCCCTTTAGCCTTGCAAATCTTTCCAGGGCCGAATTGATTGACAGGGCTCTCATCATATACTCCCTCCTATCGTGTCTGGGCAGAATTGCAGACACTTTCAAATTCAACCCTAATTCACGGCTTTTTTTTTCAACAGTGACCTGTACTTGTTAAGTAATTCCACCGGTCTCCTACTCTTAATATCATTATTGCCAGCGTGTACTACTGTATCACCTTTTGTGCCTTTAAAAGATGATATCCGCTCTACAACATCATCAACCTTTGCCCGTGGCAGACATACCCTGGTCCGCCTATCCTTTTTACAAAGCATGTTTCCCGTTTCCCTGACAATAGAGTCACCAACAACTACTAGTTCCTTTGGGACCAGCGCATTCTGCCTTGGGGGTTGCCACTGTGTTGCGTGATGTCCAAGTGCAAGCTCTGGTGCTGGTGTGGGCAGTTGAGAGCTTGATGGGCCCCTCACTTTTAATCCTTCGAGGGCATCCACCCTGTCCTTCAAGCTCTCATATAGGCCCATAACAATGCTGAGTTGTCGCCTGATTTCCTTGCATGCCGCACATACAAAGACATCCCCCATGGCAGTATCAAGTCCTGTACCTGACTGCTCTACATACATCAAGCAAATAGTGCATTTTAAACGGCTGTGATTCAGAGGGCAACTGCTCCCCCTCAGTTCTCCACTGAGCCACAGCACTCCCATTAGCTTGAGCCTTTTGCTTTACTGCTCTGGTCTGAGTCATGATTTCGATTTAATTTCAATAAAATTTCAATTTCAGTACAAAATTAAAACCATAAACTTGTATCCCAACACAGTTATAACACTATATTTATGTTTCGGTATCGAGTGTTATCTACAAAATCCCTTTATATAACTTCCATATCGAGTTAAGTATTAATTATTTATTTTCGCTAATTATTTATGTTACGTAATCTAAGTTGTTATATGTATATAGTTAAAAGTACAATTTAACTGACAATGAAGTTCAACAAGATTAATAGATTTACTGATTAATTGACAATATTATATTATACACTATACTATACTAAGCTTATGATATCTAGTTCGAGATATTTTGTATCACGTAACAATGGCGGCAAATTACGAACAGTAAATCTACATACACTTAAGTATCGATTAACTTCCAAATCTCGCTGTCTCAATTCAGAATAAACTAAGGATCCTGACAAGCTACTTACAGAAAATAATTTGATATAATAATTTGTTAATAAATCTGCTAAATATGGTTAAAAAAAAAAAAAACCTCTCGCTCAACGAAGCTGCAACTTGTAACATGTGGATTTGATACCCTTACCGATACTAAGTAATACCTACAAAATCTCTATCTAAGTTAAACTTTAAACTAAGTATCGTAACTAGGAATATAAAGCTACTCTAGAAAATAACTTAATATGCCAATTTAAATAGAAAATAAATCAGACAAACAGAAAATAAATAAGAAAAAAACTTCTCTGTTCCAGGAGCGACAATAAGCTACATCCCCACAGGCTCTCTCGTTCTCAAACTCAAATAAAATAAATATTATGTGCTTCCTCCTCACATAGGTAACTACCAGTTGGCCATTTGTTTCTTCATTTCTTCAAATAGTCAGCTTCATTTACTTATGGAGGCAACTTGTTGCAGTAATCAACAACTTGCTGATTAAAAGAAAACTTCCTATAATATAGTTTAAACCTCTTTCTCTGTTGAATTTATGGCTGCTAGTTCTGGTAATCTTTATATCAATGAAAATTCTGCCTTCATTCACATTACTAACCCCTCTCAGATCCTTATAAACCTCAATCAGGTCTCCTCTAAGGAGCATGGTTGCCAAGCTCTGTAGCCCATATAATCAGTCTTACCTCATACCCTTTTTTCCAATCTTACTATGCAAGTTGCTAGTCTTTGGACCCATTCAAGAAGTTCAATATCTTTTTTCAAATGAAGTCTCTATACTTGGACCCAGTATTCCAAATGCAGTCTTATAATTGCCTCATATTATTATTATTATTATTATTATTAGCCATATGGTGCAAGGAAGCCTGAGGCTTATGCTGCACCAGGCAAAAAAAAAAAAATTTTCCCTATTACCCTGAGAGAGAGAAAGTAGAAAGGAATCACCAAGAAAGAGAAGAATGATGATATCCAGCTCAGGACCCTGGGTGGGCCAAGCCCATACTCACCAGATGTGAGCCCCTGGCAGTGGGACTATGGACTCCCTATCTATACATAATATTGTTTGATAAATCATCGATAAGATACCATCAGTTTTCCTAGCTCATGCTGTCCTATTGATGTTTACACTGCTCAGAAAGTTTCATATCTGCCCATATTGTAACTCCCAGAACCATTTTTTCCTCTGCTGTTTTTAATTCAATTACCCCAAGTATATAAATTATTTTAGGATTGCTATTCCCAAAGAGGACAAATTTCGTCAGCATTAAGTTACTCAATCCATTTCAAACCCTAAACACCTCAATCAGATCTCCTCACAGGTGCCTAATCTCCAAGTGCTGCAGTTTGCAGAACTGAAGCCTTTTGTCCCCTTCATTAATCCTCAGTGCTGTTATCTGCATCCCTTACCAGCAGATCCACATCCTTTTTAAAATGGTTCCCAATCTTTTGTTGCTCAAGTCACACTGTATGTTAAAAGATGAATATTAATGGCATCCCAAAATAGTGATTACCATTGAACTCAATGGAATTTTTCCTAATCTTGTGGCATACTTGAAAAGGGTCACAGCACATCGGTTGGGAACGACTGCCTTGTACAATGGGATAAACACTTCCTTATCCCTTTTGCCAGAATTCCTGTATATCATTGACAAAACTCCTTGAGCTCCCCTGGCTGCCTGTCTACACTGCTCAAGAACTTTGTATCACAGCACAATTACCCCCTAGTCTTCTTCATTCTCCACTACCCTGAGTGTGGTATCACACAGTTGGTATGTTATTCTGGGATTATTGATACTCACATGAAGTACTAGTAGTAGTGGCAGTTATGCAAGAAAGCAGGCTTATATAGCATCAGCCAAAAAAAAAAACACACTACACCCATCTCCCATCCATACTCCAAGAATTTGTCATCACCCACTTGCTGAAGGAAAACTTCCACACATCTATCATGTAACCATCTTTTTCAACCTAAACTTATGTCCCTTCATGTGTGTAGTCTCAACAAGAGGAAAAATGCCATTCACATTCAACTTAATTCATTCAGGAGCTTAAACACCTCATTCAGATCACTCCAAAAGCTGCAGTTTGCAGAACTGAAGCCTTTCTAGGTAAGAGCACCATTTTGTTACCTTCACCAGTCTGGTTGCTCTTCTCTCTGCACCCATCCAGCAGATCTATATCCTTTCTAAAGTGAGGCTTCCAGACCTATACATTACTCAAGATGCAGCCTAATCATGGCCTTGTACAAAGGGATAATCACCTCCTTATCCTTGCCAGCAAAGTTTTTATATATCATTGACAAAACCCCATGAGATGTTCTGACAGCACATCTGCACTGCTCAGACAATTCCATATCTGACTGCACAATTACCTCTTTTTCATTTTCCACTACCCTAAAAATGTAGTACCACACAGTTGATAAATTACTCTGGGATTACTGCTACCCATATTCAGTAATCTCAGAGTACCTTGCATTTGTCAATATTAAACTTCAACTACCATTTCTCAGCCCATCAACCCAATTTTCCTAGATCTTGTTGCAGTAGCTCATTCTGATTACTGTGGTTAATCAGCCTGCCTGCAAATATTCTGCACCCTTTCTATTTAACTGTATCCTGTAGAAGCAGGCTCTCCTGTTAACAAGTACAGACCATGCTGCAAAAAATTCTATCTCGAACCTTGAAAAAAATTCTATCATGAGCCTTGCACAATCTCTCCAGGGTCGAATTGATTGACAAGACTCTCAACATGTACTCCTTCTTATCATGTCTGCACAGAATTGTAGACACTTTCAAATTCAATTCTAACTTGCAACTTTTTCCCAACATTGCCATTACTTGTTAAGAAAGTCCTCTGATCTCCTACTTTTAATATCATTAGTGCCAACATCACCTTTTGTGCCATTAAAAGATGATATCTGCTCTACAATGCCACCTGCTTTTGCTCCTAGCAAACATAACCTGGTCCTGTTCCAACTATCCTTTTTGCCCATTTATTTCCCATTTCCCTGATAATAGAGTTATTGACAATACCTTTCATTTCACAGCATTAAACTTCAATTGCCTCTTCTCAACTTATCTGCCGAATTTGTCTAGGTTTTTTGCAGGAGCATACCCTGATTACTATCATTAACCACTCTGCCAATCTTCATATCATCTGCTAACTTAGACATCAAACCTGATGTGCCTTCATCAATATCTCTAATAAACACAGAAAACAATGATTGACGAACCGCTGAAACCTGTGGCTTTTCACTACACTAGCAATATTAGTCCACGAATACCAGTGTCCACTGATAACTACTGTCTTCTCCCACTCAACCATCCATTTATCCATAGCAGTAACTTGCCCTTCGTGTCACACTGCTCTTGTTTGTGCAGCAGTCTTTCATGTCCAACAGTATCAAAAGCTTTTCTGAAATCCAAGTATACAATGTCAAAATTATGTTTTGCATCCAGTACCTTTGTAACTGTCATAGTATCCAGTCAGATTGGTCAGACAAGACAGGGAGGAGTCAAACAAATGGACCCCTCCCAGCTTTCCCAGCTTTATATGGTGTGGTACAAGCAAGGCTCTTTCTTGGAACCACCAGATTGTTTACTACAAATGTATGCACCAGGCTGCAATTCAATTTTGGCAGATCATTCTCTTCTTTTGTGTACTCACCTACTGTCTTGCTATCCCAGAGGCAGATCAAAATCAAGGGAACCTAGTGAAACCACCTTGCAACCCAGAAGGAACCCTAGCATCTTGAAGTTTCCATGTCATCCCATTTATATTAGTTATACTTGAAACTACATATATTACTATTGTGAAGGGAATGCTGCTTTCAGATTTTTACATTAATTATCTATGAAAAGACACCAATCTTCTGGATTATGCCCACCACTATCAATTTCTTCAAAAAGATCAGTAGCACAGAGAATCTGCAGTAGAGTGGTACTTAAAAGAGTGGTACCATTAGGTACCACTCTTTTAAGTGAGATGTGAAGAGCTTGCATTAGATTTGGTTAGATCCAAGTTATCCAAAACAAAATAGTTATCCAAATTTTGCTGATTAGGGTAAGGTGGTACTTTACAGGAAAAGCCTTCTGTGGTGTAATCTCAATGATAGGTTGAAGAGGACCAGGGTATGTCTGCCAGGGGCAAGAGTTGATGACGTAGAGCAGATAGCAGATATCATCTTTGAAGGGCACAAAAGGTATTGTTGTACTCTTTGGCACTAATAACCATAAGAGTAAGAGATTTGCAGATTTACTTTACAAGTACAGGTCAATGTTGAAAAAAACTCGTGAGCTAGGGTTGAATTTGAAAGTGTCTGCAATTCTGCCCAGACATGATAGGAGGGAATAAATGTGAGCTTTGTCAATCAATTCGGCCCTGGAGAGATTGTGCAAGGCTCATGGGGTAGAATTTTTTTTAGCATGGTCTGTGCTTGCTAACAGGAGAGACTGCTTCTACAGGGATGGGATACACTTAAATAGAAAGGGTGCAAGAATATTTGCTGATGCTATCAAGGCATTGTTAGGTGGGTCAGAATACCTGCTAGCTTGGGGGGATTCGCTGACTAAAAGATTAACAGTAGCTGCAGGCAGAGGTGAAAGCGATTCTAGCACTTCTTCTATTGTAACGGGCAGCACCCTAGAGAGGCAAGTTGCTGAGTACTTCAAGAGCTGCTGGGTGTCATCATAGAACAAGTAAATACATGGGCTGTGTTAGAGTAACTAAGAGTAAGAACAGATGTGTGTATACTTGCATGTACACCAATGCTAGAAGTATAGTAAATAAATTTGATGAATTGAAAGTGCTGATCAAGGCATCAAAGGCAGATATTGTTGGGATATCAGAGACATGGTGTCACAGAGATATAAGCAGTGAAGAATTGGAATTTGGGGAGTACAATGTGTAGAGAAAGGATACACAGGGTAGGAAGAGAGGAGAGTTTATGCTGTTAGTTAAGAAACATATAAAATCTAAGGAAGTGCATCCAGTTGACATGGGTGGACAGTGCAATGTTGAGTCAGTTTGGTGTGACATAAACACTGGGAAAGGGAAAATGAGAATAGGAGTGTGTTATAGGCCTAATGACTCTGATGAATATAATGAACAGTTGTGCAGAGAAATATAGTGGGCCAGTCTGACGTAGCCCAGTGGTCAGGAGCGAGAGTGCATAGCACGCGTTCCTTGAGTGGACCGGGGTTCAAGCCCGTGACTACTAAATACGATAAATATTTGTATTGACGATTTATTGTAAACTCTACTGACTTGGTTGTCGTGCCGGAGTATAAACAGAAAATTTATTTATTTATTTAAATCAGAATGTCTTGTAATGGGGAATTTTAACTTTCCAGATATTGACTGGAACTTGTGGGTTGGTCACTAGCATTCTAGCAAGACTTTTGTGGATTTATTGGAGGACTGTTTTCTACAGAAAAATGTTTGCTGGGCAACTAGAGGGGGTAATACTCTTGGTCTGATTATCAGTAGTGATGACGCATGCATTAGGAATTTGCAGATAAAGGAACCACTAGGTGATAGTGATCACTATCTATTGATGTGAGATTTACTTAAAGATGTCACCACCATCAAGGTTTTTGTTTTTGTAAAGGTGACTACAGTGGTCTCAGGCATTTTTTTATTTCTATACAGTGAGAACAACTGATGATGTTAAAAACAGTGAATTCTAAATGGGAGTGCCTTCAGGTTATTATTCGTGGAAGCTACTAGGCTTTTCATCCAACAAAGAAATACTGTTCAAGATTAAAGCCTTAAATGGATGTCAGATGAACTAATAAGGCTCGTAGCAGAGAAGAAAAATGAGTGGGATGCATATAAATTAGCATGTGACACAGAAGCCTACCTCAGATATAAGCTCAACAGCAATCAAGTCACAAAGGAGATTAGGCAAGCGAAGGTTGATTACGAGAAATCCTTGGCAAAGAAAAACAACAAAGACTTCTTTACTTATGTAAACTCTAGTAGGAAGGGGACGAATCAGATTGGTCCACTTGACTTTGGTGGCTCGACTGTCGATGATCCTGCTCAGATAGCTGACAAACTGAAAGAGCATTTTGCATCTACATTCACACATGAGGGATTCTGTAAGGAAGGGGAGGACAGAAGTTTACTAAATCTAACAGGGGGCTAAATGATTTTGTAATAACGGAGTGCAAAGTGGAGGAGAAATTGTTGAAGTGAAACATAAAAAAGGCACCTGGGGCAGATGGAATCTATCCAGTTATATTGAAGGTGGCAGCGAGGGAAGTAAGCAAACCCTTAGCCATAATTATGAGAGCATCCTTAGATTCAGGAGAAGTTCCCATGGACTGGAGATATGCAAATGTATCCTCAGTTCACAAAGGGGGTTAAAGGGTAATGCAAATAATTGTAGACTTGTTAATTTAACTTCTGTTCCGGTGAAAATAATAGAGTCACTGGTTAAAGAAGTGATGCAGGATCACCTAGACAAGTCCGCAGAAATAGCATGGGTTTGTTAAGATGAAGTCTTGTCTGACCAATTTGATTGGATACTATGATGTGGTCACAAAGGAACTGGATGCAAAAAATAATTTTGATATCATATACTTGGATTTCAAGAAAGCTTTTGATAATGTTGCACATGGCAGACTACTGTACAAATTAGAGTGGTATGGCTTTAAGGACAAGTTGCTGCAATGGATGGTTGAGTGGGGGGGGAGAGAGAGAGAGAGAGAGAGAGAGAGAGAGAGAGAGAGAGAGAGAGAGAGAGAGAGAGAGAGAGAGAGAGAGAGAGAGAGTGAGTAGTCTGGTAATAAATGGACACTGCTCTACATGGACTAATGTTATTAGTGGAGTCCCCCAGGGTTCAGTGCTGGGCCCATTGTTTTGTGTATTTATTAATGATATCGATGAAGGTATATCAGGCTTAATGTCCAAAGTTTGCAGATGATACAAAGGTTGGCATGGTTGTTAATGAGACAGTATGCTACTGCAACAGGAACTAGAAAAGTTAGATAGATGGGCTGAGAAGTGGCAACTGAAGTTTAATGTTGAGAAATGCAAAGTATTGCATATCGGTAGCAGTAACTCCCTCAGCATGAATTGTTGAGGAGGCTTCCATCCTGCAGTGTGTCGATAATGGCTACACTTTAACCTTTTACTTTAACCCAAGAGAAACATACCAACTGTGTGGTACTACATAGAGTTGGAGAATGAAAAAGACCTGAGGGAATTGTGCAGTCGGATATGAAGTTCTCTGACAGTGGAGATGGGCTGCCAGAGCCAGTCATGGAGTTTTGTGAATGATGTACAGGAATTTTGCTAGCAGAGACAAGGAGGTGATTATACTTTTGTATAAGGCAATGGTCAGGCCGCAACTTGAATATTGTGTACAGTTCTAGAGGTCTCATTTTAGGAAGGATATAGAGTTGCTATAATGAGTACAGAGAAGGGCAACAAGATTGGTGAGAGGAACAAAGGGGTTTTCTTACCAGGAGTGGCTTAAATTCTGTAAGTTGCAGCATCTGGAGACTAGGCACCTGCGAGATGATCTGATTGAGGTGTACAAGGTCTTGAATGGTTTGAGCAGACTCAGTGCTGATGGGATACTTCCACTTGCTGAGATTAAGAACCTGAGGGGGCATAGATTAAAATTGAGGAAAGACAGTTGCAGAATAGATGTGTGGAAGTTTGCCTTTAGCCAGTGGGTAGTTAATTGCTGGAACATACTGACTTCCATCTGTTGTTGTTGTGGAAATTGATAGTTTAAATAAATTTAAGGATGAAATAGACAAACATTTTGAGTGATCGGATGGGTGATATGGGAAATTTTTTGGTTTTTTTTGGCTGATGCTCTATAAGCTTGCATCATATACCTCAACTAATGCTAATTATCCCACTCATCAGGTTCATCATCATCTGAAGACTTCTCTGGAAGGTGAATTGGGAATTGGCAGGTTTCAACTGTGTGACAATAGAAGATGGTATATTGAGATACACTATAGTTTTTGACTTCCCAACTTTATTTTGAACTTTGAAATATCGACCATTCATCATGATGGTTTGTAGTCTCTTTCCATATTGAAGATGTAGAAAAAGGGCATACACTTAAGACTACCACAAAATTATCCCTTAACTTGCAATTATCATGGCTGAAATGCAGTTCTCACAACATATCTTGATCACCCATAGTCATTCCATAGTAGGCTTCATATTCACTGAAAAACTTTGTACTACCCATAATGTTATGGTTTACTTGCTTAAGACCTATAAAGCATCCACAAATGTAGCAGAATGAGAATAGAGGTATCTTATACCATGACACATATCTTAGACCATGCACAAATTTAAAGGAAGCAGTTGGCAAATAATTTGTAAATTTCTGTGCAGACATCTCATCATTTTTCTTTTCTCTCCTCATCTAATTGTAAAAATGTTCACAATGATATTATAAGTAGTGATGCTTTTCGAAGTCTTCTGTAAAGAAATGTACAAAAAACTCCAATTTATTTGTCTTTTCTGTCGAACATTACCTGTACAATATCAGGACTGTATATTTTTTACTTCTATATTTATATATTCATCGTTTTTTTAAGGGAACACCCCCTAAAAAGCCATTGGCTTTGTGTTCTCCCTCCCTTTTTTGCTGTTATCTCCCAAAAAAGTGTAACATAAAATAGCGATAAATAAATTATTATTATTATTATATTTTCCTTTGGTAGCTATAGCAAACTGCAAAGAAAAAAAAAAACTATTACACGCTCTTACATATCACAGTATTAGTATGGTCTTATAAATATAAATGTTACAAAAACAAAAAAATCTTCAATGCCACCAAACTATTGATACAGAGGAAAACTAATGAAGCTGTAAGATTCAGCAATAAAATACATTTAATGAACAGTTACATATAAACAAACTTTTTTGTTACATAAAACACTAACTTTCCTCTTCCTTTGATCTTGACCATGAAGTCTGGATTCACAACAAGGTGTACAGAAAAAGTGTTTTAGATTCACTCATATCCAACTTTTAATATTTGCAGACAAACTTTTCAGACTCAATTTCATTGAGCTTGCTATGTTTTTAATTTATTTAATTCCTCTGTTAAAGCCACATTTACCTGTTTTTATATTTTATTATTATTATCACTTAATTTATGTAAACCCCTCTAGCTTGGCTGTACCGGGTGTTGTCTTTACTATATTTGATTGCAATAAATGATTTTATGTATGTACTGCTCTGCCACCTTGACTAAAGTAGTACTGAGTTCCAGTAGCAAAATCGAGAAAATTCACACCAAGTAGTGGGAAGCATGTTTTTGTTCAAACAGTGTGAAACCATTTCTAGAGAAAAGGAGCTATTATTTTTCGTTAATCCCTTCTAGATTACAGCTTTCAGTTCAGAATTTCTTTTTTTATGCTCATCATTTTGATTTTTTCCACTAAAAAAATCTGTTTTAATTTGAACTTTGCTTAAACATTAAACTTTTTAAAACCATTGGGATAAGGGGGGGGAGACACACGGACTAATAGATTAACAGTAGCTTCTGGCAGAGGTGAAAGTGATTCTTGCACTGCTTTTATTGGAATGAGCAGCAGCCTGGAAAACAAGGTTCTGGGGATTTTAGGGACTGCTGGGAGTCATCATGGAACAAGTAAATATATGGGCTGTGTTAGGGTAGCTAAGAATAAGAACAGGTGTATGTATACTTGTGTGTACACCAATGCTAGTAGTTTAGTAAATAAATTTGATGAATTTGAGGTGCTGGTCAAAACATCAAAAGCAGATATTGTTGGGATATCAGAGATGTAGTGTCACACAGATATAAGGAATGAAGAATTGGAATTTGGGAAGTAAAATGTGCACAGAAAGGGAGGAGGGGTTATGCTGTTAGTTAAGAAACACATAAAATCTAAAGAAGTGCATCCAGTTGACATGGGTGGACAGTAGGACTTACAATACTGAGATTCCCAGTCATTTTTTTCAGGAATTCAGATACTGGTATCGATACAAAAACACTGGTTTTTCAGTACTAATTTAAAAAATAACTGTTTTCGATTTATTCACATAAAGGTTAAGGTTATAAAATCGACAATGACAAATCATTAATATTACTGTATTTTTGAAAATTTCCATTGTGTGGGAAAAACAAGTCCAACTGTCTTCTTCCGTTGTGTTTTCCCACACAACGGAAGAGGACAGATTTGATAGGATATTATGATGTGGTTACAAAGGAACTGGATGCAAAAAATAATTTTGATATCATATATTTGGATTTCAGGAAAGCTTTTGACACTGTTGCGCATGGAAGACTATTGTACAAATTGGAGCAGAATGGTATTAAGGGTAAGTTGCTACAATGGATAAAAGGATGGTTAAGTGCGAGAAGACAGAGGGTGGTAATCAATGGGTGCTGCTCTTCTTGGACTAATGTTATTAGTGGAGTCCCACAGGGTTCGGTGTTAGGTCCACTGTTGTTTTGTATATTTATCAATGATATTGATGAAGGTATATCAGGCTTAATGTCGAAGTTTGCAGATGATACAAAGGTTGGCAGGGTTGTTAATGACAGTAATGGCAGTGTGCTACTGCAACAGGATCTAGATAATTTGGGCAGATGGGCTAAGAAGTGGCAACTGAAGTTTAACCTTGACAAATACAAAGTACTGCATATGGGTAGAAGTAACCCCAGAGAAACGTACCAACTGTGTGGTACTACACTTAAGGTGGTAGAAAATGAAAAAGACCTGGGAGTAATTGTGCAGTCAGATATGAAGTTCTCTGAGCAATGCAGACAGGCTGCCAGGGCAGGTCATGGGGTTTTATCAATGATATATAGGAATTTTGCTAGCAGGGAAAAGGAGGTGATCCCTCTGTATAAGGCAATGGTCAGGCCATGCCTTGAGTACTGCGTACAGGTCTGGAGGCCTTATTTTAGGAAGGATGTAGATTTACTTGAGCGTGTACAGAGAAGGGTAACAAGATTGGTGAGGGGAATGAAGGGATCCTCTTACCAAGAGAAGCTTAAGTTCTGCAAATTGCGGTGGCTGGAGACTAGGCACCTGTGCGGTGATCTGATTTAGGTATATAAGGCCTTGAATGGGTTGAGCATGCTGAATTCTGTTGGGATCCTTCCACTTGTTCAGATTATGAACCTAAGGGGGCATAAATTCAAATTAAGAAAAGACAGATGTAGAATAGATGTGCGGAAATTTGCCTTTAGCCAGCGGGTGGTTAATTGCTGGAACAAACTTCCATCTGTCGTTGTGGAAGTTGATAGGTTGAATAAATTTAAGGAGGAACTGGACAGGCATTTGGAGGGAATGGTGTGATTTTTTTTTTTTTTTTTTTTTTGGCTGATGCTGCATAAGCTCATACATTTTCTTTCTTGCATCACATGCCACCACCACCACCACCACCACTACTACTACTACTACAGTTGGACAGACAACATGAATAGTCAAGACCCGCTAATTGTCTTAAAGTCAGACAAATGCGAATAATTTATTGTAATTTTCCCTTGTAGTGGGTCTGCAATCTCATTATGGATTTAAAATAAACTTTGTGGATTTTTTTTCCAAAAAGGATAGTATAGACTGTTTTTGGAATATTCAATTTTAGAAATAGTATATATTTTTTATATATTTTAAAGCAGAAGAATTCTCTTATCTGGGGTTTTCTTCAGGAGGAGAGATCTCCCTTTGCATGGGGAGAGATCTTCCCATGCAAGGATTTAGGACAGAAGCTTGCTTTTTCCTTTATCCTCCCTACTAGATATATGCTATTTCAACACCTTTCAAATTGCATGTCACCTGGATGCAGCCATTCCTGAAGAAAACCCCAGGTAAGAGAATTTTTCTGCCTTAAAATATATATAAAACAATATATATAATATTTCTAAAATTTAATATTCCAAAAATAGCCTATACTATACTTTTTGGAAAAAATCCACAAAGTTTATTTTAAGTCCATAGTGAGATCGCAGGCCCACTACAAGGAAAAATTACAATAAATTATTAGCATTTTTCCGACTTTACAAAAATTAGTGGGTCTCGACTACTCAAGTTGTCTGTCAAAATTTTTTTATACTATGACAACAGAAGAAGAGTGAGTTTAAAGAATAACACCATGATTGGATCATGTTAAAATAAATAAGGTTTCCGCAACAAAAGAGGGGGTTGTGGTTGTTGTTCAAAGGGTTTGCAGACTTGTAATGGTAGTTCTGGTTTCAGTTCTGAGTCCCGCTATATAGTGAAGAGTTACGCTGGGCATGTTCCTGTGCTAGAAGTTAATCTGGAAGCTGAGTATCAACCCAGTCAGATAGCGCCCTGACTTCTGCTACTGCTATAATTTCCTTCAGTATTAACAGAGAACTGTTCTCGGAAATAAGACAGTACTGGAAGAGCTATATGGCAGAGTTCAACTAAGAAGAAAGACTTCACCACACTCCATGGAAGGAATCCGCACAAAGGATAATATAAATAATCTATATATATATATTATATGAGAGAATTCCTCAGCTCTTGGAAATTCTTATATTTTAACACGTGCAGGTAGCTTGTGGGCCTTCCTGCTTGAGTGGAGCTGTTTTATGAAAATAATAACAATTGCCACGACAGCAATACTAAGATACAGGAAAATTAAAATTAATAAATAAATAATCCCCACCCAAACTCAGATCTGGTTTCCTCACCAAGCTTAAATGTCAATTCATTTCTTTCATTAATACGGATATAGTGCCATAAAAAGTCCAAAAAGGAAATATTTTTTAAATTTTGATAAAAGGGAAATAAGATTTTTTTGAAGATGAGGGAATAAGGGGGGCGAGGGCAAACCTGCAAATTGTCTACAGCTATCTCAATACAATTAGCACAATCCAGCATAGCATCCAAAACGGCATTTTTTCTGCCTAATCAAATATGTGCCAAAATTAGATCCATTTTAAACGATCATACTATTGATTGTTTATGTTTCCTAACAACCCACTTCATTTAGACAGGTAGTGTGGATGCTTAAACATAACTAAATTATCAGTATCAATATGTATATTTTTTTAGTTTTAGAATAACTATATGTTTAATAATTTTTGTCAGAATATTTATTATTCTAATAAAAATTTGATTTAAACCATGAATTCAAGGAATTTCTTGTTTTTCCTTACTTTATTGCACTTAATTGTCATCAAAATTTCTTGAGAATTTTTTTTTTTTTTTTTTTTGGAATACCGCTATTAATACTGGTATCCCGGTTTCATAAATTAAAAATACCGACATAATGGTATTAAGATTTTGAGCCCTAGTGGACAGTGCAATGTTGAGTCAGTTTGGTATGACATAAGCACTGCAAAGCAATATTGAGAGTAGGAGTGTGTTATAGGCCTAATCACTCTGATGAGTATAATGAAAAACTGTACAGAGAAATAGGTGGGCCAGTAAATCAGATTGTCTTATAATGGGGGATTTTAACTTCCCAGATATTGACTGGGACTTGTGGGTTGGTCACTCACACAGTAGAAAGGCTTTTGTGGATTTATTGGATGATTGGTTTCTACACCAGCATGTTTGGGGAGTAACCACAGAGAGTAACTCAAGGAAGTAACTCTTGATCTGATTATCAGTAGTGATTCTTCATGCATTAAGAATCTGCAGATAAAGGAACCACTAGGTGGCAGTGATCACTGTGTGCTGATGTGGGTTTACTTAAAGAAGTAACTACCATCAGGGCTTAAGGGAAGGGTTTTTGCTTTTGTTAAGGTGACTACGGCAGTCTAAGACAGTTTTTAAATTCTATACAGTGGGACCAACTGATGATGTTAAAAACAACAAATTCTAAATGGGAAGCCTTCAAGGAATTAATCTTGGAAGCTATTAGGCTTTTCATATCAACTAAGAGATATTGTTCAAGGTTTAGGCCTAAATGGATGTCAGATGAACTAATGAGACTCGTGGCAGAGAAGAAAAATGCATGGTATGCATATAAATTATCAGGTGACGCAGAAGCCTATGTTAGATATAAGCTGGTCTGTAATCAAATCACAAAGAAGGTTATGCAGACAAAGGCAGATTACAAGAAATCTCGGGCAAAGGATACAAAGAAAAACAGCAAAGTTCTCTACTTATCTAAACTATAGAAGGAAGGGGTTGAATCAGATTAGTCCACTTGATAACAATGGTTTGACTTCTGATGATCCTGCTCAGGTAGCTGACAAACTGAATGAATATTTTGCATCTACATTCACACATGAGGACTTATTCAGGGAAGGAAAGCCAGAATATTACCAAACTCTGGTAGGGAGTTTTGTAACATTCTGATTTTGTAACATAAATGATTTTGTAATAACTGAGAGCAAAGTGGAGGAGAAAAAAACATAAGAAAGGCACCTAGGGTGTATGGGATCTATCCAGTTATATTAAAGGAGGCAGCAAACCCTTAGCCATAATTATGAAAGCTTCCTTGGACTCAAGGATCATCCCCATGGACCAGAGATGTGCAATTGTGACCCTAATTCACAAAGGAGGATCAAAGGGTGACACAAGTAATTACAGACCTGTTAGCTTAACTTTTGTTCAGTGTTAAGCACTGCAGGATCATCTAGACAAAACTGCAGTCATAGTTCAGACACAGAATGCGTTTGTTAAGGGGAAGTCTTGTCTGACCAATTTGATTGGATACTATGATGTGGTCACAAAGGAATTAGATGCAAAAAATAATTTTGATATCTTGTACTTGGATTTTAGGAAAGCTTTTCATACTGTTGCACATAGAAGACTACTGTACAAATTGGAGCTTGTTTATTTGTTTGTTATTTGGTTTTTAGGAGCATTAGCAACTAGGGCCATATTGCTCTGGGATATGCGGTGGTCATTCCCTGACCTTTCCGCATCCTCTGTATTTGGTGGTGACGGGCTCGAACTAGGGCTTGCATAAAACCGAGAAATTTCAAAAACAAGTTTAACCGAAGTTTACTCTTAAAACTGGTTTTAAAACCAATTTTCTCAGACTTATGGAAAATAATTAAAAGCTTATAACACAGGTATTTATTTTATCTTGGGTAGATTGTACAAATCGTAATCAAATCTTTGAAACAAAATCTATCACCTCTTATAGTTAAAAAAATTAAAATGCTCCAAAAAAAGTAACCAGCTTGAGATTATACAAAATTACAAATTGTATTCAAATCCTTTGAATAAAAACTATCTTCTCGTATAGTAAACAAAAAAATAAGCTCCTATAATAATAATAAAAATAAATAAATAAAAATAATGTGAAAAAAAAAGCTTGGGGAAATTACTTTACTATTTATTGCTCAACTTTTTTCTGAAAATGATCCTTTAAAAAACACAGTATGTTAAGCATTTTTCCTGATAGACTTGACCTTATTTTTGTGTTAAAGAGACCAGTGATCGAAAACACTCTCTCAGATTGGACACTTGTTGGTTTAATGGTCAGCAGTGCTCTATAAACTTGCTCTAGCTTTTCTCTTCTACTGCTAGTTGCCTCCAAAATTTTAAATTCTTTGCTGATTTCCAGTTCACTCAGATATTTTGATGGCTCTTCAGTTAATCTCTTTATTACACTATCATACTCTCGCATGAGTGTATCTCCAACATCGGAATTAGACGAGTCTTTGTTTTCTTCTAAAAGAACAGTTCATTTATTTTCAGTTTTTTCATTCAACGCTAAGACTCCTTCGGAATGTTTTGCAAATAATCTCTGATAAATCTCTTCAGCATGCTTTTTCAAAACTTGCTTACTTGGAAAATCAAAATTTCTTGAACCTGAATCTTCTTTCCTAAACTTTTTGGGTTTGTGTAGATAGCTCAGCAAAGCCACAGTTTGGCAATTTCGTCTTGCATTGTAACGCTGCAAAAGGCTTTGGTGAAACTTCAAAGCAAATGGGTTTTCTGCTGTATCAAGCTTAGCAAGCAGAAATTCTATTGAAGACTCTGCTTTAAGTAAGTCTGTATCTTCTGAATCATTTCAACTGGTCACAAAGTTTCACATAGCAATTCAAGTG
The DNA here is from genome assembly GCF_048544385.1 of Mastigoproctus giganteus. NCBI lineage: Eukaryota > Metazoa > Arthropoda > Arachnida > Uropygi > Thelyphonidae > Mastigoproctus > Mastigoproctus giganteus. The sequence continues at coordinate 55,002,266 of NC_143575.1, forward strand.
TTTTCCAGTCATCGTCAGACACAGCTTCAGTTGACAGTACTGCACATAGAGCATTTGGAATGCAGTTTTTCAATTTCAAAAATCTCTCAATCATATAGAATGTGATATCCCATCTAGTCTTGCAATCTAAGTTTATATTCTTTCCCATTAAATTTTGCTTTAACAAAATTTTGTAATATGTCATTTTTGGTAGGCGATTTTCGAAAAAGCTTGCAAATTTTTCTGACTTTGTTAATAGTTTGTGCAATATTGGCTATTGGATTGAAGAAATAAATGAGCTCATCGGTAAAGTCGGTTTGACAAAGCATGCCTTGCTGTCTTTCTTCAACTTCTTCATCATCACTACTTTCTCATTATTTTCATTTTCTTCATTGTCTTTGGGAGACTCAGACTGTGGCACCATAATTGATTGCTTTTTCATAAAGTACATCTATAACTGATAGATGTATACAATGGGCTATACATTGTTGATGATTAGGCGTAATTTGCTTGCCAAACTTAATCATCATTGCTGCTCCATCGGTGGTGCAGGCAACAATATCCTCATCCAAGTTCAAACCAAATTCCTTCAAGTGTCCATTCACAATTTGCTCAGTTCTTCTGCTATCAAGTGAACCATTAATCTCAATAAGACCTAACGACCAACGATTGTCTTTTGAATGCACATTTATATTCATATACCTTTTTTATTTTGTATAGACGTATATCGTCTAGAGTCAATGAATACCATGCATCCAAAACCAATGAATTTTTGAAATGCTGAATGAGTTCTTCTTTCTTAGTTTTATAATAATTCAGAACCATATTTTTAATTCCATTCACTGAGGTTGGTGGTAATTTATCGTATTTATTTCTCTGAAGGTGAAGGCTTGATTGTATAAACTCACTCTTGGCAATTGAATTAAAGGAAAATCCATCTAAAGCAGCTAATTTTGAAATCTCTTCTTCCATAGATTTTTTAACGATAAAGTTTTCCAATGTTCTTACCATTTTTATGGGAGGTTCACTGTTATCTTGTTTAATGCCAATCTGATGCATTTTCTTTAAATGCAACATCAAAGATGATGTAGATCCTCCAGACGACTTCATTATCTTCTGACATTTCGAACATTGTGCTTCATCTTTGCTTTTTCGAGCAAAATAATTCCATACGTTTGATTTCATCTTAGACATATTAAGAGTAATAAATATTAATTAGCAGGAATTTATATCACCGACAATTTTAAATAAAAATATTGAAGGTAACAAAGGCACAATACTATGCATCACTCCTGCAAGCACTGAATGAAGAGTCTAAACGAGGCAAGTTTCAAAATTTTCGTGAAAGAAATTTTTTATTTATTTACTTGCAATTTTTTTTCCCCAATTAAATCTATTGTATTTTAAAAATTACATAAAAGCTAAATTTGATGAAGCTGCTTTTTGGAGAACATTTGATCACAAATTTAATAGGAATAAAGAAGCAAAAAACTTTCTACGATTGAACTTTGATGCAATATTCAGTGAATCTGTTTCTAGTGGGTAACCATCAATAAGGCGCATTCCATAACTTGCCTGGTGAACAAGATAGATGGAACGGAGAAATGTTGAGCATTTTCTTTTACGCTATCACTCTTACTCACTCAGTTGTAAATGAGTACACCTGCATTGTGCCATGATACAGGTGGGAAGATAAAAGGTGCCCCTCCTAGATTTGGGCCACTTGCCCATGAGATTCGTACCTAAACATAAAATAAAAAACATGTTTAAAACATAAAGCAGTTGAACGATGCAGACAAACAAACAAACAAAAGAAAATGTGCGTAACAAAAACTATATTCGAGGGCTGACTAAGAAACTATTCGAATCCGGTTTTAGAAGCATGGTTTCGGTTTTAACAACTTAATATGAAAACCGATTTAGCCAGTTTTATAAAACCGGTTTGCAAGCCCTAGCTCGAATCCCGGTCTAATCAAGAAGCGTGTGCTACGCACTGCTGCTCCTTCCCACCTGGCTACGGAGGCGCCTCAAATTGGAGCAATATGGCATTAAGGGCAAATTGCTGCTATGGATAAAGGGATGGTTGAGTGAGCGAAGACAGACAGTGGTAATTAATGGACACTGCTCTTCACAGACTAATGTTATTAGTGGAGTCCCCCAGCATTGTGTTGGGTTCATTGTTGTTTTCTGTATTTATTAATGATGTTTATGGAAGTATATCAGGCTTAATGTCCAAGTTTGCAGACAATACATAGTTGGCAAGGTTGTTAATGACAGTAATGACAGTAGGTCATTACTGTCATTAACAATAAGCTACTTAATAAGCTACTGCAATAGGATCTAGAGAAAAGTTGAACTGATGGGCTGAGAGGTGGCAACTGAAGTTTAACATTGACAAATGTAAAGTATGGGGGTAACTGTAATCTCACAGTTACATATCAACTGTGTGATACCACACTCAAGGTGGTAGAGAATGAAAAAGACCTGGGGGTAATTGTGCAGGCAGATATGAAGTTTTCTGTGCAGTTTAGACAGTCTGCAAGAGTAGCTAATGGTGTCTTGTCAATGTTGTACAGGAATTTTTCTAGCAGGGATAAGGAGGCAATTATCCCCTTGTATATTTAAAAGTACTCAAGGCAGTGGTCAGGCCATGCCTTGAGTACTGTATACAGGTCTGAGGCCTCATTTTAGAAAGGATGTTGAGTTGCTTGAGCGAGTACAGAGAAAGGCAACAAGATTGGTGAGGGGAATGAAGGGATTCACTTACAAAGAAATGTTTAAGTTCTGCAAATTGCAGTGTGTGGAGATACGCACATATGAGGTGATTGGACTGAGGTATATAAGGCCTTGAATGGTTTGACCAGGCTTAATGCTGATGGGATTCTTCCTCTTGCCCAGATTAATTGCCTGAGGGGAGATAAATTCAAATTGAAGAAAGAGTTGTAGAATACATCTGTGGAAATTTGTCTTTATCCATCGGGTGGTTGATTGCTGGAACACAGTTCCATCTGTTGTTGAGAAGTTGACAGTTTAAATAAATTCAAGGCAGAACTAGACAAACATTTGGAGGGAATGGATGGGTGAAACAGGAGTGCTTTTTTTTTTTTTTTTGGCTGATGCTGTATAAGCTTGCTGTCTTGCATCATATTCCTCTACTAATGTTAATGCAAATATATTTTTCTTTGTGGTGGATATAATTTAATACAGCATTTAAGTATATACTATACTTTAGTGCAAGTATTGAAGTAATTTGAGAAAATAACACTTGTTTCATTATTTTTTCAAACTATTATTATTTATATGCAAGGCATTACTGCTTGCATTCAGCAGAATGGTGAGTACTTCCAGCATCTTTTGTGATCTGTATTTAAGTAATTATTTCACTGTGTTTTATATATGTGGTGTTATTATAATAAATATTATGAGGTGAAACTTTGGCTGCATTTTAAAATGAACACCCTGTATATAGGTTTGACACCTATATAGGTTTTAAAATGAACACCCTGTACATAGGTTGGACACCTATATAGGTTTTAAAATGAAACCTTAGCCATAATTATAAAAGCTTCCTTGGACTCAAGGGACATCACAGCGGACCAGAGATGTGCAAATGTGACCCTAATCACAAAGAAGGATCAAAGGGTGACACAAATAATTACAGACCTGCTAGCTTAACTTTTGTTCTGGTAAATTAATGGAGGCACCGGGTAAAGAAGCACTGCAGGATCAGCTAGACAAGACGGCAGTCATAGTTCAGACACAGAATGGGTTTGTTAAGGGGAAGTCTATTTTAAATATTATAAAAAAAAAATAAAATCTATTTTTTTTTATCCTGTCAGTATTCTTTGTTTTATTTTCAAGCTATAGAACTGTCATGGTTTTGAAAGAAATTTGGTGCTTAAATTTTGATTTGGAATGGAAATAATGCAGAAATATTTAATCTACCTTATCATTAGATTTATCATGTTTTTTTTTTGTTTTTTTTCCCCTGCCCCTTTCGAAGTGCCAGACACACAGGATGTGGGCTAGTCTCTTGTATGGCCAAAGTGTTGTTAACTTCTACTAGTTTTTAATGATATAATCTGCAAAAATAGCAATGTGTATATTGTTACTTCAAAAAGGATATAATAAATTTTATGAAATTTTAGCAAAAATTTGTAAATTATGATTATAATATCTTCACAAGTTTAACTAGTCAGGGTATCATTTATTGTTGTGCAAGGACTGAAATACTAAAATATCTATATATATTTCTGTAAGTAATGCACACTGGCATGGACTCAGCACACTAGTGCCATTCTTGTGGGAGTCACAAGAGACATTTTAGAGCAAGGATGTAAAAACTTGATAGGCAAACCCTTCTGATTTTTTACCTCCTTGCTTTAAAATGTTAAACAGTTAGTAATTAGTATTTTATTCTTATAAAAATATAAAACAAGGTATGTTTTTATTTATGAACAGTTAATAGGAAATATAAGATCTTGCATGCACATTAGATTAATCACAAATTATCATATTTACTCTATAGAGTGTTGATCCAAATAAACAGAGTATGATTGTAGAGCTCCTTCTAATGAAGAAACAGCAGGCAAAACAACAACAAAGGCTTGTAAGTACTAGTAAGTTGTAGTGAATATGTTTGATTTCTTTTAGTTGTTGATTGATTCAAACATGCATCATTGTGATTTTATTTTAATGTTTTTTTTTTTTATTTGCAGTTTTCTGTCCATTTTAATGTTTTTTTTTTATTTGCAGTTTTCTTAGTGATTAAGCCTTATTCTATAAAGTTAAAGAATAATACAGAAAAATATATTATGCATCACCCATAGATAATAAATAATATTTATATAAGGTTTCCCTGGATCTCTCATGAACATTGATCTCACTTCATATTAAATACAATGGCTAACTTATCACCTGTAATGTTCTAATATCATTCATTGATGTTGAAAATAGGAGATGATAAAAAAAAAAAAACAGTCACCGTAAATTATTAGCTATAATAAGAGAAATGCTTTCTTGTGAAAAGGCGGTGCCTTTCCATAAGAATAATGTTCAAAGAAGTGTTACTTTGTGTTGTTAATGATATCCTTATTCAAACTTGTTTTATCCCACTTGGAAACTGACCTCATTTTCTTTATTACTGAGGCTTTTCCTTTAGCTTATCATTTTTCCAAATAAATGGTGAAACCAACAATAGAATGTAGGGCTAGGTTATAAATATGTTGAGTAGAGCAAAGATGACTGACTTAGTACCTTTAGGTCATTGTGTGTGCCCAATGAATTGTGCAAGGTTATCAATCATAATCAGTCATTAATGTTATCATTAACAAGATAATGATTGATTCTGTGTTCTCTGTTAGTAATGGTCCTGAATTTAGATAAGAATATTTTATTAATAAGCAAAATATATGTTTATACAAATTATCTCAAAAATGTGTAAGCCTGACTCCATAAAAAACAATTCATGATGCTTATGGACTATAATATATTTATATTATTATAATATATTATATAAATAAATAATAAAATATAAATAATTATGTTTCCTTCAAAAAAAAAATTGTTTCCTTGATATTGTTTGCTGAATATTACTGAAAAAACTCTGTAAAGCAATTTCTGTAATACTGATCATTAGCTCTGTTATGGTCATTTGAATGGCTTGAATTTTGTGGCAGTGACCTTTTGTTGCTCATTTGATAGGGAGAGAGCTTGTGAATACAAAGCAAGCAAAAATCACTGATTTGTTTCTGCCAAAAAATTTATTGGAATGAACCATTGTATGTAGTGTATTGTTCACGATGTTGCTGTCATTTCACTTTTTCACTAAAGCAACTAAGGCCATGAAGCATCATTGAAACACTAATTTACTTACAGAAACTTTTGGCAAATTAAAACTGTGCTGCTCTCATCTGAGATTGACTAATTAACTAAAAAAAGTCCATAAATAATTCCTGCTGTCTTGAAGAGATTTGAATACAGGGCATTGTAACTATTGTGCAGCCTGCAAGGATTGGATTGGATTTTAGGTTTTTTATTGTAACAATAATTAAGGTGATAATGCACTAGGACAGTCATAATTTAAAAAAAAAACAAAAAAAAAAAATTACGTTTTTGGTAACCTTTAAAAGAGGTTACCTTGTCAAAAAATTTATATATGTATAGAGAGGAATAAAAGGCTATATATAGAGTAAAAATAGTCTATTTTATATATACATATATAGCTTAAGTTTTAAAAACCTAAAACCTCTGACACATGTCCATTGCCAGATTAAATCTGACTTAGTATATATGGCTCAATTAGTTGGTTAAAGGCGGTAAAATGTGCATTACTAAAATTTGTATATTTGATTAACACGTGCATAACAGATAAAATGGTGTCACAGGATTCATGCATAGGAGGATCATCAGCCCTCTGCAGTAAGGCATGTATTCAGATGACTGTTTCCTATGTGGAGCCAAGTAAGAACAGCTTCCTCTTTATGATTCCTGCACAGACTGCATTGCCATATTTTTATCATAGGCTTAATCTAATATAGTTTGTTACCTGCCCATATCATGAATCTTGCCATCGTGAATATATTTTATTATGTATTATTTGCCTGTTGTTTGTAAGGGACTGACAGGCCTAGATCATTTGTAGGAATTGTTGATTTGACTGCAGTAATGGCCAAATTATTATTCTTATATCTTTTTTGCTATGCAATGCAGAGCTGAATGGAAAAAAATAAAATAAAAATAACAAGTGCAGTTAAAATACATACAGTAAACAGTAATACAAAAGAGCTTTCAGACAGTATGTTACTCTTTATCAGTTTTTAAACGTTAATCTAAAAGTCTGAAAAAAAAGAACCTATGTGCATGCGCGGTAGTCATGCATGGTGAACTGCATATGTATCATTTATCTTCAAATTATTATTATTATTATTATTATTATTTTTATTTTTTTTGCTAATCCTGATGTGGCTGGGGATTCAGCAATTATGGATATCAAATCCATATTCACTGAGAAAGTATAGCATCTGCTGAACCTGGGACAGGACTGGATGAATAATACATTTTGTCACCAAAAAAGCCCCAAGAATTGATGTGTGTATATATACATATATATTTTATTTTTTTTAAATGAAAACCCCAAACACAAGAGGTATTAGAACCTATAGTACTTAGTACCATGCCTGGGTTGGAAGTTGAGAAGACGAAAAGAGATATTTGTTGACATTAGACTTGAACTTCTGTAGACTGTAATTTTCAGGAAATACGTACGAAGGAAGGTTGTTCCAGAAAACGGCAGTTGAATGAATAAATGAGGAAGATGAAAAGTTGGTTTTGTGAGTTGGAAGTTAGACAGTAAATGGATGTTGGCTGGTGGCGGAACGTGTTTGGACTGATTTGAAAGAGAGAGTGGAAATTATAGAAGCCAATTCAAAAAAACAGTGCCCATGGAAGTATCTGTAGAAAAGTCATGCAGCAGAAGCGGTATGTCTATGAGACAGAGAGTGAAGAGACTCTGTTAGAGAGGAGTCATTAATAAAATAAAATAAATAAATAAACCTAACTGCCTTCTTCTGAATGGAATCTAGAAGCCCGAGAGAGGTTTTGGGGGCACCGCCCCAGATGTGGGAACAATATTCCATGGTAGGGCAGATTTGTGATTTGTACAGAGTGAACAGCTGTTTGGAAGAAAAGTAATGCCAAGAGCAAAAGCGAAAACCAAGTTTTTTTAGATGCAGAGGAAGCAATATTTGTAATGTGCTTGTGCCAAGAGAGATCAGAAGTCAGGGTAATCCCCAAAAGAGATATATCATTTTGCCTAGAAATCGGAGTGTCACCAAAGATAAGCATAGGAGCAGAAGAATCCTTTTTGCAAGATATAAGACAAGACTGAGTTTTAGAAGGATTGAAATCGACTAAGTTGTCTTTGCCCCACTGGAGAATTCCTGGAGATTGGCATTTAAGGAATTGGTAGCGGATATTCGAGAAGTTGAAGCTGATTGAGCAGGCAAGGCTCAATCATACCAAAACCTAATAAACTCCCCACTTACATAAAGGCTTATGGCCAATAGCTTTTCTTGCTAATCTCAGAAAATTGCTAGAATGGCTAATTTCAGTCAGAATCAACACCCTTCTTAATGATAGGGTTTTAGGTTCATCAGTGAAGGCCATATTGTCTGTAAATTCTGTGTGTTCTGTGGCTGGACAAAAAAGTTTTCCAGGAGAAAAAACCATGCTACCCTCACCTGTGACTCACTAACTCAGCCACATTCTGAAAAACACTCATAAAATTTCACCATGTCATCAACAAGGTTTGAACTCTCATCTTTTCAGCACAATGTAGGGAGGATGGAAATTCTACCAACTGTGCTACCTATGAGGGTGCTTCTTTATGAGAATAGCTTCATGTCATCAAGACATGTTAGGTTTTCAATCTGGAAAATCCTGCAAAGGCACCCCAGTGAATTGGTCAAATTCATTGAGTTCTCCCTCAAAATCCACCAGGATAGTGTTCTTTTTAGGCTGAGAGGCTGAGTTTTTCTGTTTGCTCAAACCATTTCAGATTGTCAAA